>NW_012267275.1:1147870-1192903 GCF_000151885.1 Dipodomys ordii | reverse complement strand
GCCTGCCTGCCTGCCTTCCTTCCTTCCTTCCTTCCTTCCTTCCTTCCTTCCTTCCTTCCTTCCTTCCTTCCTTCCTTCTTTCCTCTCTCTCTTTTGTTCTCTCTTTCTTCCTTCCTTCCTTCCTTCCTTCCTTCCTTCCTTCCTTCCTTCCTTCCTTCCTTCCTTCCTTCCTTCCTCTCTCTCATTTATTCAGCATGTTATATTTGGTGTGTCCATTATATGTGAGCCTTCAGGTTAGTGGGACAGGGCCCAGAGCACTGCTGACCATCCAGAAATCAGAGGAGGAGGAGGAGGAGGAGGGAGAAGACAGAAGGCACTCAGGACTCTGGACTTCATCTCTGGACAGCCTTGTTCTAGTAGTTGTAGAAATGTCCCAGGAGTACAGGAGCTATCCAAAGCTCCTGAGGCCTTGTAAACTCAAACTACTCAGCACATACACAAGTAGATGGGCACTTTGAGCACTTATTTTTAAAAATATTTCTTATTGTAAAGATACTGTACAGAGGGGTTACAGTTACATGAGTAAGGCAATGAGTACATTTGCTAGTAAGCATTGTTACCCTCTCCCTTGTTTTTCCTCTACTATCTCTTCCCTCTCCTCCTCCTTCCTCCCCTTCAAGTTGTAAAGTTCGTTTTCAACATTGTGTTTTGTAGTATCATTGTTAAAATGGGCCAACCTATATCCTTATTTCAGCATTTTGTTATTTCCCTTTCCATCTCCAAATTAGAAATATGTATATACATGATATCAGGGCACTGGAATCAAATACAGTGACAACAGGGATTATACATGGGGGAGAAGATACAAAAGAAACAAAAACATCACATAGTTCATTAAAAATAACAGTGACAAAGATCAATCCTCTTGTGGGGTTCATTTTGCTTAGCATCATCTTACATGGTCATATATACATAGCTTTTGACCTTTTCTGCTTGTCTGTCAAGTTTATTCTAGATGGATACTAGTCATTGCAAATAAGGGAAACCATGGGACCTATGTTTCCTTGGGTCTGGCTTTCTTCATTTAATATAATTTTTTGCACGTCTTTCCATTTCCTAACAAATAGGACAATGTCATTCTTCCTAATGCAAGCATAGACTTCCAGTGTGTGTGTGTGTGTGTGTGTGTGTGTGTGTGTGTGTGTGTGTGTATGTGTGTGTATTACATGTTCTTGATCCATTCATTTACTTAGGAACATCTGGGTTGGTTCCATATCTTAGCTGTGGTGAATAATGATGCAATATTGCATTTTTGGTGGGAGTGTAAACTTGTTCAACCACTTTGGAAAGTAGTATGGAGGTCCTCAAAAGACTTCACATAGAGCTCCCCTATGACCCAGCAATCCCACTTTTGGGCATTTACCCAAACCATTACAAACAAGGCCATACTAAAGCTATGAACACTTAGTTTTTAATTGAAGTATTTTCTTGTTGTAGAGTTGTAAATACTTTTATGTATTATGGTCACTTCTATTTTTTGTCAGTCATGGGGCCTGAACTCTGGGCCTGAGTACTGTCCTTCAGCTCTTCAGGTCAAGGCTAGCACTATACCACTTGAGCCACAGTACTACTTCTGGCCTTTTCTGCTTATGTGGTGCTGAAGAATTGAACCCAGGGCCTCATGCATGCAAGGCAAGCACTCTACCACTGAGCCACTCCAACTAAAGAAGTCATTGCCTATGCCTAGATCTATAGCGGGAGAACAACAAGGGAGGGGGTAGCAATGCTGGACAAGAAATGTACTCATCGCCTTACTCATTAGCTGTAACCCCTCTGTACAGCATCTTTACAATAAAATAAAATTTAAAAAATGTTTCCCCTCTTTTTTCTTTTAGTAATTTTACATTTTTAGGCTTTAAGGACTTAAATTCATTTCGACATGTAGCAGTAAGCCATGAGTGATGGGGAAATGGGATGGTAACTTAAAATGGAAGATGAGGTCACAAAGTTTCTGAGAGAAAATACTGCAATGAGAACTTCTTAATTTACAGCTAACTTCATCCCTGTAGACTGGACTCAGAGATAGGAATTTCTCTAAGGCAATCTCCATAAGTGCTCAAACCCTAAATAGCTCTGGTTGCGATCTGAGACACAACTCACTTTCAGCTTACTGAAGACATATGTGTAATAGCTACTTAAACTGAGATTTTAAAAAGACAATTTTGCATTTATTATGCATATACGTACAGGATTAAATGTTGATTTATTTACATTAGTGAAAGAAAATTCTGCAGAGTACACACTTTAGCTATAATTCCAATTACGTTTCCCCTTCTGTCATTATAATTATTTGAAAATTATAGAAGTCTTAGTGCAAAAGTTTGCAAACTCAAACAATAGGATAGATTCAGGAGTACATAGTTTAAAAATAGAAACAGTGAGTAAGGATGGGAGGGAAACACCAGGAGCGCAAGAGAGAAAGGGTGATATGGTCCAAAAAGAAATGTACTCATTCCCTGATTTATGTAACAGTACTCCTTCTGTTCATTACCTTTGTAATAAGAATAAAAATAAAAAAGGAAAAAATATAGAAGGAAACATTCCCTGAAGACATTACACTCTACAGGTAATGAGATGACTCCATTTATTACTTAGAATTATACTTTATCACAGGAGACAGATACTGTGCCACAGTACTTGCCCTAATATAATCTCCTTAAAATTATTTTTCAGTAGCTGTACAAAGGGGTCACCATTCTACAAATTAGTTCAAAAGTACAATGCAATCTGGTTAAGAACATCTTCATTCCCCCCATCTCTCCTAATCCAACCCCTTTCCTCAATTTTCCTAGTTTCATAGGCGATGTATTGAATATTGTGTCTGCATCCTTCCTCAAACTGTTTTTGCTTCAATGAAATAACTGAAAGGAGAAAAGGCTGACCTTGCTGCCTCCATTTTAAATTTGTCTTTGCTCCAAGCTGTTCTCTCCACAGTCACTTAGCAATCATCTTTGGTTTCAGGAAAGATAGGGCTGATCGATAACATCTTTATGACAAGGGACTGGAAACTACCCCTAAGGAACAGCAGAGCCTTGCAGGACAGGTCTCCCCCTAAATGAGGACAATTACCTATAATAATCAGGTTGCACCCTGGAGCTGAAGGAACCATCACACAGGACCAGATTGCTCCCTTCAGGTGATGGCACTGATAATATCTTCTCTGGAACCCAGGAGAACCAGAACTGATATACTGACCAACCAGGCCACAACCGAAACTGAGTTTTTGTTTTTTGTTTTTTGCAACTGAGTTTCTTAAATTATGCATACCTTTTGCCCTGGAACCTAATTCTTTATGTAAACTAAGCTTCTATATCAATACCCTGAAGTTGGATGAAGATGATCTGGAGTGTCATCTTCCCATGGCATCATGACATGTAAAAAATCTCCTTTTGCTGCCTTATTTCTTTCTTAATAAACTTTCAGATTGCTTTTCCTATGTTTTCTGTCTTGCTTGAATTTTCTCACTGGAATCAAAGATGGAATGGATAGCTGTGCTGACTTTCTGGGAACACACACACACACACACGCACACGCGCACACATATACAGTTTTGGCTGGTATGGGGTTTGATCTCTGGGCCTGTGCACTGTCCCCGAGCCCCTTTGTACTCAAGGCTAGGACTCTACCACTTGAGCCACAGCGCCACTTCTGGCTTTGTCTGATCAGTTTATTGGAGATAAGAGTCTCATGGACTTTCCTGCCTGGGCTGGCTTTGAACTGAGATTCTCAAATCTCAGCTTCCTGAGTAGCTATAATTACAGGCTTGAGCTACTGGCATCAGGTTCTGGGAACATATTTTGAGTTTTTATTTTTGTGCAGGGATTTAGTTTCATTCATCTACCTTCAGTTACCCAGTTTTCCTGGCATGATTTGTTGAAGAGGTTATCTTTTCTTGAAAGTTTGTTCATGGCACTGTTGTTGAAAATCAGATGGCTGTAGATGTGTGAGTTTATTTTGGGGGCCTCTTTTTTTCCCTTCAGCCTTGTATTTTGCTGGTGTACATGTCTGTCTTGGTGCCAGTATTATGCTGCTTTTGTTCTCTGGCTCTACTATAACTTGAAATCATGTATTATAATACCTTCAGCATCGCCTTTTCTGCTTAGGATTGCTTTGGTTATGTTTTTATATTTCCACATAAGCTTCAGGATATTTTTTACTAGTTCTGTGAAGAATGTCATTGGTATTTTCATGAACATTTTATTGAATCTGTATGTACTTTTGATATTTTAGCCATTTTATAAATATTAATTCTCATTCATGAACATGGGAAGTCTTTCCAACCTTTAATGTAGTCTTATCATTCAGCTTCTTTCTTCAATTCTTCTACAAGTTTTATAGTTTTGTTTTTTTTAAAGTTTGTAGTCCACTTTGAGTTATTCTATTTAACAGATTATGAGCAGATTTTCATTTTTAACATGTGAATATCTACTTTTTCTAATTTTCTTATAGAAGAGACTCTTCAATAGCAAATATGTTACTAACAATTGAAGTACAGTGAATGGCCTCGATGAAGTAAATCTTACATTTCTAGAAAAAGAAATGCTTCTAAAAATATATACTTTAGCGAGGTACCAGTTGCTCATGCTTGTAACCCTAGCTACTCAGGAGGCTGATATCTGAGGATCAAGGTTCAAAGCCAGCCTAGGCAGGCAAATTCCGAAGACTCTTATAACTATCAAAAAGTCAGAAGTGGAACTGTGGCTCAAATTGGAAAGTGCTAGCCTTTAATACAAAAGCCCAGGGACAGTGCGTGCGCGCGCGCACACACACACACACACACACACACACTGTCTCCTTTGCTCAAAGAGCATTCCATACTTAGATGAATGGACATAATAAATTGTAATCCTCTTGTATAACATTGAAGTGCAAAAGTGCAGAAAAATAAACAAAAAGAGAAGTAAAACATTTCAATTCTAAAAGATATCAAATGAAAATTAGAGAATACTTATTGAAATAATGATAGTCTTTGAGATGACCTTTTGTGTGTGTTTATATGCACTTGTGTATGTATTCCCTCATTTGATGAATTACTTAGACTGATATTTGAATGTTAAACTCACATTGGATGTGTGGGATAAACTTTACTTGATCATTATGTATTATCTGTGTTGTATGTTGTAGGATTCAATGCATTAAAGTTTTATTAATAAGTTTTAAATTTACTTATAATGGATATTGACTTGTGGTTTTCTTTTAACAACTTTGATTTTAAACAATGAATTCAAAAGTATTTCTTCTCTTTCCATTCTCTGGGAAGATTTATGTTGCATCATAGTGTTTGCAGGTTACATATTTGTAAGTAGTCACTAATGAAGCCATCTGGACCTGAAGTTTCATGGTGACAAAAAATGAAAAGATAAAGAACTATTCAGCTTTTTTAAAAAATGTCTTTTTAAGGAATCGACTTTTTCATCTAAATCATCATACTTAAATTAGTACTAAGTGATTCATTATTTCTCTTGTTCTTAATGTCTATACTGCATGTTGTTATCCCACAAACCCTTTCTATCCTCAATAAAGTAGACTCTTTCTTCTTGACCAGTACAGCTATATTATTAATTTTGCAACCAACTCAGGTACCCAGGTATTTTATTTTATTAATTCTTAGCCTTCCTTCCATTCTATCTTTTTCTAATTTTGTTTTCATTATATCCTTCCTTCTGGAAATTTGGATCCTGTTTTCCATTAAAATTTTTTTTTTTTTGGCAGAAGCTAAGTTCATTGTGTAATGTTTTTCTACTATATGCAGTATCCCAAGAATATAAAAGAATGACTGGAATACTAGTCTGATAATATCAATTCTTTCAGCACTTTTTTTTGTCTGGAAAGGGTCTTTATTTTGTTTTCATTAAAACATATGTGTTTTCATTAAAAATATGTGTTTCTTTAGTACTTTAAAGATATTACTTGCTTAAGTTAGGTTGCCATTTGTTGTTATTATTATTATTGATTATTCTTATTCTTTTTACTATATTATGATGTTATGTGTGACTCTTTAAGATTTATTCTCTCCAGGATTTCTTGAAGCTTTTGCATCTGTAATTTATAGTTCTCACTTTAGAAATTTGATATGATTACTTTTTTTTATTTGGTCAGTCGTGGGGCTTGAACTCTGGGCCTGGGCGCTGTCCCTCAGCTCTTCAGCTCAAGGAGAGCTCTCTACCCCTTGAGCCACAGCACCACTTCTGGTTTTCTAGTGGTTTATTGGAGATAAGAGTCTCATGGACTTTCCTGTCTAGGTTGGCTTTGAACCGTGATCCTCAGTTCTCAGCTTCCTGAGTAGCTAAGATTACAGGCGTGAGCCACCTGCTTTTTTAAAAAAATTATTTATTTATTTATTTATTTATATTTATTTATTTGATTGTGAAAATACAATACATACATACAATACAATACATACATACAATAAATACATACAGAGGGGTTACAATTACAGGGGCAAGATAATGAGTACATTACTTATGAAGCATTGTTGCCTCCTCCTTTGTTTCCCCTTCCCATCCCTTCCCATCCCTTCCCAGGCTCCCCCCCTCCTCCCCTACCAAAGTTGTAAAGTTTGTTTTTTGACATAACGACTTGTACATTTCATTGTTGCAATGCGTCCACCTGTATCCCCATTTAAAATATTTTTTCCCCTTCCCCTCCACAAATTATACCAACATCAAATACAGTGAAAGCAGGGGTTATACCGTGGGGGAGGGACATACAAAGCAACAAATAAATCATCTTATAAATATGTTAGAAACAATCACAAGAAAGAAAAAACATTTGAATACTTATCTTGGGGTTTATTTCCCTAACATCAACTTATCTGACCTTTTTTGCTTGTCTCAGATATATACTTATTATTGCAAATAAGGGAAACCATGGGACCTATGTTTCTTTGGGCCTGGCTTACTTCATTTAATATAATTTTTTCCAAGTCTTTCCATTTCCTAACAAATGGGACAATGTCATTCTTTCTGATGGAGGCATAGAATTCCATTGTGTATACATACCACATTTTCTTGATCCATTCATCTACTGAGGGGCATCTGGGTTGGTTCCATATCCTAGCTATGGTAAATAATGATGCAATAAACATAGTTGTGCTGGTAGCTTTAGTATGGTCTTGTTTGTGATCATTTGGGAAAATGCTCAAAAGTGGGATTGCTGGGTCATAGGGGATCTCTATGTGGAGTCTTGTGAGGAACCTCCATACTCCTTTCCAAAGTGGTTGAACAAGTAAAAACATTTTCTCTTTTCTTTTTGCCTTCTGGGATCCAATTACAAGCACAGTAGTCAGTATGACAACATCCTGCAATTCTATTGAGGAGTATTCAAGGTCATTGATCGTTTCTGAGCCATCTTCATTCTGGTGACTATCTTATCCAATGTAATTTTAATTTCATTCTCAATTCATGTATTTTAAAACGCTACTTTCATTACTTTATTCAACATGTTCATGTTTTTTTACTACATCCTTGAACATACAGTACTTGTTTTAATGTCCTTTTCTGCTACTTTTACCATCAATGTCATTGTATTTATTTATTTTCTTCAGGTATCTATCAATTGCTTTTGGCATATATTCCTGATTCTTTGCAGTTAAAAAAATTCAAATATTGAACTTTATGAATTTTATGTTAGTGGGTGCTGGGTTAGTTGTTTCTTTAAAGAGTATTGAACTTTGTTTCAGTGTGCAGTCTGATTATTTGTTGCTAATTTCATTCTGTCAATATTAACCCTAAGCTGTTAGGGTTTTAGCTTTGTCTTTAGTCTAAGGGAAGCTAGTTGGTGTGTGGGAATTATTCTATGCTTGGTGTGAGTTGTGAACTATTTGGCATATGATGGCTGGTGGTGTCTTTCCCCAGCCTTGAAGAATTCTATTTCATAAATATGCAGATCAATGTTGAGCCCAACATTAGAACCTCTGTAGTTTATTGGGGCTCTTTTTTTCTGTTCAGCTGCTTTCTGCCCAGTCATTTCTCCCACAAATTCCAATTTTATCAGCCAAGTTGCCTGTCTGTGTCACCCAAGCTCACTGTGATTTCTGAGAGGTTTGGATTCATACACCAAAGCCTGGAAAATGATTCAGTTAATAAACTGGGAGTGATCAAGGGCTCAGCTGGTTGGTTTCCCTCTTTTTATAAACGGTAGTCTATGTTACCTCTTAGCCAGTGTCTGAGTTCTTGTTTCATCATGCGCTTTACCCAGGATTCTAGTGGGTATGATTGGGAAGCATCCTCATAGCTGTTCCATCTTCATAGGTAGAAGTCCTTATAAAATAGTTTTAAGGCTTTTGTTAATGTTCTTCAAGGGAAATTGTTAGTGCCATTTTTCGCTGCTCTTTTCTAAAAATGGAATTTTAGCAAAGGTATACTATATTCCGTGTGTAGTATAGTTATTGTTTTAAGCACTTTATTTTTGTTTACCTTTGATTCTTGAGTGGGTATGTATGAGTGGCTGGAGGGGATTTCATTGTAATAATTCCATGCACTTGTATGAGTGTCCTTTCACTGTTGTGTGTGCATTCCTCTTCTACTCCCCACTTTACAAGACAGTGCTTGGTGGGCTTATTTTGCTCTTCATAGAAATCTCTTTGTCATGTACTTTGATTCTTCTTTTACCTTCTTCCTTTCCCCTCCTTGCTGGTCTCTCCTAGACAACCCCTCATGTATATCCTTAAGCATTACACTTTTTGATAGAAACTATTTCTCATTTACCTTTATAATTGAATACAATAGATTGTATGCATTATCTAAGCATTACATCATTAAACATTAACTTCTAGTGATCTTTGGACAGTAGAATCATATCATGATTACGCAAACATTTCAGAAGCCTCAGCCATAAGCAAGAAGGTCCATATTCTTAAACATGTTCTAGAGTACCCAAATTGTATCTTGATTAAATTAATTTTAAAATTATTTTTGATTTGCTCAATGTAGATTGTACTTTCAAGATATAATTCTGAAATGTACTTGATAGCAGAGAGAAGCTAATTTAGAATTAAAATATGTTGGGGCTGGGAGGGTGGCTCAGTGGTAGAGTGCTTGCCTTGCATGCATGAGGACCTGGGTTTGATTCCTCAGCACCACATAAGCAGAAAAAGCTGGAAATAGTGCTGTGGCTCAAGTGGTAGAGCACTATCCTTGAGCTGAAGAGCTGAGGGACAATGCCCAGGCCCAGAGTTCAGGCACCATGACTGGTTAAAAAAAGAATTAAAATATGTTCTTGCCATAATCAAGACATGAACATATATTGTACTTTGATCCATCAAAAGATGACATCAATAGATGTCAGTGTTCATAAAAAGCTTTGCCCTACAAAAGTTGTGAACTAGACTTCGTTTGTTGTTATATTAATGCAAACTCAGACTCTAATTTGTTTCTATCCTGTTAAAATAGATTTCTTAGTAATATTTTTTTAGCTGAGCATATAACAAATATCAGGGTTTCCCCTTTCCTAAAAAGTTTGTCATGTTACAGTGACAGAATAGGTTTATGGTAAATATAACTACATATATATATTTATATCCAGATATGTTATATATAAATCTTAATATATATAAATATATCTATATCGATCTATCTAGACATCTATCTATATACATCTTGGCAGTACTATGCTTTGAACTTGGGTGCTTGTGCTTGCTAGGTAATCATTCTTACCATGGAGCTACATCCCCAGGCCAGACTTTTGACTGGGAGACCTTCTTTGTAGCTAGATGAGAGGTGTGTACATTGCATCCAGCTCTCTATTGAAAATGGATCTAGGGAACGTTTCTGCTCCAGCTGGCCTCAAAACTTGATCTTCCCAATATTAACGTTTCAAGTAGGTAGTATATTTATAGCAATGAGCTACTGGCATTCCACTGAAACTTCTTTAATTTTGATTCAACATTTTCCTAATGTACTCAACTGTGGCTCCAACCCATTAGCACCCCTAAATCTCACTACTGCCTAGATAACGGTGACAACTATCATTTAGGTGTATATGTAGCTATATCTGGGTCAACAGAATTATAAGACACATTAAAGAAAATAAAGATGAGAATATGGAAATATTTTCTATTTTTGACAAGTGTAGACTCCATGTGAACCAAGTTAGTCAATTGAGGTACAAATGTGTTCTCTTTGAAATAAGAATGTTTCAAAGTATATACAGACTATATAGGGCATCTCGGATTAAAAAATATCAACTAAATCTTATAAAATAAGTGTTTAATGACAAAAGTGTAAATGAATCAGAAACACATGGAGTAAATTATTTTGAAATATGTATGTAAAAATTTGAGGAATGGATTAAAATGAATTTGACCAAATGTGTTTCGGGTTCAGTTAAATTTAGATATTTAAAAGTTCAGGATGTGCATGATGCTCATGAAGAAGTCATCCATTTCTAACATCATATTCCAAGAATGAGTTAGCAAAAGGTTTTTTAGAAGGTTACTAATTCAACCTTGTTATTATGTAACAAGTTTCTTTGAAGTTACCGAAGTCTCTATAGCATGTCTTTTTTCTTTTCCTTTTTCTTTTTTGGTTTATTGGAGGCTTGAACTCAGGACCTAGGCACTGTCCTTGAGCCTTTTCATGCTCAAGGCTAGCATTTTGCCACTTGAGCCACAGTGCCACTTCTAGTTTTTGAGTGGTTAATTGAAGATTGAATCTCAAAGGACTTTTCTGCCCTTGCTAGCTGCAAACTGCAATCCTAAAATTTCAGCCTCCTGAGTAGCTAGGATTACAGGTGTGAGCCATCAACGCCCAACTTTTACAGCCGTTCTTATAGGTCTACCAGTATTAGTTGCTGAAATTCCAAGTTGAACAATAATGTCCCAGAAATATTGACATGATATTTTGTCTTTTATTTCTACACAGCTTGAAACAGATATGGCAAAAAGTTATTAAAAATTAGGATTTTCTTAGGTACCACTGAGTCCAGCTATTGGATGTTTGATATTAACACACAGCTCTAATAGGTATTTACTTGTTTATCTAAAACACGAGTCAGTGACATCAGCAGGCCTCTGGAAATAGAATTCTTAACTTGTGTTTACTAGATTCAAAGCAGCAAGATTGAAAATATTGTAATTTTATAAAAATAATTGCTCTTGCCTTCTACAAAATGTGAGATTTATAATATAATTTTAAATAAAATAGGAATATTTACAGCAAGTGGTTTCTACCTGATTAGATTTTATAATCATAGTATCTTTCTGTTGTCTCAAAAGTACCAAAATGAAGTAATATTAAATCAAGTGAAAATACCAGAAGATGAATACTAGGGAGCATAAAGTTAATAATTGATGTGGCTTGGGTGTTATACAAGATTAAAGCACATTGGTTTTTTTTTGTTTTTTTTTTTACTAGATTTTTGGAATAGAGGGGTGAAGTGATCTACATTTAGAGTTGTAAGAAATGGTTGGACCTTTAGTTGATATGTATATATGTATCTATATATGTATATAGATATTTATATATTTATATGTTGGTTGTAGGGCTTGAATCTAGGGTCTGGGCACTGTCCCTGAGCTCTTTCACTCAAAGCTAGAACTCTGCCACTTTCATCCAGAGTGCCACATATTACGTAAGAGTCTCATGGACTTTCCTGCCAGGGCTGGCTTGAACTGCTATCCTCAGATCTCAGCCTATTGTGTAGCTAGGATTACAAGTGTGAGCTACTGGTGCCTGGCTTGAGAGAATATTGAGAAAACGTTATCCTAACAAGAGTTTTAGATACATTCAACTTGAGATCACCAAGAAAAAGATTGTAATCTAACGTATAACTAGTTATTTTCAAGATGCTCTGCATAAATTTTACTCTTTGTTTCATATAAACTTACTTGTACATTTACATTTGTAGTTTCTAACAGTACTGGTACTGATAATGAATCCTTGTCTTTCAGTATGTAGAATTGATCTTCAGACATATTGTATAAATAGGTTTGTAATGGTTGATCTTTTTATACATCTATGCAACAAAAATAAGAAATCTTTATAAAACAATAGAAGTGTTTAAGAATTCTAAACTTTATAAATTTAACTGAAAGTTTGATTTTTTACTTGCCTACTTGGATTGTTAATTTTGATATATTAACTTGACTGAGTCACATATTGTCTAGATAATTGTTCAGTTTTTATTCTAGGTGTGTCAGGTGTCAGAGAGAGGAGAGAGAGAGAGAGAGAGAGAGAAAGAGAGAGAGAGAGATATTGTATATAAGAAAAACTCCAGGGCTGGGAAGGTGGCTCAGTGGTAGAGCATTTGCCTTGCATGCCGGAGGCCCTGGGTTCGATTCCTCAGCACCACATAAGCAAAAACAAAAAAGCCGGAAGTGGCTCAAGTGGTAGAGCGCTAGCCTTGAGCTGAAGAGCTGAGGGACAGCGCCCAGGCCCAGAGTTCAGGCCCCACTACCGGACCCCCCCCCCAAAAAAGAAAAGCTCCATAACTTACATCCTTCTTCTCCCATTCTTTTGTTTAAATTATAATGTCCTTTTCAGTTTTCCAGAGGTTGATCTGATTATTTTTAATCAATGAATTATGTTTCTACTGTGTGCAAGGCATGAGGATACAATTCTGTATTAGACACATTGTGCAAAAGGTTACCATCTGCATGAGAGATAAATAAATAAATAGGTAACTTTAATACTGCGTATTAAATGTTAACACTCAAGTAGTATTACTCATGTAAGCACACAGGAAAGACATCTAATCCTACTTTGGGATTAATAGAAGGCTTCCCAGGGAAGATAAAATCTATTATAAATAATAAAGAAGAATCTATGCTAATTTAATGAGACAAAAAGCCAGGGAAACATGTTGAAGGAAGAAGAGACACCATGGGTGAGGGTGAGGTTGGAAGTTTATCTGAATTTTCTCCCAGTCTACCTCCATGGGTCTCCTTTATTAAGAATATTTAACAGCCCACACTTTAATAGAAGCTCCTTTTTGGAGCTTTTAGGTATAACACTCATTATCCATCCAGTATCTCATCACAAAGAAAATGACTTTTTTTCACAGCCTGAACATTCTTTTAGTATATATATATATATATATACATATATATATGTATATATATATATATGCAATGCACAAAGTTTAAAGGCCCTTCTTGCTATGTTGAGTAAACTTTTGGTTGCTAGTTCTAACACAGGAAGTCATTGATTGAAGTTGGGCTCAAAATCTCCTCTCTACAACAGTTTTTTTTTTTTGACAAAAATTGGACAGGAAATAGTGCCACATTCCTGTACTCCAAACAACTTGGGAGACAGAGACTGAAAGAACATGGTTTAAGGCCAAACTGGGTAAAAGTTAGCTAGACCCTATCTTAAAACAAGCTGGGAGTGCTGGTAAATGTCTGTTGTCCTACTTACTCCAGAGGCAGAACTAGAAGGATCATGGTCTGCAGCTTATCCAAGAAAAAAGTCTAAGACTCTATCTGAAGAACAAACTAAAAGAAGAAAGAAATTGGAGAGTTGAGCTCATATGGTAGAGCCTTCTTAGCAGCATAAGAGCCTGAGTTCAGTCTCTAGTATTGCACAAAAAGTACAGATTTAAGGTGTATAGAGTCATGGTTTGATATATACGTACATTGTGAAGTGACCGCAATCAAGCTAACATCCATCACCTCACTTTGTAAGCACCAAATCCTTACATATATGAGGAAGAAAGAAGCTATGACCACCCCATTAAGGTCTAGCCTTCTTAAATGCTTTTTCTATGTGATGACATCTTACCTCTATTTTCTTTCTTTATGTTAACAGAAGGTCTAATCTCTTGTTTTCTTCTTTCTCTCTAGATGAAATAATCACAAATGGAATTTCAAGGAAGCCTCTATATAAGTCTTGGACTTGACATACTTGGTCACCCTAAGAAGTTTGGACTTTTTCCTGAGGGCAAAGAAATGACAAATGATAGCATTCCAGCTACAATGTGAATTGAGGAACACTGGAGGTGGTGACACAAATGGGGCATGTAGGTGAGAAAGGAGAAGGACTGGAACCAGGCAGAGACAGTGGGAATGGAAGGAGTGGATAATTTAAAAGAATTAAATAGTACTGAAAATAGTAGGATTTGAAAATAGGCCCAATTGGTAAATGAATAGTCATCAATTGGCAACTGATAGTCCTGTCTGTCTAGGGCATTGGGGTATAGAATGGAGTTTGTACAGGAGCTGCGGACATAAAAAGGACATGATGGTCAATAAGCTCTTAAAAAGTAGTAAGCTTCTAGGCCAGCTTACCACAGTTGTATAGATTGATGAGGAATTGAGCTCCTGTAGACTTGGGTATTGAAAGTGAAGTAGGTTCCATATCTTCATGTTTGTGTAGATCACCCAAGCCTATGAAACAGAATGAAGTCCAGCTAGATCCTGGGCATAGATTTGTGTCTTCCCAGATTTGTAAGAGGCTACTTGCAGTTGTTATCCTGGTCAGGAAAAAATGTTCCCTCTATCCAAGAGGAATACTGCTAGTGATTGACATAGAGAAACACTAATTGTACAACTACTTAATGATAATAAAAATACTAAAAGTATTTTCATATAAAAAGAAGATCTGTGGAAATTCCTTCCCAACAACAATGTAATAATTTCACTTTGGGATTTACTGAGTTTGAAGTATCCATGATACTTTTTTTTTGATGCCAGTCCTGGGGCTTGAACTCACGATCCTGGCCTTGTCCTTGAGCTTTTTTTGTTCAAGGATGGCGTTCTACCACGTGAGCCATAGCTCAACTACTGGCTGTATGTATGTATGTATTTATTTATTGTTATTTGTGGGGCTCAAACTCAGGATCTAGGCACTGTCCCTGAGCTTTTTCACTCAAGGATAGTGCTCTACCACTTTGTGCCACAGTGCCACACCTGGTTTCCTGGTGGCTATTTGGAAATAACAGTCTAACAGACTTTCCTACCTGGGTTGCCATCAAACCAGAATCCTCAGATCTCAGACTCCTTGAGTAACTAGGATTACATGCCTGAGCCTCAGGTCTCTGGTACCCATGCTATCTTAATGAAGATGTTCATTAGATATTAAGCTATTTACAAGATTATTTATAGTATGTACAGAAATAGGATAATTAAACCCATTGACTTTGTTTCTGTTAAAATGATATGTTATAGCAAGTGGTTATTATGTTGCCTAATCAATCAATATATCAATAGTATGTGTGAGATTTATTATTTCATTCATTATAAGTTGAATTCACCAATCTTAGTCATATGTTGCTCATAAGATCTGGTAATTTTCTAATAACCACAAATAATCCAAACAAGAAAAGTGTTTTGGCCAGATATATAAGGCCCACTAGGGAACAGGCTTTATTCTTGCTTTAGACTCTAGTAGCCTCTTCAGTAGAATGAAAATGCAAGCCACAAATGTGAGCCAAACACACAAGTTAAATTTTCTCATAGTCATATTTCTTTAATATTCCATTTAAATATTTTAAAATATGATTTCAATAAGTAATTAACATAAGCTTAGTGAGATATTCTATTCTTTTTTCATACTAAATTCTTTTTTATTGCTTCTTTTTTAAATTGTAGAAATACCTTATAGAGGGGTTACAATTACATGGGCAAGATAATGAGTACATTTCTTTTTTTTCTTTTTTTTATTGTGAAAATACTGTACAGAGGAGTTACAATTACATGGGCAAGATAATGAGTACATTTCTTATCAAGCATTGCTGCCTCCTCCTTTGTTTCCCCTTCCTTCCCATCTCCCCTTCCCCGCCCCCCCTGCCAAAGTTGTAAAGTTTGTTTTTTTGACATAACGACTTGTACATCTCATTGTTGCAATGGGTCCAACTGTATCACTAGTTAAATGATTTGTTTTTTCCCCTTCCCCTCCACAAATTATACCAACATCAAATACAGTGAAAGCAGGGGTTATACCGTGGGGGAGGGACATACAAAGCAACAAATAAATCATCTTATAAATATGTTAGAAACAATCACAAGAAAGAAAAAAAAACATTTGAATACTTATCTTGGGGTTCATTTCACCGAACATCAACTTATCTGACCTTTTTTGCTTGTCTCAGACATATACTAGTTATTGCAAATAAGGGAAACCATGGGACCTATGTTTCTTTGGGCCTGGCTTACTTCATTTAATATAATTTTTTCCAAGTCTTTCCGTTTCCTAACAAATGGGGCAATGTCATTCTTTCTAATGGAGGCATAGAATTCCATTATGTATATATAGCACATTTTCTTGATCCATTCATCTACTGAGGGGCATCTGGGTTGGTTCCATATCTTAGCTATGGTAAATAATGCTGCAATAAACATATTTATGCTGGTAGCTTTAGTATGGTCTTATTTGTGATCATTTGGGTAAATGCCCAAAAGTGAGATTACTGGGTCATAGGGGAGCTCTATGTGGAATCTTTTGAGGAACCTCCATACTACTTTCCAAAGTGGCTGAACAAGTTTACACTCCCACCAACAATGCAGTAAGGTTCCCTTCTGTCTACATCCCCTCCAGCATCTGTTGTTATTAGAGTTCTTGATTATAGCCATTCTAACTGGGGTGAGGTGATATCTTAAACTCTAGTGTATATTTTAAACTTCTAGTGTAATTTACTTTGGGTTAGGCACATTGTAAGTACTTAATAGCCCTAAGTGGCTACTTATTACCCTTATTGAACACTTCAGGACTAAGCCTCAAGAATAGTAATAGTAAGAATAGAGTATCTTGTGAACATATTTGTTTGTATGCTAGATGACTGAATGCTATGGCTTACTTTTTATCCTTAAGACAATACTATACAAAAACACAGTGGCCATGATATGTATGTAATATTGTTTTAGGAGATGATGAGTTTTATTTAAAATCAGCTACATCTTTTAGTAACTATAGTAGGTATCTTGGAAAGTGAATTGTAAACACTCTAAGAATTCGTTAAGCAGAGTAGGCATCCAGGGGAATAAAAGTATAGAGTTCAATGTGCATCATTACCCTTAAAGAAAGCAGTTCCATTGAGTTAGATACTGACGGCCATGTCTGGGGGAAAAGTGGGTTTCTATGCTGAATGGGTGAAAGTACAGAGTACTTACTTGTCAGTCTCTTTGATGTTGGTTATTATCTGTGATTGTTTGTTGAAGGTTTTCTGTTTGTTTTTTCAAAGACTTGCCTGGGAAAAGCAAATGATGAGAGTTACTAGTTAAAATGTTTATTTTAGAAAGTGTTCCAGACAAAAAAATAGTTTTTAGCTTTACTCATCACTTATTTAGGAGCAAACAGAAGGAAACATTAGACTCATTCGATAGGAGCTGATATGGAGTCGATATGCTATGAGTAAAAGTATTTTATAAGGAAGTCAGACACAATAGGGTTGGCAACTTTAACTTCATTTTCACCAGCCAGTAGGACTATGGGAATTCATCACACACTTCAGAAGTTTGTTAATCCATACAGTAAAATCATGCCGCAATGGTTCATGTTATGTGTCTGGCTTAACCATTCATAAATTATATTCACTGTTATTTTATATCTTGCTTTAAAATAAAACTTGAGAACAAAGAGGGTTCTGTTAAACAAGTTTTCAAACAATACTTTGCAAGCTAAACAAATAAAACATTTCTATTGTAAAAAATAAACAACATTTGTATCATCATCATCATCATCATCATCATCATCATCATCATCATCATCATCATCATTATCATCATCAGATAAGGCTTCCCAGAGAAGAGGACATTTGAGCAATGACCCCAGGCAATGGGGGAGCTATTCCTGCAGGTGCTGTGGAGGGGTTCCAGGCAGTCAGAAAGGTGGATCTTAAGCCTTGAAGGTGGAAACATATCTGGTAAGTTGGGGGAGCAGGATAGTTGTGGCCAGTGTGGCCATAGAAGTAAGTGAGTTGCTATCATTTATTGTCTTTTCTACTTTCTAGGTAGTATAAATACAAATCTGAATTGAAGGGAGACAATCTGGGGGTGGGCCATTTTAAAATTTAAAAATTTAAAAGTATTATGTAGAATTAAGCCCCAGAATACAAAACAAATGAAAGTGATATTAAATTCCAAATTCTCACGGGCACAGGTGAGAGAATCTTGGAGACAGATCCAAGGGGCACCTGCTGGCCAAGCCAAGGATACTTGAGTTTCCAAATAATGAGAATAACAGATTTTAATGCATTGAAAGTACAGTTTCATGCTTAAAATAAGCAAATAAGAGAATCTGATATCCCCTATGTTAGTTTTCTTTCACTCAGTGAAATAGCTGGGATAATTCACTTGTAAAGAGAAAAAGTTTATTTTGACTTAGTTTGGGATTTTCTAGTCCATGATCGATTAGACTCATTGCTTTGGGCCTGTGGTGATTAGCACATCATAGAAGTACAAAACTATGTAACTCATCAGCTAGGAAGGCAAAAGAAAATAAGGAAGAGATCTGGGTCCTATAAATACGAGTTATTATTATAGATCAAATTATGATGAGGATATGTCAGAAAATGCTACGAGTCATGTCAAAGGACTTCCAGTAACAGACCTGAGTTCATGCCCCAGTACTAGCACAGAAACAAAAAAGGAAGAGGAGAAATGGGAAGCAGAATCAGGATTACAGAGAGTGATAATGTGGCAAACACATTACAATCTAGGTCAAGCATATACAGGAATTCTTTTTATTATGCTTGAAATTTTTCTGTAAGTTTAAAAATTATTTCAAAACAAGCACTGGAGAAGAAGTCATATTGTTCTGGAGGAAACAAACCTGGAATGTTTTCTTTACTTTCTTCCTTTTTTATTTTTCCTTTTTGGGTGGTCCCATTTACCCATTTCTTCTAAAAAGAACCCCGAAGCACTCTTAAATATAATTTGAAAATTCTTGTGCTCAATCAATCCTTCTCACAGCAATGAAAAAGCAAATAGTTTCATGTGTAGTAATAATTTCATGTGAGAAAGGGGACATCTCATATTTCACTAACTGTAAGGAGGGACTACTTGTTATTTTAAATATTACTAATGTGTAGGCATTGTTACTAAATATTTATAGGCATTTAAAAAAAGAGAGAATATTGAAAAAAATTAGCCACTGAGGCAGCCTGAATTTGGCCCAGAGGCTCGGAGAATTGTGAAGGATCCTGCCTGTAGGCAGTTAGCAAGAAACTAAATTTACTGCTTCCTAGTGGCAATAAATTTTCCTTTTACTTTATGTAAAAATAAATACATGTGACTGAAATGAGGCATACGAAGGAGTGAAGTGTGGAAAGTTTGATCAGCATAATTACTTAAGTTTATAATCATTTTAAGGATGGCTGCTATCATTAGAATGACAAGGTCCTAGGGACCTTTAAAAGTCAGAGCCCAGGGCTGGAGATGTAGCTCAGTGGTAAACCAGTTTTCTATCATAGGTGAGGCCTTATTTCCATCCTCAGCACTATAAAAGCAAGCAGAAAAACCTCTAAAAAGTTGGAGGACAGGTGATGAACTATTGGTTTTGGAATGGACAGGAAAGCAAAGAAACACACTGTGATGTACGAATGAAGTATGATACGAAAAGTATTATACTTCAGGCCTTCTTTCCAGATGTCCTCAGTCTATATATTGAGAAATAGCATGTACGATGTCAAAAACACAGGAACCCTATCCAAATTAGAAACCCCGTCTGTGTGGCTTTTAGGGATAGCAACATAATCCATAGTCTAGTTAGTACTTCAGGAACAGAACTTGAAGGTCAGGAAACTAATTGGAACCACTGAAATTGTAGAATTTTTGTAGGCTTGTGAATGTCATATAGGTTGCTTTACACTGGCACAAAGGCAGTCTAGTTTCCTTAATGGAAAAAAAAAAAACCTAACAAAGAGGAACAAAATAAGTCATCTTCTTTTCTGAACCTAATTTGTGAGCTAACTGCCAGAATCTTGTAAGGAATCACATATAAACATGCAGGTAAATCAGTATGTAGAACACTGTGAAATGGCCACAATGGATGAGAAATTCGAAGAGGTGGCCATGGCATACAAGAAGAATGAAAATAAGCTGCATCGGTAGTTGCAGTTTTGTTGCTCACATATGAAAAGGAACAAGTAGAGCAGTGTGACTCACAGGGCACCAGTGTTAGCATGCAGGAAACCCGCTGTCTCTGGGCAATTGGAAAATAATAACACGAAGAATTACTTCTTATATACAAAGGTGATATAGGAGGAAGAAAAAGAACTATTATTATAAAAAAATGAACCTTTCTTTAGAGTTGGGAAATATAGAAATTATAAAACAAAAAGATTTGTGGTTAGGGGCCTGTAATTTTAACTGCTGTGGACGTGGTATGAAATAGTACCAAATTAGGGAGGGAGGCAGGTAGACAAAAGGATCTGTAATTGTGGGTAGTCTACAGGTGAGCGCTTTGTATAGTTGTGTCATGGAATAGCAATCAAGCATCTGTGGTAAGTGATATAAAGGAATGAGGGAGCCTGGTATAGTGTGGCTCCAAAGTGTAATCCCAGCTACATGGATGGCAGATATTGGGGAGATTATGATTTGAAGCCAGCTAGGGCTGTCTATCTCAACCACTAGCTGGGTGCAGTGGCACATACTTGTCATCCCCAGTGACATGGAGAACACAACTCATAGGAAGGCAGCAAAGGAGCCTAGGCATAAGTGAGACGTCAGTGCAAATAACCAGTGCAAAAAGTGGCTGGAGATGTGACTTAAGTGGTAGAGAGCCTGCCTAGCAAGTGTGACTCAATTGGTCGAGAACCTGCCTAGCAAGTACAAGCTCAGAGTTCAACTCCTAGTTCAAAAAAGAAAATAAGCAAACGAAATAAAGAGAAAGGAACAAGGAAGCATAAAGGCAAACAAATTCAGTGCTGTGGGACCCAATTGTCCAAGGGTGTCAGGAAGAAATCATTCCTGGCTGGTGGAACTCTGCTTAGTTGCCTGTGTATCCTGTAAATCCTGTCTATTCTATTTGTCAGACATGTTAGGCTCAATGGTCCATTGGTCTTTGGAATCTTTCATATCTGAATCATCTTCATAAATGCTTAGAAAATATGTAGCAAATATGGAGATGTCTAGGTTTCTAAGAGAATTAATGACCACATTTGTCTTTTGACGGGCCTTGTGATGATTTCTCAGCCACAGATTTTATTTAAAAAATGGACTATGTATAAAACATCAGACATTTTTGATTCTTATAATGGACTAGGTATTAAATACAGAACTGCACTCTGCCCATTGAAAAGCACAGGTGTTCCAACAAGAAATAAGAGCAAATAAGATGCAGTATTTATATTCTTTTAAGTAGTTCACATGCATACAGTTTGACAATGATCCAGAATATGAGCCTGGATTAATTTAATGGCAATCAAATTTTAGTGGAATTGACTTGATTTTGAACATTTTCCTTTTAGACTAGAATATGCTATCTTAAAGACGATAAGCCAAATTACTCATTCTGGGAACAAAGACTTTGAAAATTGTCAGCATACTGACAGCTATGATGAACATTTATTTCAGGCTTATAAAACATATTAATCGAACTTGTTCACAGCATGGTGGCCCAAAGAGTGTTATTTCATTGCTGAGAAAACCTCTAAATAAGTAAAAAGCCCTGCTATCATATACTACAAAAGTACAAAGTTACATTTCCCCCCCTTTCTTCAAAATGAATAAATGCTTTTCTTAGAATGCCTTACACAATGAAGCATGCTGCAGGATTGTGTTCATTACAAGACTATTTGCAAAAGACCTATGCACCATTCACGGAACCTTAAAAAACACTTGAAAATATGGGTTGCATTTGCAAACTTCAGTGTGTGACATGGAAAGCTGGCAAACTGCCTGGCTTCTACTTAAAGGATTGTCATTCTGGGAAAAATAAATTTCTCTAACTAGACAAAAGTCAATGTTTTCATGTTTTACTGCAATCAAACTGATAGAGCTGACAATTTAATGTCTCAACACTTAAAATATCTGTGGATAATCAGTTACCTCAATCAATCATAAACACAAATCCTTCTATTTTCAAAGCCTGTGTGTCTGTGACTAAGATGTAAAACAGTTTGACAAGACCCTTTCCCCACAACGCCTCACCATCTACCCCCACCATCGTCTCAATATTCTCGATTTGTCTTTAGCTGTGCAGATATTTATACTCTTGATGCATCTGGAAATAACTTTTAACGATTCAAATGGGATCAAATTTAGAAAGTTTTCTTTCACTCTCCTGTTTTACTTAATTTTTATGGGGAGTTTATAGCTTGTGTGCCTGTCAGAAAAATACGGAAGTGTGCTGGCATTCCAGCTGAAGACATCATTATGAGTGAAAAAATGCTCAAGGCTTTTTCAAAGTGGCTGCTGAAACATACATTTTGAGTCTGTGACTTGAGGGAATGCTGGTAGCTACCCCAGACAGACAGGTATTTGAGGGTCAACTGGTGTAGTGCTGATCCCTGAGGAGTTCCTGGCAAGCACACTGAGTAAATAGCTTGTTTCTAGAAACACACTGGTGGTGGTGGCGATGACATTGATAAAGCATGGCCGGCAGTGACCACAGCTCAGCTGGCTGTCTGAGGAACTGGACTCTAGGTAGCTCTAGATGTGGTGGAACCGAGAGGCTTACTTCACTGAACTTTGGTATTGACATTAATGGGAAACTTCTGGGTGTTTTTGAAATCTGTTTCTTTCGAGATGCTGTGGCATTTCTGCAATGTGAGAACAAGTTTACTGAGGCAGGGCGTTCTTCTTGCGCCAAGATAAGACTTAATGTGCATGGTTTCACATTCCTAGTAGATAATTACTCTGAGCCCTCAGTAAGTCAAATTCCTTGCTTGGGGTATTTTCAACATTCAGTTTTCATGTATTATCATCACATATTATACGTATGTACATTCTACACATTTACCAGAGGGGTCTCCTTTTCATCCCTTTGATTGTGTGCCTTCTCCTAACCAAACTAAGCAGTTGTAGGACTCTTGGGACAGCATCTCTTAGCTCCTCATCAGGCCACATTGCAAAACAATCCATCTTGCTCTCACATTTGGCGGAAGCACTACAACACGAAGAGTGCAGTGCTTTGCTCTTGCCATGAAGCCTGGGTGACAAAAGTTTTTACAAGAAGCTGACTGTATTTGGGGTTATGAATATGCAATGACTCTCATTAGTATTGAAGAGCCAGAGCAGGGGCTGACATCCCCCGCCACTTTGAGTTCCTGTAGATACAGCTAATGAATTGTGTCTCCCTCCCTCCCTCACACGGTGGCTCCTAAGTTCCAAAGGAGAGTTACCCATGTTGAGAAGACCACTGACTGCAGACATTAATTGTCAAGAACAACTCTTGATTTTGTGAAGGAATTTTTAGGCATTGCTTTGTCAAAACAAAACAAGCCAGTAAACTTGCATAAGATAAAATAATGAATAGGAAAATTAGAAAGGCACTAGAATGCATCTACTCTGTATAACATAGATATGCTTCTATCCTGGATCATTGTACGCTATGTGTATCTATATATGGATAAAATCAAGTCGTAGGAATCTGACATTCTGTTGTTTTTTATTATCCTTCCAAATGGAACAAACAGAGATGACAAAATTCCAAAAATGAATAGGGTTGAAACACGAAACTATTCCGTCAATTCTTTACTTTTTTTTTTTTCCTTTTCGTTCCTGGGCTTCTGCCAGACATTTTGCAGCTCATGCACACACCATCTTTCATGAATATGTTACTGATAAGAATGGGTTTCTAGCCACTGATTAAGATATCTTATCTGCAGTGTGTGAGGAGATACAAAGTGTTTGGACACAATTTAGAATGGTCCCTTTTTAATAGGATGCATTAAATGTGGTTGTCTACACCCTGCCTTCCTTGGAATTTCCTTCATTAGAAGGTATCTGTAGCTTGTGGTAGTTTGTGAAGGATGTGTTGAATTGAAATTGATAATATCTACTAAAACGTAAAGGGTATGATGTAAGTTGTGCAAGTATAACAATGAACAAAGTTTAAGTCTTTGTATCAGGACACTTACTTTTACAGCCATTTACTTAATCTGCAACACAAAGTTATCTCTTGTGAAGAAGTAAAATCATTACTTTTGTAGAGCTTTCCAAAAGCAAGTTTTTTATAACTGCCCTGTCAGTCTGACCCATGACCGAAAACAAGTGAAATAAAAAAGGCACAAATCATATACTTAAAAAAATACCAAGAATGGATATAGCTTAAAATAAATGCAGCTCTGACAAAAGTGGCTCATACTTCAACTTGTTACCTCTACTAGTTTTACTGACTGCACACGACTAAGAACAAATCAGTGAAAAAAAATTCAAGAAAGATTAAACCGTCTGAATCTTTGCAAAGACTTATCAGTCATTCTGCAGAACCTGTCATAGTATTTGTTCAAGTAATCCTTGGCTACCTGGTTTTTAGATATAATATACCTTTCACCTCTAAACAGAGCTACCGAGGAAAATATTTTTCTTTCAAAGAATTGGACCCATTTTATAGTGAACTAATCATATCTGATGACACAATAAGTTATTAAAATTTTCTATTTTTCCTCAATTTGTATTCTTGCACTTAACTGTCTGGATAGAGTTTAAAACTTGTACAAGATTACTCAATGTTGAAAGGGGTGACATCAACCAGTTGCATTATACTCACACGCTGTCTTGTTGAATGGCAATTTCTGTGTTTAACTGTTTAAAGATAATAAAAATATTAAAAATAAAGTACTCGTTTACTCAGAAGCAAAGTTACCTCCTATATAGTTTCTCACAAGAATTTCTTTTCACTTCTCAGTGGTGTTTTTCTTGCTATCCAAATATTTTTTCTATAATTAGACAAAGGGCTACTCAAGCACATTCAACTCTTATGGAAGGCTCAGATTTTAAAGTATAAAAAGTATAAAGTATAAAAGTATAAAAGAAGAAATAGATCAGCTGAAACTATTATATCTAATCAACAACTATTTCAGCCTAATAGAAATAGTAACGAGTATCTGTTCCTATTAACATGAGATTCACATTAAAAGTGAAAATATCTTGGTTTTAATTGCAACCAGTTTTGATTTGGCTCTGTAATTAGCAGCTGAATTGTAGACTGTGAGTACTGTAAACATTATTTGTGAAAGGATTTTCTAAATACAAAGTGGGACTTATTGCTTTTATTGAGTATTTATGTACAGGAAATAAAATTCAAAGAACTTGAACTTCTTATATTTTTTCTGAGCAGTTTACTGACAACCATTGCTGGGCCTCCTTTCTGTACACAATCACAAAACAATTGTAATAGTAGGCAGAGCAATGTGTTACACCACTGCTAATTATATTGTATTAATCTGTTTTACTGTATACTGAAATAGAATGTGGATATTTGCTAGAGAAAAGGTTCATATGCTATAGCATCTGAATCTGTAATTAGTACTATGAAGTGGGACACAGAATTGGAGTGTTCTATACCAGGTAGTGATCTATCTGTCTGTCTCCTCTCTGTCTCTGTCTCTCTCTTTCCTTCCTCTCTTGTAAACACATGAATGGCCTCATAATGAGGAGGAAAAAGAATAAATATGAGCTCATTTTGATGAATTAACCTAAAAATTTGTCAGCAGAAGCTATTTTGACTTGAGCACACATGAACATTTTGCCCTTTCTGGCCTAGTGGTTCTTCTCATGTAGATGAGGAAACACCATAATCTTTTCTTTAGGAGGGTCTAGAAGTCTTGGTATGAACTAAAATGAACTAAAGAATTTACTTTTAGTAAGCACTAATCATGCATTTCCTTGTCAGTCATAAATGAATTTACTGAATCCAGCTCAGGTTTTGAGGGTGGTGAGAGGTAGGGATTAGGAAAATTCATGAAGTACAAACTTGGTACTAAGAAGTTAGTATGTGGCTGGGGTGAAAGAACCCAGGGGGAAAATGGAGTCTAATTTATAGAGTTAGATTATCAACAAATCTTGATTGATTGATTCATTGATTGCAAACTCAGCGCAGAAGTGTTTCAAAGTAGCCAATGAGACTTTGGATAGGACACTGTTAGGAGAAATAATCAGAGACCTTTTTTGTTGCTTTGAAATATACAAAATAATTTTATTATTCAATATCAATTGTGCAAAATTATATCTCATGTAAAAAATACTAGTTTGAGCCTATATCATGAACACTTAACAGTAAGCTCAATAATTATATTAATTTATTTACTTGTTTATTTTTGTGCTAGTACTGGGGCTTAAATTCAACCCTTGGATGCTGCTCTTTAGCTTTATGCTAAGGCTTGTGCTTTATCACCAGAGCCACAGATCCACTTCTGACTTCTTTGGTGGTTAACTGGGGGATAGGAGTCTCATGGACTTTCCTGCCTACTCTGACTTTGAACTGTGATCCTTAGATGTCAGGCTCCTGAATAGCTAGGATTACAGATGTGAGCTGTTGGTTCCTAGTTTGTGTTGTACCTATGAGTAACATCAGTGTAAGAATGATTATTCTCAAAATTGCCAATGATGTTTTCAGGAATTTTAGGCAGATTTCCATGAACAGTTGCAATCCCAAATGCCTTGGTTCCTTTGAATATCTGACTGTCAGTGACCTGCCTGACATCCTCTCAGCCCAGCTGTTGCTGAGCAACCTGCTTTCTGCAGTGGAAACTGGCATCCTCAGATCCAGCTGTTCATGTCACTAACTCTCCTGACATAGATACTCTTCATAGGACCCAAGTTCCTGACTGGTTGTTGAAAGTTCAAACATTTTTAGTAAAACTGGACTCTGAAAAGGATTTCAATGTGTTTAAAGTTGTTTATTTCAACAGTAGCATTATCTTCTCAAGTGATATAGTTCGAAGGTTAGAATAGTATGTTTGTGATTTCATTTTAATTTTTCTCATATAAATTTATATTCTTAGTTAGCAGAACTCCCCCCCTTTTTTTTTACAGTTTTGCTTTTTTTTAAAAACAAATACATTTAAAATTGTTATTGTAAAGGTGATGAGCAGAGGAGTTATAGTTACATAAGTCAGATAAAGAGTATATTTCTTTTTGAAAAATATCATTCCTTCCTTCCCTCTCTCCCAGTTTTTCCCTCCCTGTTCCCACCCACAGGTTGTATAGTTCATTTTCAATATACTGTCTAGCGAGTATCACTGCTGCATTTTTTCACCCTTTGCTCCCTGCCCCCACATACTTGTTAAAGGATCCTTTCCCCTCCCCTCCCCCTCTCGTAGGAGGACAAGAGAGAGTTATCTACATTAGAAAGACTACAATAGTGCCAGGTGTGTTGGCTAAGCAATGCTATTCTAACTCCTTAACTAACTCCTCACTAGTCTTGCCTAAGTATTTGTATAAATCTTGATTACATTTAATTGACTGATGCCCAGTGAAATTATGCAGAGATTCCTAATCATCTGTATCACCATGACTGGGACAAGGAGAACTTTTTTCTTGTTTGGGTCCCTAGAAACCAATAGACTATTTAATCACTAGCTACAGGTCTGGTTCTTGTGAAGTTGTTTACCTACTACTGTTTATTTTCCCACTCTTCTTACCCTTTCTCTGCTCTCCTCAGATGGTAATAAAAAGGGCTGGAGGTTACTCTCTCCTGGGGCCATTTGCTTTTTAAATAGTGGACTCTGGCATTTGACATGTGTGCGTTAGGCATAGGGCAGGCACTGCCCTGGATATTTTATATATGCTATTACCACACAGATGGCTCTGTGTGAATGGAAATAAAGGGGCATGTAAAGGTGTTAAGTCGATTGTTAGGATCATATAGGGAGCTGGATTTTGAGTACTACTCACTCTAGAGCCCAGGCTGTTTGTATTGCATTAAAACACAGGAAGGTCTTGAATAATCTATGTTGGAAGTTCCGGCTTTGTGCCAGTCCTGCGGGAAAAAATGCTTTTGGCCAAAAGCTTTGCCCTGCCTGCTGCCCTCCAAATTAGACAAGGTGGATCTAATTAGTTCTGCTAACTCATAAGGTTTTGTATAGATGCACCTTAAGTCTTTTGAATACAGGCTTATTTTAGAGAGACTTTAATCTTTGTTTTGAACTTTTTCAATTAAATTCAATGTTGTGAACATTTACTGAATGCCTATTCTTGACCAGGCCCTGTGCTAGATGGTGGTGGTTCAAAGAAAATCTTTTTAGGGAGAGGCATAACAAAGAATCACCATACAACTCATTGAATGATACCACAGAGGCAGACACAGGGATCAAAGCATACACGAGGAAGCAATTCTGTTTTGAGAGAAGAAGACATTAGGGAACACTATACTGGATCAGAACCTTGAAAGACAAGAAATAAAAATGTCCCAGAAAGAGAAGGGGAGGTTGAAGATGGGCACAGCATGAGTATATGTGTGTAAATGTTTAGGGGATAGTTTTGCAGTGACATTGGCAGACTATAAAAACAAATTCTTCCCTGGAAATGTGACACTTCAGAGCCTTCAATGGTGAGGTAGAATGACTCTTCTCATCTCTGAAGCTGTGTCAATCATGTGACTGCTTTGACCAATGGGCAACAGCAACTATGAAACAAGCAGACTTGAAAAACTGCTCATGCCCTGCGGGTTCTAAGCTGGAAACCCTGAGGCTATCCTGTGAATGAGCCAAGAGGATGAATGGCCACCCATTGGAGAACTGAGGCTCTGGCTGACAGTGTTTGAAACTCTAAATGTGATGACATCATCTTAGATCATCTTGGTACCAGCTGATCCACTGTTTGACCACAAACAATTGGAGAGTCCAAGGGGAATCAATTATTAGACCAGATTTCCTCTGATCTGTCTGGGTTGTCATCTCATACACAATGACCCAGCTAATTTACAGAATTATGAGCTAAATGAAACATTATTTTAGTCAGTAGACTTGGGGTTCTTTGTTATATAGAAAAACTGATATACAGAGAGTCTGATAAGAGTATAGGGAATGTAGGAAGAGGGAGTGGCTGAACATGAAATGATGTAACAATTCTTGTATCATTCTAAGGAGTTTGACCTATTTTCTAATACCAAGCTTATTTTAAGACTATTTTTAAATGAGCAGATTTGTCTCCAAGTTGTCCAACATGTATAGTGAAAGTTTACAAGCAAATTTAATATTAGCTTGGCATCCAAATTTGGTGTGCTAGCTCTGTTTTTTTATTTCTATCATATGTATAAAAATTTAAATGTGAGTCTGTTTGACATCAAGATAATTTTGTATATTATGAGTGTTACACTCAAGAATTTTCTACTTTAACCAGTAGGAATCAATGTATGGACAGTAGCTTGAAGTGAAGAAGGGTCTAGGGAGGGTCCAGTAGATTCAGATGTGAGGAGAAAGGACAAGATCTAAGGAAAGACTTGGTGGATGATGGAATTAGAATGAGGAATAGGAAAAGAGTGGGAGAGATATAAATAGGACTGAGACAATGAGCTTAACTAATGGGAGCCATTTAGCAGACATATACTCATTCTACTGAGCAAAGAAGGAGAGACAAAATAATAGATTTGATGCAGTCCTTGAGCTTAGTGATTAGTAAGTCATTTGAAAACAAGTGTATTCGGCATTTGGATATATGCTTAAAATATTACTTTTAAAACACCTAAGTGGTTGGTAATTGAAGTCATGGGAGGAAATGATTTCAGCTAGTGGAATCAGACCTAGATCTCAAGGAGATCTTCATCTTTTCCTTCTCTCCAAACAGTTTAAGAAACACAACTCATTCCAACTAGAAGTAATGTATGGTTTATACATATAAAGGTTCCCAAATGAGGGTAGAGGGCATTTGTGTAGATTGCAAAGATGTTTCCCAAATGATTTTGATGTGCTGCCTCTCACCCTTTGTTCATAAGGGCTGAGGAAGAAGAATTAATAAAAAGAGAGAGAAAGCGAGAGAGAGAGGGAGGGCGAGAGAGAATGGATAGGAGAGGCAGACTTCTCTAAGGGGCTAAGAACTTGAACAGAAGTGAAGGAACTTTAAGACAAGTGTTCTTCACAAAGAGCCCAGTGCTCGGTTTTGCAGAGAAATCCAGTACATGGTTATTCTATAATGAATGCTGGCCCACTAAAGTATGGTATTTGCCATTTAATAGGAACACAGTAGATTTTTGGGCGAGTGATTCATGTAGAACTATGTTTTATCTGAAATACCTCTTAAGACTAAACTATTCACATCAGAGAAGATTTGTAATTAGTACTGCTTTGGGTTTGGAAATCGGTATAAGTTTTAAAACTTCTTTCTCATATTATGGTCAGTGCCTTAGAAAAGCATCCTGATCTGTTAAAACAGGTTCTGAGCCTGTTCATTAGTAAATAATACTAGGGGGTAGGGATGCTGATTGACATTTTTTTAAATAGCCACTCCACATGTGGGTCTCCTCTAAAGCTGCTTCTGCCACCCAGAGTTCCCAGAAGCAAGGTATTTGCATTTACCACTTGGAATTGATGAATAGAAATACTTCTCTGGCATAACTGCAATGTCAACCACTGATCTGGATCTCAAATAATTTTTGTATTCATATTAGCAGCATTTTTGTTATTATTATTATTACTAGTAATATTATTGCCTGTCATGGGGCTTGAACTCAGGGCCTGGGCACTGTCTCTGAGCTTCTTTGGCTCAAGACTAGTGCTCTATCAGTTGAGCCACAGTGCCACTTCAGGCTTTTTTCTGCTTATGTGGTACTGAGGAATTGAACCCAGGGCTTCATGTATGCTAGGCAAGCTCTCTACCACTGAGCCACATTCCCAGCCCAATATTATTTTTTGATTAATGAATTTCTACCGAAGTTTAGCTGAGCTGAGGAAAGACCCCAGATCAGTAGAACAGTTTCCTTAGACATGATTTGGTATTTCTAGCATCCTGTCCAGAGAATTCTCTGCAGTGCATGTTTGTTCATTCATTTGACATCTGGCATTCACAATTCCCGAGGGAGTGGCTTCCCCCTAAATGTGCCCCCAAAGCATTCCTGCTGTGCCCCTTCTGTCCAAGTATAAACATATCATAGGAAATGAACATGTCAGGCCACTGCTTTCCAGGAAGGAATCAAGAAATGCCTTAATCCAGCTCCACCTGGGTTTTGATGTCCAGCTTCAGGAAATTTGGACAGCCACTAGGCTAGAGACTATTGCCCTGCACGCATGTAGGATTAGCCCTTCAAAACTCCCCAAGTGGCTCCCGAAGCCTCCTCTGAGTCATCCTCCTGAGGGAAATCACTTCAGGACCTTTAATGTGTGAAGGAGAGTTATTTTTCATTGTTGACTTATCAGTGCAGCTAGATTTTGTTGTGTACTTGTAAACATGGCACTGTATTGATTGAGGTCAGGGACACATTTTAAAACAATTGAAGCAGTACAGACAGAGCCAGACTTATGAATAATTAAATACTCATCTTGACTTCTTTTAATATACAGATATTAAATGATAAAAAGAGGTTAAGATACCATAATCAAAGTAAGGGGGATAGCCTTTTCTCATTCCTCTTGCTGCTTTCTTTCCAATTGCATTTTCTGGCTCTAATGAATGCATTTTAAGTAAAACCCTTGTGCTCTCTTTGCTCTGTCTTCAGACTCCTGCAAATATCAGCTCAGTAATGCTTTCAGATCCACTTCAAGGAAACACAGGCTTGAAGTCTGTCCCCCACAGTTTTGTCTGAACTGTAGCACACACTGGATCCAATTGCTGGAGTTGGGAACCAAGAGGTGAGCCAGTGAGTGAGCAGGCAAGCACTTAGCCCAGTGAGGCAGGCGGGCCTGTGTGAAAGGATGTAGGTGAGCCAGAAACTATTGGGAAAAATAAGGGGTTGTAGCTAATTTTGATGTAGGGAAGTCTGAAAGGCTCTTCTGCATGCCAGGATATTTGAATATTTGGCAAACAGCTGGCTGGGCTCTGGGAGAGCGCTTCTTGATTCGCCTTGTCAGATGTTCAAAGATAAAATGAGGCAGCCCACACGCCAGCACATAGCTCATAGCCTTGCAGTCAGTTTTGAATTTAGATTTGAATTGTGATATCAATGTCATGGTGGCACATGCTTTGAGAAAGTACTTACAGAGAATAATTGAAAGATTCAGTGTGAAGCTTCTGAAAGCCGTAATTTAAAGTTCCAGAAGCCTCCGTATTATACTCACCATTAAAATTTAAAGTGACAGAAGCCCAATTATATATGGTTATTTTCTTAAATAAAATCATATTTCTACCCTAAATGAAAGATTCATGGCTGTCCACTAATCTCTGTCAGGACAACTAATCTCGATGGTGTCTGCCTAGTCGGGCAGACTAGCTTTTTCCAGGGGACAATGGAGCAGCTCTGGTGGCAAGGAAGGCACACTGGAGAGCCTCCCCTAAAGAGCCTGACATCAGAGAGGCTGATTTGCATGAGAATCACTATTATGGATCCTCCCAAATGCCAGCCTCCACACTTAACCAAATGCAGAGTAACTTTAAAAGCAATTGAGCTGTCCGCATAGGGGTGGTAGCACACATTTTGAAATGTCTGAATGATGCCAAAAACTGTTAGTCGTGAGGGGTCAGTGCTGTAAAACTGAGTCTCTTAGAAACTTGGATCCACTAGAGGAGTTGGAAAAGAACTTTAAAATCTGATAAAGGGGAGAACACTGGGGACGGTTAAAGACTTGAAGCGTTCTCCCTTCGTTTAACTCAAAGAAAGCTGTTTACCAGAAGAAGCTTTGTCTTATGAGGATTTCTGTCACCATTGAAACTATGGCATGAAGAGAGTCTTGTGGAAACTTTCCACAGAGACACTTCCAGTGTATGGAGCCAGATGTTGTAGACAATGAATCTTTCCACCTTTGGCAGCCTTTTTCTTTGGCCTGTTTGATTTTTGCTTTATATAGAATCTTGACTTGGGGAATATGATCTAACGGTAGCTGCAATGAAACACTACACAGCCTCAGTCACGTATTTACACAAAATATTATTCCCTAGAGTTCCTAGGGACAATGAAGCATGGAAATCAATAATATTATGATCCATGACGTTGAATGATAGAAAAAAATGTGTGTGTGTTTATAGTGCATATTCATATGTGAATACTAATCCAGACACTGTCTTACAAACAAAAAATGCTTACATTACTCTCAAAACCTTGAATTTAATAAAAGGTTTGTTGTTGTTGTAGTTTTGATTGGTGGTGGAGTTTGAATTCCGGGTCTGGGTTCTGTCCCTCTGCTCTTCAGCTCAAGGCTAGCATTCTACCACTTGAGCCACAGTGCCACTTCCGGTTTTCTGAGTGGTTTATTGGAGATAAGAGACTCATGGAGTTTCCTGTCCTGGCTGGCTTTTGAACCGAGATCCTCAGATCTTAGCCTCCTCAGTAGCTAGGATTACAGGCGTGAGCCACCAGCTCCGGGCTTAATAAAAGTTTTACAAGTAAGTCTTGTAAAGTTTTATCATGCTTAGTTTTGTCAAGAATTAATATAGTCATCCTCTGATGTTTGCAAATTTATCTTTTGTTTTCTACATTTATTTTACCATTCAACAAACCTGATTCTGGGACACAGACTCGTTTCCTCTCATAAGAGGAGATAGCCACATGCATTTGTGCCAAGGATTACACTGTGTGTAAACTTTTGCTGTAAATGATTAGATCTATTCATTTTCATCTTTGACATTTTGTGGGCCTCTGCTTAAAAAAGAAAATCTCTTCTTTCATTCCCTATTCCCTATCAATTCTCAATTTGTCTACTTGCTCTTTCTTGCCACTTACTCCTCATAATTCACTCTTTAACTTTTGGATTCTTCCACTCCTGGTGTTCTGAAGCTATAGTTCAGGCAGATAACTCCTCATTAAATCTCCCTTTCTTTACCCTGCCCTAGAAGGAGTGACATCACTTATTGGTAAACCTGAGGTTGTAGGTGAGGCAGCTTAGCTTAATGTCTCATTCCTTCAGTGTGGAAAAGGGCCTGCCAGCCAGTGCATACAACCTCCCTGAGGGTAGAGGGCCTTGCAGCATAGGGCTCCCTTGGCCTAGTAAGATGGCTTGGCTCTGTATGTTGGGCAGGTAGGTATTTTTGGATTTCATGTTGAGCCATCTCCCCTTTCCCCTGGGCTTCATCAGTGACAAAAGTTACCCTTCGGTCCCTCTTCTGTTTTATTTTTGTATTATTTCTTAACGTTTCTTTACCCAGAAGAAGGGAATGTCCACTTTTGGGAATCCCTGAACTATCTCAATAAATACAATTGCATTACAAAGCCCAAGTTCTTTCTTTCAAACTTTTCTTTTGAAAAGTAAATACTATTTTTTTTAAATTTTCTGAGTGGTGCTTCACATTTCTTTTTTTAAATTTTATTTTATTGTAAAGATGCTGTACAGAGATGTTACAGTTACATGAATAAGGCAATGAGTACATTTCTTGTTGAGCATTATTACCCCTTCCCTTGTTGTTTTCCCACTATCCCTTCCCTCCCCCATCTTCCTTACTCCTCCCCCCCCCAAAGTTCTAAAGTTCATTTCCAATATACTGTCTTGTGGGTCTCATTGTTGCAATAGTTCACCCTGTGTCCTTGTTTCAGCATTTTGTTATTTTCCATTTCCCTCCCTAAATTAGACAACTATATATACAAGATGCAGGGTACCAAAATCTAGTACAGTGAAAACAAGGGATATACCATAGAGGGAAGGACATACAAAGGAAACAAAAAAAAATCACATAGTACATTAAAAACAACAACAACAAAGAAAGACTTCTTGTGTCCATATTTTGGGGTTCATCTTACTTAGCATCATCTTAGATGGTCATATATACATAGTTTTTGAGCTGTCTGCTCATTTTATAAAATTATCCTAGACATATATTAATTATTGCAAGTGAGGGAAACCATGGGACCTGTATTTCTTTGGGTCTGGCTTACTTCAGAAAAGTAACTACTATTAATGTGTATCCTTTCTTTTTTTATTTTATTTTATTTTATTTGTGAAGATACTGTACAGAGGGGTTACAATTACATGGGCAGGATAATGCGTACATTTCTTACCAAGCATTGCAGCCTCCTCCTTTTGTTTACCCTTCCATCCCTTCCCAGCCTCCCCCCTCCCCCCCATCCCAATCCTTCTCCTTCCCCCCCCCCTCCGCACCGACGTTGTAAAGCTCGTTTTGGACATGACAACTTGTACTTCGCATTGTTGCAACAGGTCCACCTGTATCTTTAAACAATAGGTTTTTCCTCATCTCCTCCTCAAGTTATACTGACATCAAATATAGTGAAAGCAGGGGTTATACTGTGGGGTCCTTTCTTATTTTTTAATGCATGTGCAAATATATGTATTTATATAATATAAATATGCATATGTAATAAAGAAAAAATACCTGAATATCACATGATAGAAATCTACACAACTATATGTTTACATTTATATCTCCCTAAGATGTTTCATAGGGTTTCTTTATATATACATATATTGATATATTATAGTTGCTTTCTCCAAAATGGAAAAAATGTATAGAACATTTTCTGTTTCACAATTTCTTGTTAATAAATATAGATTTTATTTTTAGTGGCTGTACAGTGTTCTATCATATGAATGATCCAAAAATAACCATTCTTCAACTGCTGTCCATTTAAATCACTTGACATTTGTACTACTGCAGTGTTGACACAAATATGGGAGTACTTTTTGTAAGCTAATGTTGCTATTTCTGTAGTACAGAGTCCTACATGTAGAATTACTGAGTATTTCATCAAATTTAATTAGATACAATTGAATAATAAGTAGAGAAATAATATTATTGAAATAATAACAAGTAGATACTCATTGGTTGGAAAGCATTCTGAGAGAGCTCAGAATTCATCCTAGTCTCCCAGGAAGGATATCTTCTTCTTGCTGTGAAAAGTCCAAAGACTAAATCTCCACATTCCATTTCTGTAATCCCTTCTCCTGGCTTAAAAAAAGGGAGTATAACAGACAAAGAAATGGCTAGGATGCATTGGCCAAAAGTCAGAAAAATAAAGTAGAAGGCTGAATCCTCTGGTGACACTCAGATGATTCTGGTTGATAAACCAACTAGGCATAACATAGCATAAGAGATTACCAGTTTATGACATATAACTCCCAGGTAAGTGGATTCATGTACACCACGCAGAAGGAAATTTCATGCTTTTCTACTTCATGTAGAATACAGAAGATTTTATTCCAAGTGCCCACGCTGGTTCTAAGCAAAACATGCTCCTTAAGTCTTGGGTCTCTATCACCAAGAATTAACTGATCTATTGAGAGTATAGCTAGATGACAAATCATGTCCAACCTGGATCCACCAACTCCCCCGCAGTGCATCAGGACTGAAAGAAGAGCTAGGCTCCCTTTCATCTGGATTGCTTTGCTTGTGTCCCAAGACTCCCTTGCAGTGAGGCATATGGCCACTTGCTTACAAGCTGGCTTCAAGAAAGAAGAAAACATGTTGTAGCTTGACAGAGCTGTGGGATTCTGAATTCTTCCCATAGCTCTCTCCAGAGATTGTAGGATTTATATGGAATAAATGCAAGACCATAATGACTTACATAGGAAATCTATGTATTTGGAATTGGCTATAGGGCCAGTGGGAACGATGCTGCAGACATATCTTGATAGTCACATCTTGTATGTTTTTTCCACCCGAGGAACACAGAGAAGCATATCTGCCTAGAAACACGTGCAGCATGAATAGCAAAGATGACCACATTAACCAGCCAGGAATGATCACATAATGTGCACATTTATACAATCCTGCAGAAAGCACCAGACAGCCTGGCTGTGTTAGATCACTTCACTGCTCACCAAAGAGATTTGAAATGGACTTTTAATTATGATTGCCGATTTGTTATGGCTATATTCCTTAATATGAGCATCTGATTAGGTTAATTTTCTTTAATTGATGAATAGCGCACTTAAACTTGTAGGCTTGAATTTGTTGTTATGTACTGGCAATTTTACATCTGACTTTCTGCTAGAGTACAAATTATACGCACTGCTTATCTGTTTTAGTTTTGAGGTCACTGCTCTTCCTTCCTTCACCTTTGTGTGGCTTTTTAGATTTTCTAATGGAGATAAAGTAGGGCTAAGTGACTATTAAACTCTTTTCAATATACAGTAAAAGCCATTAACATGGACCTCACTAAATTTGGAATTTATGAAAACGAGGGCAAGGGCAGGGTCAAAGTTTACTTTTGCATTGTCTCTGAACTAAAGCTTTGCTGTGCTAATAAATAGTATAAATCAAATTGCAGGGGAAAAGACAAATGCAGACTTTTGAAGCACTTTAGAAAAAGATCTTATAAGACAAGTAATGAAGTAGTGTGGTAGAATGGGAAAGTACAAGTAAGGCCACTTACTAACTGCAACCTCAGCTTCTCTCAGCATCAGTAAAATGGAGATGGTTATCTATTTTATGGGCTAGCTATGATGACTAGGTATAATATAGAAAGAACCCAGTGTGAGATGGATGCTGGTGGTCCACACCTGTAATCCTAGCTACTCAGAAGGCTGATATCTGGAGGATCAAGGTTCAAAGGGAGGCCAGGTAGAAAAGTCAGTGAGATCTAATCTCCAAAAAAGCTAGGGGTGAAAGCCTGGCTCAAGTGATAGGAGCTCTGGCCAAACAAGCAAGGAAGCAGAGAGTACAGAGCCCTGAGTTTAACCCCCTCTGAAAATGCCTAGTATGAGGTTGTTACTGGGACTTATTACTTACTTAAAGTGCTGAGTTGATTTCAAATCCATTTCATTTCTCACTGAAGCAAGGTTCTTTCATACTAGTGTTTGTCAATCTCACCTCAGATCTTGCTTTGTAATTCTTATTACTACTATTATCGGTATGAAGGAAAAACCTGATAGCTTGGGGGTAATTGTAAAGAGCAGGAGCTCTTTACATAGATGGACATAGTTCTACCTGGTCCTTGGCAAGTTATTGAAAGTCTATCTGAAGTTTTGTTTTCTGATTTATACAAATGAAAAGTCAATACTGTTTTGGTCTGTTTATGCTTCTATAGCAAGTTGCCTGAGATTGGATAATAGAATAGAAACTTATTCTCAGAATGGAAGACAAGAATCATAGGTTGGTATGTGATGAAGAATTCTTGCTACCTCATTATCATTAAAAAGAAATGTCCTCATTACCTTGCTTATGTAATTGTAACCCCTCTGTATGGTATTTTCACAATAAAAATCTTATTAATAAAAAAAGAAGGGGAGACAGGAGAGGTGTAGAAAGAGAGATGAGAAGAGAGAGGAAAAAGAGGAGAGGAAAAGGAGAAAAGAAAGCTGGACTTACTCTTTTGGAATAGCACCACTGCCACCAATAAAGCCTTTATATATGACCCATAGTTTCTTTTCTAAACACTGTACAACGGCAATTACATTTTTGGTGGGCACAAAATTCAAATCATGATAACACTGCTCCATGTTGTCATGAGGATTAAATGAAATAATAGATATAAAGTGTGCAGTTCAGTGGTTTTCATGTAGCAAAGTCTCAAATGTCTGCTGTTTGCATTGTCACACTTTCTGGACAATGGTTCATTCCTAAGACTTTTTATTCTTAGACTGTCCTTATTCAGCTTATCATACTATTAATTTTTACTCTAGATATATCACTATATCACTATTCTAGATGAGAATTTCAAGTATGCAAATAAAATTATAGCAAAGCAAAATTGGCTATGTGAATGAGTAAAAGGAAAAATAATATTTTAAAAGTGGAACCACAAAGGCTATACATGAAAGAATTCTAAACATGAATCATAGAAATGTACACACGAGTGAACAACTCATAACACTTACCAGGAGAGAGAAACAGTTCACAATGAGCTTTACTTGCATCTTCTTGACAGGCTTCCAGTTTACAGAATGCATCCTTTACACAGATCAGACTGCATCACTTGTAACTGGTAAATAGTAACCACTAGTGGTGAAGAGTAATGTGTGTGTGCACATGTGTACGCATGTGTTTATTACGTCCTCTTGAATGGAAGAAATGTATCTTACTGAAATCTCCCATCTGAGAGTTTTTTGTAGAACCAGGAAGAAACTATCTTCTTTTTGTAAACTCAGAACAGTTGTGTTTCCGAGATTGTAGACTATTATAATTCACAATCACAATCCTGTTGCAAAAATCAGGTTTTACATATTATTCAGCAAAGCAGAGCCTTAAAAAACAACTAGTGGGCCCAGGACTACTATTGTTTTGGCTATGCATATTTGACTTCTCAGCATTGTCCAAATTAGGTACATTGTTAAGAACTTAAGTCAGTTCACTGAGTCGACAATCAATGATTCAACATAACTTTTGCACATTTATAAATGAATGAAAATCTTTATTTTTCTTTTGGTGGTACTGAGAATTGAACTTAGGATCTTGCATTTGTTAGGTAAGCACCATATTGCTTGAGCCACATGCCCAGTCCCTAAAAGAATTTTTTTGTCAGATTATGTTGTTGAAGATGTGAAGTCGATTCTATCATATCAGAACATGGTTGCAAATCCTGAATAGCTAGCTGTTCAAGTGGGTTATTTGTTAATGTAGGCACCATTTTGCCAGATCTGGCATATCAGCAAATCTGGGACAATACTTAGTATTTATTGAAAGCTTACTACATGTAGACACTATACTGGAAGTTGGAGATACAATAAAACAATAGTAACAAAACATATGGTTATATGTTGCTAATAACAATTGTATGGAAAAAAGGAATAAGACAAAAGAACTGGGTACAATGGTTCACATCTGTAATCCTAGCTATGTGGTAGGGGAAAATTGATAGGATCACAGTTCAAGGCCAGTTTAGGCAAAAAGTTTGGAAGGTCCCCATCAAAACCAATAAAAGCTGAGCATGGTGATCCACCGTTCCAGCTTCATTGTAATTGTAAATGAGAGAGTTGCAGTGCAGCTTGGTCTGGCATACATATGAGATCCTAGTCAAAAACAAAACAACTACAAAAAAAGAATTGGGGCATGGCTCAAGTGTAGAGTGCCCGCCTAACAGGCAAGAGGCCCTGAGTTCAAACCCCAGTACAACAAAAAGAAATAAGTTCATAGAGTTTAAGCAATTTGTTCAAGTTGGACAAGTATAAAGCAGCAGAGCTGGATTTATAGTGCTATATTTATAGTGGCAGCATGACCTATATACTGGTTAAGAGACCTTGCAATACAGTAGCTTAACAAGAGAGAAGGGATTCCTTCACACAATGGGCTGCTGTATCAGACTTGGAATGATTACGTTTCACTGGTTTGCTGAGGGAAAAATAAAACTTGTATCTGATTCATCGGCTACCTCTGCACATTGGCCTCATTAACATGTCATAAGATATATGTACATTTTCTCTAAAAACATTCCCTAAAACTTTCTCCTAACGTGTTCATGAGAACACGTTCATATCCCACCAGTCACACCTAGTGGCCAGGAAGGCCTGGGAATAGTCTCTGTGGTCATGTACCCTGTCAGTAAGGAAAGAAGGGGAGAATTGGCCAGTCTCTGTGTTACATGCTAATAAAAGCATTATTTTGCTCTCGAGTTTTGGTCACAGGCTTGTCTTAGTAGCATACGATCTTAAGCCTTGGGATGTGTTTGAATCTATTATTTATTTCTTTTCAAGTACTATCATATCAAGATTTTGTATATATATGTGTGTGATATATTGAAATATCCAAAATATGTGAGATATCATGAATATTACATGATTCTACAGTAAATTCTGGCCATCTGCAAGTGCTGATGCAAAATTTCACACTAGAAGTCCACTGGCTTTACTTCTTGGCAGAAAGACTCGCAAAACCCCCTGAATTTGTGTTGCTTGCATCCTCACTCTCAAAAAGGTCTCAGACTCAAAGAACTATGTTTAAAAAAGATGCCAAAAGTATATATCAGAGTAAAGACAGTCTCTTCAACAAATGCTGATGGGAAACTGGATATCCATGTATAACACACTGATAGCAGATCTCTGTTTCACCCTGTACAAAAATAAAAATGGATCAAAGATCTTAAAAGACCTGAAACTTTGAAAGTATATAGTAAAATAAAGAAAAAAACACTTGGAAATATAAGCATGAGCAACAACTTCTTGAAGTCCAATTGTTCAAGGAATAAGAGTGAGTACTGACAAGTGGGAAAAATGATTCAAAGTTAAAAGCTTCTGCTTGTCAAAGGAACAATGGCCCAAACCAAGAGACAACATACAGAATGGGAGAATATCTTTTCCAGCTATTTGATGAAAAAAGAAAATTAATATCCAGAGTAAACACCACAATAGCAAACAATCCAATCAATAAATAGACAATTGAACAGACTATTCTCAAAAGAAAGAATATAAATGGCCAATAAATATGTGAAGAAATGTCCAATATGCTTAGCCATAAAGGAAATGCAAGTTAATATGACACTGAGGATGGGGTTAATACAAGGATACACTTGTTCAAAACACACAGTGCATATCTATGAAATAATGCAAATCTATATGATACTGTATTATATCCCAATCTATGGAATTATCCTGAAGAATTTCCCCATAATGTTAATGTATGTTAATAAAAACAAAACAAAAAGGAGACTTTGAAATTCAATCCCACTCCATCAAAAATGACTATTTTTAAGACAACAAATAGTTGGGCTGGGAAGATGGCTCAGTGGTGGAGTGCTTGCCTTGCATCCATGAGGCCCTGGGTTCTATTCCTCAGCACCACATAAGCAGAAAAAGTCAGAAGTGGCACTATGGCTCAAATGGGAGAGCTCTAGCCTTGAGCTGAAGAGCGGAGGGACAGTGCCTAGGCCCAGAGTTCAGGCCCCATGAGCAACCAAAAAAAAAAAAAGTCAACAAATGAAAAATGGTGGTGAGGATGAGGGTGGTATGGATACCCTTACACACTGTTTGTGGGGATGTAAATGTGTGTAGCCACCATGGAAATTAGTTTAAAGGTTGGTCAAAAAACTAAAAAACAGAGCTCCCTGTGGCCCAGACATACTGTTCTTGGGCATACCTCTAAAGGAATGCTAAATGTACATATACACCATGCAGTATTATTCAGCCATAAAGAAGAATGAGATTATAACATGTGCAGGAAAATTGTTGGAATTGAAGATCACCATGCTAAGTGAAATAAGGTCAACTGGGAAAGACAAATATAACGTATTTTCACTCATAAGCAGAATGTAGACCTAGAAAAAATGACATGAATGTAAAAGAGTAACTGTTTTGAAGGTGGACCACCATGAGAAAGAAGGGAAAAGGAGGGGTGATGGATGAGTATAGAATAAGAAAGTAACAGATGAATTTCATCCAAGTTCAATATGAATAAGATCCATTTATAAAATTAGTATGATAGTAAAAAAATAATAACCTGGAAAATACATTCATGTTGCAAGTAATGTGTTCCTAGAGAAATAAAATTATTCTAAGCAATTCATTATATGAACCCTAAACACTCTGTATCAGAATTTATAATTTTCAGAACTCTTCATCTATCTGAATGAAGTTTAGCTATTTATTATTTATTATAGGAGAAACAGCCAACATATGTTCATTGAAACTGCATTTAGAAATTAGTTTCCCTGAGATGGACTCACAGATCCTTTCCTAGATGTCATAGGCCTTGGATATGTGGAGAAGATAAGAACATACACCCATCTCCTCACATTACTTGGGCTCTGACCCTCTGTCCTCAATCCAGTGTTGTCTCTGGTGAGTTCAGCTCACGTGTGGGTCTAGCTATTTAAATGCAACTTCACTAGTGTCAGGAAGAGGCAAAGAAAAAGAAAGATAAAGATACAGATGGTGATTAGTCTGCCCTAGAACTTACCTGGAATGTGTGTGGGGAATGTATCTGTCTGTGTATGTGGAGGGGTTTCCTAAGTGGGGGCAGCAGATCAATGTCATTACACCGACCATGTGGAAATAGAAGAAAGTAGTCTAAAGAGAGCCAGACCCCAAGCCAGATCCTAGCTCACAGAAATGAAAGCTTTGCAGTATTTTGAAATTTAAATTTAATTATTTTGTGTTTTTAAGTTAATGCTTTAATCTTTTCTTTGAACATTCCCAAAGCTTCACCTGTTTATGCCGAAGAGGTGTAGTTGAGATGGTAACTTGATTCAGTGACTGCCTTTTCTTCCTTGTGGGCGGGGCTTGCTGGCGCAGCAGGAGGGGAAGAGGAGGTGGAAATTGGCTCTCCTGCAAGGAGAAGCCAGCATCAGGTACTTCAGTCACTGTTACAGCCAATTCTTACAGAACTGCCAGTCTGTCTAGGGAGCTAATATATAGGAAACATTTAGTGAAAACCAGGTACTAAACTGTGTGATATTGATTATTCCAGAGGAATCCAGATAAAGGATAAATCATTATGGATTGGTTTCGAGGAGAAGGGCTTCTTAGATTACATCACAAATGGAGTGCCAAAAGACGAAAAGCAACCAATAAGGAAGAAGGCAGATAATGGTAGGTAAAGAAAGATTCAGAATGGATTTAAGGCCATGAAACCCATGTGCTTTTCTTTTGTTTTTATGTTTAGAAAGTTTATTAGAAGTGGCCTTTAAAATTTAAAAAAAAATTAAAATCTTTTTTATTGTAAAGATACTGTACAGAGGGGTTACAGTTGCACGAGTAAGGTAATGAGCACATTTCCTATCAAGCATTGTTACCCCCTCCTTTGTTTTTCTCTTACTATCTCTTCCCTCCCCATCTTCCCAACTCCTCTCTCCCCACCCCCAAGTTGTAAAATTCATTTTCTTTTTTTTTTTTATTGTGAAAATACCGTACAGAGGGCTTACAATTACATGAGCAAGGTAATGAGTACATTTCTTTCTTTCTTTCTTTCTTTCTTTCTTTCTTTCTTTCTTTCTTTCTTTCTTTCTTTCTTTCTTTCTTTCTTTCTTTCTTTTTTTCTTTCTTTCTTTCTTTCTTTCTTTCTTTTTTGGGTCCGGTCGTGGGGCCTGAACTCTGGGCCTGGGCGCTGTCCCTCAGCTCAAGGCTAGGGCTCTACCACTTGAGCCACAGCACCACTTCCGGCTTTTTTATTTTTGCTTATGTGGTGCTGAGGAATAGAACCCAGGGCCTCAGGCATGCAAGGCAAGTGCTCTACCACTGAGCCACCTTCCCAGCCCAATGAGTACATTTCTTATCAAGCATTGTTGCCTCTTCTGTTTCCCCTTCCCATCCCTTCCTATCCCCCTGCCCTGCCCCCCTCGCCAAAATTGTAAAGTTCGTTTTTTGACATAACGTTTTGTACATCTTGTTGTTACAATGGGTCCACCTGCATCCCTATTTAAATGATTTGTTTTTTCCCTTCCCCTCCACAAATTAGAAAAATGTATATATACAAGATGCAGACACCAGAATCAAATACAGTGACAACAGGGGTTATACGATAGGGGGAAGAACATACAAAAGAAACAAAAAAAATCACATAGTACATTAAAAACAACAGTGACAAAGAAAAAAACCTCTTGTGTCCCTATCTTGGGGTTCATTTTGCTTAGCATCATCTTATATGGTCATATGTACATAGCTTTTGATCTTTTCTGCTTGTCTGGTAAGATTATCCTAGATGTATACTAATTATTGCAAATAAGGGAAACCATGGGACCTATGTGTCTTTGGGTCTGACTTACTTCACTTAACATAATTTTTTCTAAGTCTTTCCATTTCCTAAAATTGGGGTGGTATCATAGAATTCCACTGTGTGTGTATGTATGTGTGTGTGTGTGTGTGTGCATGTGTGTGTGTGTGTGTGTGTGTGTGTATGTATGTGTGTGGATGAAGGGCATCTAGGTTGGTTCCATATCTTAACTATGGTGAATAATGCTGCAATAAAACTGCAGAGCTTCTGCATGGCAAAGGACATAGCTGGCAAGATCAATAGAAAGCCCATGGATTGAGAGAAGATCTTCACTAGCCATAAAACAGACAAGACCTCTTTTTTTTTTAATTGTGAAAATACTGTACAGAGGGGTTACAATTACATGGGCAAGATAATGAGTACATTTCTTATCAAGCATTGTAGGCTCCCCCTTTGTTTCTCCTTCCCATCCCATCCTCCCCCTGACCCCTACCCAATCCTCTCTTCCCCCTTCCCCCGCACCAAAGTTGTAAAGTTCGTTTTCAACATAACGACTTGTATATCTCATTGTTGCAATGGGTCCACCTGTATCCCTATTTAAA
>NW_012267275.1:1063209-1147701 GCF_000151885.1 Dipodomys ordii | reverse complement strand
AAATGTGTTAAAAACAATCGCATGAAAGAAAAAATCATTTGAGTATATATCTTAGGGTTCATTTCCCTAACATCAACTTATCTGACCTTTTCTGCTTGGCTCAGACATATACTAGATATTGCAAATAAGGGAAACCATGGGACCTATGTTTCTTTGGGCCTGGCTTATTTCACTTAATATAATTTTTTCCTCGACAAGGCCTCATTTCTAAAATATACTTAGAACTCAAAATTAACTCTCCCAACAACAAATCTCAAAGAAACAACTGTCTCGTTAAGTGATCTAAAGACTTAAAGAGAGACTTCTCTGAAGAGGAAATAAGAATGACTAATAGACACATGAAGAAATGCTCAACCTCTCTAGCCATAGAAGAAATGTAAAACAAAAACATTGAGATTCCACCTCACCTCAGTTAGACTGGCCATAATCAAGAAGTCTAATAACAACAGATGCTGGAGGGGATGTGGACAGAAGGGAACCCTACTGCATTGTTGGTGGGAGTGTAAACTTGTTCAACCACTTTGTAAAGTAGTGTGGAAGTTCCTCAAAAGACTCCACATAGAGTTCCCCTATAGACTCATCAATCCCACTAATGGGCATTTACCCAAATGATCACAAACAAGGCCATGCTAAAGCTTCCATGTGCTTTAAACAGAGACTTTGTGTAATGGATTGGAACAGTACAATGGGGACTTCAAAGACCAGGCAAGGTTAGGCCACAGGAATCTATGTGAAGTTCTTTTTTAAAAAACAAAATTAAAGTTCCCTTCTTTAGTATTCTATGGAATAAAGAATAAGTTAATACAAAATGCATAAGTTGTATGTCTCTATAAATTCATTTAAGAAACACGTGTTTCTCTAGGCTGGGCAGGGGTCACACTTATGAAGGGTCTCAGCAAGACAGGTTTTCAAGGAATGGCAAGAAGCTAGAATGAGATTTGTCAGCTACTGGGATCCCAGGTTCACTAGAATTGGTAACAATCTAGTCTTCAGCACCCTTGAGGATATTGACCTTGGTATGGGTCCAGGCCTTGGCATTTGAGGAGATTCAGTCCAGCAGGAGTTGCAGCCAATCAGACAATAGATGGTATGTGCTATTTAGTCAAGAATGATGGAAATGTGGTAGTGGGCAACTTATCCCAGCTGGATCCCAGCTGCTGGAGTCATGGATTTGAATGTGGGGTTGTGTTAGGACCTCAGTCAAGTAGATTTAGCTTCAAGCAAAAGTATAAGGCATTGCTAGAAACAGGAATAGTAGTTGGGTTAAAAGTCAATTCTGAGAATTGGCTCAGGGTATCTGTAGGGAAACAAATGATGAGAATGCACAATGAGAAATGCACAATTTTGTGCATTTGGTACCAAATAATGAATCCTCACCTCCTGCCTACTTTTGCTTCCTCTAGCCTATGGGTCAAAGCTAACAGGAGTGCTGAGCCTCCCACATGGAGACTTAGTTTATGGTTAAGTTAGAGGCTCAAAGAAAACAACATCCCTTGGCAGGAGAGGAGATACCTACAGAGAATTCCAAGGCAAAGCTAGGACACTGCATGCGTAGACCACATCTTCTAAAATGAGGAGACGAGATGTGTCCAAGGGAAGGTAGTCAGGGGAAGGTGTAGTAGCAGAATTGAAGGAGAAAAGGTGGACAGCAAAAGACATTTCAAATTAAGAAATGAATAGGCCTCCATGACACGTTGATATAATAGAGAAGACAGAACCTAAAATGACTGGGTGAATTTTAAATGATTAAGTAGGATGACAGTTATACTCATAAGTTGAAGGTAGTTTAAAACATAAATAAATCTACTTAGCATTTATTTATTTACTTATTTTACTTATTTATTTTTGTGCAGATCCTGGGTTTGAACTCAGGGCCTAGCCACTGCCCCTGAGCTTCTTTGCTCAAGGCTAGCACTAACCATTTGAGCCAGAGCTCCACATCTGACTTTTTTGGTAGTTAGTTAGCAAAAGAGTCTTACAGACTTTCCTGCCCTGGCTGGCGTTGAATTGTGATCCTCAGTTCTCAGCTTCCTGAGTAGCCAGGGTCACAGATGTGAGCCACTGATGCCTGTCTATTTAACCTACTTAAAAAATCCAAATAAGGGCTGGGAAGGTGGCTCAGTGGTAGAGCGCTTGCCTTGCATGCATGAGGCCCTGGGTTCAATTCCTTAGCACCACATAAGCAAAAAGAAAAAAGCCAGAAGTGGTGCTGTGGCTCAAGTGGTAGAGTGCTAGCCTTGAGCTGAAGAGCTGAGGTACAGCACCCAGGCCCAGAGTTCAGGCTCCACACTGGACCCCCCCAAAAAATCCAAATAAATTAGTAAGGAAATCATGTTAAGGCAAAGCTTATTTGTAGGTTTGTTGGCTCTCACCCCTGGGAATCTGCAATACAGCATTTCAGTGAGATAGTCACCCCTGAGTTTGAGAATGAGTAGAAGTATTTCTTTAAAGACAACTGTATTACCCCATCAAAGATAGTGTTACAGCTGGACACAGCTATGACTGTTAGTTCTGGGATACTGCATGTAAATCTTTCCTGGCTGCTCTTATAGGACCCTTGCTGTGGTAGTGGATATTTGATGCGTTTTGGTGTGCTTCACATTTTCAGAGGTTGAATTGGTAGTCTTCATTGGAAAGCTGTCGAATCCAGATGGACTCTTGTCACAAAAACTTGCAGCCCTGCAAATACACTTAACACTGTCAGAAATCTGAGCCATGAAAACAGGAGAGGAAAAAAAGAGCAGTAAAACAGTACCAACAAACCAGATCAGCTCCAATGGAGAGCTTGAAGTGACACGCCATGTTGACTGGGGGAGAGTCAAGGGCCATGGAGACAGGAGCTAAGGCGGACGTTCCTGAGCTGGTCTGGGCCTAAATAGCGTCAAGTCACGGGGCAGGGTCACAGGGTGCTTGAGAGTTCACGACATAGAAATTGGCAGGTCCAATAACCTATTGTCCAAGTCCCTGCCCCTGTCTCAGGAATTCAGGCATGCCCATCACCCAGGAGGTGGGACTTCCTTGCCTCCACCATGAAGACAAGATGGTGCCAGTTAAACTCAATACTCCATCATTCACCATGCTGTCAAGATGGCGCCAGTTAGATTCAGCATCTCTACTTCACTTCTACTTTTCATACACCTGTTGCAGGAGAGCATGTGCTCCTGCTTGGCTGATGGTATCACCACCAGCTTCTCTACCAGGTAGCCACATGCAGGGGTGCAGGCAGGGGTTGTACTGTTCACAAACTGGTGGGTCAGACCTAAATTGACATACTATTTTTTATGTATCAGGGAAAAACAGTAAAATGCAAAACAGGGAAAGTTTCTTTTCAAAATATACAGCTAGATTCTACTTCTGATTATATTAATTTTGACTCTGCACATGGGATGGATTTCAAAACTGTTACTTAGAATGGGAAAGTATGCATTACCTTGGCTGTATTATTGAAAGTTGGAACTAAAGACATTAAGTGACCAGCAAAAGGCCAAGTTTTCATACTTCTGAAAGGTGTTTTAGAAAGGCATGAATAAATAATTGGTTGCCATTTTGTACACAGATGTGCCACCTCCACAACCAGAGCAGACAGGCCATGAATACCAGCTTCAAATCACTGCTCACTCTTCCTTTTTGGGAATAGAACCATGGGAAAAGCATCTTGTTACCTTCAGCACAAATGGAAACAAACCAAGACATCGAGAATGTCAGTGGTCAGCAGTTATGCAAACTTTTCAGAGGAAGTCTTCAAGACAGTGTGCTTCACCAGCCAGAAATCTGCAGAGATTGAACACATCCTCAGCTCAGCTGTTCTTTAAATCAATGCAATTCCTCCAAATTAATGTGAATTGAAACATGCATTGCCTTTCAAGTTAATTGAGTACTTACTATGTGTGAATCACTGCACAAAATAGGGGAGAGAAAAGGAGGGAGACAAATAAGATGTAGAGTTTGCCTTCAGTGAATTTACAATTAGTTTCAGGATGCATATTTTTTCTTCTTCTGCTTTTAATTAAGTGTGTCCCTACGACAAGAAACAAATGAATTGGGAAGTGTATTCAGTAAGTATTTTAAGTACCATTAATGAGGAACAAAATAAAACACAAAAACAAAGACTAATGTAGGAAACCCAGGATGTTTTAGTTCTATTCTTTTGCTCATTTGACTTTACATAGCTAGGATCCATTTTATTTTATAAAAAAAATTTTTTTTTGGGTCCAGTCGTGGGGCCTGAACTCTGGGCCTGGGCGCTGTCCCTCAGCTCTTCAGCTCAAGGCTAGCACTCTACCACTTGAGCCACAGCGCCACTTCCGGCTTTTTTCTTTTTGCTTATGGGTGCTGAGGAATTGAACCCAGCTCTTCAGCTCAAGGCTAGCACTCTACCACTTGAGCCACAGCGCCACTTCCGGCTTTTTTCTTTTTGCTTATGGGTGCTGAGGAATTGAACCCAGGGCCTCAGGCATGCAAGGCAAGCGCTCTACCACTGAGCCACCTTCCCAGCCCCTATTTTATAAAAATTTTTGTAGTACTAGGATAGGATCTATTCCTTACTTAGTAAACTTCAGAGATATTAATGTGCTATAGTTTCAAGTTAATTTGAATTAAATTACATTTTTTCTCATGTGTAAATCAATTCTTGGAGCCATCAACTTCAATACTACCTATTGGGAAACCATGTTGCTTTCATATTTCTTGGGAAAAGAGAAGGTAAATTATACTGTTTCTAGGGGCTGTTTCTTAGGACCATACTGATTAAGTTATTTATTTGAAGAAGAGGAAGATCTGGATCAAAATTGGGGGTGGTACTCACAGACCCAAGACTAGACAGGAAGGAATAAAAGCATATCTGGCACTGGCTTTGTACAGAAAATTGGATAAGTAATTAGTTTATCATGATCTCTTAGTGTTCCAAAAGGTGAATGACAATATCTGTTTTTGAAAAACTTATTTCTGACCTGAGAATATGTATAAGTCATGATTATTCTCATGTTCAGGCTAATGAGTGTAGACACTACCCTCTTCTGTAGTGTCTGTGACATATTTTAGTATGTATGAGCCAACAATAGACATGTCTTTGTCTTGAGTGGTGTCCATCTGAATGTGCCAGCTTTAAAAAAAAATAACATCATCAAAAGACTTCTTCATGGGGCTGTGAAGGTGGCTCAGTGGTGGAGAGCTTGTCTTGCATGCCTGAGGCCCTGGGTTCGATTCCTCAGCACCACATAGGCAAAAAAAAAAAAAAAAAAGAAAAAAGAAAAAAGCTGGAAGTGGTGCTGTGGCTCAAGTGGTCGAGCGCTAGCCTTGAGCTGAAGAGCTGAGGGACAGCACCCAGGCCCAGAGTTCAGGCCCCACGACCGGACCAAAAAAAAAAAGACTTCTTCATTAAGCTACCATTATGAATTGCCAGTGCTCTATATGCTGTTTGAAAAATGAACAGTATAAGTGCTGTATCCATTTTACCAAAAAAATGCTTCCCCATAAAGTGTTATTTTGAGTAAAGCATTGTATTGTTCACTAAATAATTTGATGATAATTCTCATGCTATCTCTTCTAATTTAATTTCTAAAAAATTATTGTTTTGTTCTTCAGGAGTAGCTCTAATTTAAACAGACAATGCATGGTCATCATATTGATACTGATGTCAATTTTAGCTTGTGTGAGGAAGCTTCCTGGAACTCTTAGTAATCACTTTGTATTAACTAAACTGTAGATAAATTTATCCCTGTTTGGGAAGATTTTGGAAAGTTTCACCTTTGCATTCCTGATGCCTGTATTCCTATATTCCCAGTGTCTGTATTCAATATACATTTGTAATCAGTAGCTTTTCCATGTATGCCTTTTAAGGCTGAAAAAAAGACAGGTTAAGTTGCAGTCATGGTAACAGAAAATTATCTTTATTGGCATGTAATTTGCAGTTGATCTGAAAATGAGTTCGATTAAATATTTTTGTGCAGTTTAGTCCACTGGGCCTCTTAAATAGTGTCTTAGGGTCATAGTTCAACCCTGATCCAACATTTACTGTCTGGTACTAGCTGTTCCTCTGCTCTCTACCCAGGAAGGGGTCTACTGAGCGGCCACTCAGGTGTCCTCCTCTGGCTTGTCTACCAGTAAAATAACAACCATCACATTCATTAGGAACTCACTACCTGTCTGTGCTTTGTGTGTATTCTCTTGATTATCTAATTTAAACCTCTGGACATCCATGTGAAGAAGACACAATGCCCTGCAAACTCTGGAGCTTGCTTGACTCATGAGGATCCAAATCTAGATCTCTTATACTTCAAAGCCTGATCTATTAATCCCTCTCATTTTGCTGCATCCAAGGAAAAAATCCCAGTGCCCATTGTATATGTGTTTGATGAATGTATGTGTGAATATGTATGTGTGTGTATGCATGCATGTGTATGTGTGTGTGTGTGTTGTGGGGGGATGTCAGGTCAAATCTGAATAAAATCCAGATTCATTGCATTTAATATTCCTGAACAGCACACTGTCTAACAGAAGAAACCCAGAAAATCATATTTGTTTTGAGAATGGGAAAGGGCAGAGCAATTTGGAGACAGCAAAGTTGGAAACAAACCAATTTAAGTCACACCTTTAGCCTTTATCTCATAATGCCTTAAAAAAAAACCCAAAAACAAAAACTTTTTTTAAAAAAACATTGCCTGACACCATGTGATAAACCAAAGCCTGATGCTATTGACCTAGAATTGATCCCCAAATGTCTTTTGGGGGAACATGCTTTAACTCTGATTGTTGATTCTGAGGAATAATTGCCACCCTAGAAAGGTAATTACATATGCCATTGTTTATTCACATAATAGACTCAGAATGCTTGTTCTGCACAGAAGGGAAGAGAATCCTGCTTGCCCATCACAAGTATGCACTGTGGATTGTGTTAGAATGCTACAAATAGCATTTGGCTGTCTCCCTGTTACTGATTTCTGTGTGTGTGTGTGTGTGTGTGTGTGTGAGAGAGAGAGAGAGAGAGAGAGAGAAAGAGATAAACAGAGAAGAGAGATATATATTAGGAGTGAGGAAGTAGGTGAGCTGTTAAGCTAAAATGGCATTTTTTCTTAATTTTTTTGTTTACCAAAACATCTCCTGAATCTGATTCATCCAGCTTGGTCTGGTAAAAGACTATTTTCTTTCTGCTTGGTGTATGGTTACAAATGAGTTCTCATATTTCTTTCCGTAAAAGGCTGTTCACTTTGTGGAAATACATAGTGAGAATCTTTGTCCATAACATCCTCCTAAACACCCTGGTCTGACCACCAGTCCTTTAAGTACACCAAGCAGGCGGCTGTGATGGTGGCTGGTTCTTTTCCTCTCACTAAACTTTCTGGTAAATGTAAGTGGAATTTAAACCACAAATGACCAATTAAAGCACTTTAAGTCTTTTTGCTTCCACTGAAGGATGCTAGTTATCCTAAGTAAATACAACAAAAAGGCTATTCTGTAGTAGTCTAACCCTACCTAGCAACCTATCTTTAAATATCAAAGCCTTAAGAAATGAAATGTCATGACTTTCTGTAGTGCCTCATGAAAAGAAATACATATGTATTCCAATATGGAACGGAGGATTGTTTGAGGCCAAAGCAATTCATCCTGGGTTATTCTGTGCCACAGTGTCCAGCAAATTGCATGATCTGCTTGTTAAGCTTGACAACAGTATTTTACCTAACAAAGGCCTGTGCAGCACAGAGCACAGTGGAATGTCAGAATGAGCACATTTCACACACAGATGTGCAGCCATAATAGCCTATAAGAAGATGCATGTGGCAGGACTCAAAGGCTGGGGGTGGGGAATGGTGGGGGTGGGAAGTGGCATGGTTCATGAGCATGTAGGCTGGGGGCTGGCCAGAGGGGGAGACTAACAGTTAGCAGGAGGGACCTGGCCCCACTGACCACATTTAATCAGCCCTCTGTAAACAATTCAACATTTTCATTGTTCTCTAAAAACTAATAAAGAGAAACAAGCACTTTTCATTCATCTTGAAGTAATTTTCTGTCAGGTTTGGAGCCCCTTGCGGCCTCCAGCTTGTGCAATGCTAGCTGTGTGATACAACAACTATTGCAATTTATTTTACAAACTCTGGTCATTCACATGTCAGTTAGTGTTCACCAAGCCGGCATCTGAAATTGTGCAGTTAACGAGTTTTACAACATTTCTATCAAGAGAAACTGTTTAGCATAACTGACTCTTAAGGAGTTATTATACCTCTAAAAATCCATTTTAAGGGGCATTATTTAAATAAAATAGAAAAACGGTTCACTGCCTTTTAAAGGGGCTACAAAAAAAGTCCATCAGCTCCAGTGCAGTAATCCTGAGCTTAAAGCACTCTTGAGAGTACTTCTGGGAATTGTCAGCATAATGAAATGTTTTGTGAAATGTCCAGATAGATTCCTCTCCTCAACAATTTTACTGCACCATATTTATTTTCCTTCCAGTTTTTAAAGAAGAGAATTACTTTTTGAGAGGATGACTCTATGCTGTGTAGATTAACTGAGCACATTCTTCCTGAGGTTGGAGGAAAGCCAGCCGTTCTGTTTGCAGGCCACCTACCAGCATCAGAAGTGGGTAAGGTGGAAGGCAGCCCGCCCACCTTCCCTCCCCCCGCGCCCCCCTGCTTCTGGTGTGCTTCCAAAAGTGTGAAATCATGATGAACCTTTCAGAAGTTCTCATATTTTACACGTGCTTTGTTTTTTTTTCTCCTCAAGCATTTAAACAACTTTGCCATACAATGACACCTGTAAGTACTTTTCCTTTAAATTTTCCAAAACGGACTCTTATTTTCTTGCCCTTAAACAAATGCAGGAAAACCCATACACATGTGCAATGACACATGCATAATGGTACCTACCCTTTAAACCTGGCCCATTTCAATAGGAGAGGCGTTTGAAGATTTTATTTAATGAAGAATAGATTCTTCACATTAACTGAGATGGCCAATGACCCCAAGCCAATTAATGACTGCAGTCCTTAATGGCAGTAATGCAGAACAGAGCATCAAGTCCACTTAACATATTATACTACTTAACAGAAGGAGAAGCCACCACTTGTAATGCAAATAGCCTAATGGCTCTTTCTAGGATGAGCAAGACCAGAATGAAAAAAAAATTCTGCCATAATAAGAGATTCTCCATATCCTTAGGAGCTGTACCTGTAACACTATACATTTTCATTTTGCCACAAACAGTTCCTTAATTTTTTGGAGTGATGTTTGTGCACACGACTTTGATTTTCTGAGAGAGATGGGCAGGTGTTCTCATCCCTGTTAACTGTATCTGTCCATGAGAAGCACAGTAGAATCCATGAACCAAATACAATTTGACATAATTCACGCCTTTATTACCTCCTACTGAATGGCATTATTTCGTGCTGGTATATTAATGTTTCCAGCATGATACTGCCATTCCTAGAAATTTAACCATCTGAATTTCACATGTTGTGGAATGAGTTTTTAAATTCCCTAGGTGCCTTAGATTTGAGGCCAATACAACTTATTCCAAGATCATCCTTCTTTTAATTTATTTATTTTACTCATTTAAAAATATTTAGTGATATTGAAGGCAATGTTCAGGAAATATACAAAGGTCATATATGAAAATTCTTACTCTTCATGGCTAAAGATCATGTTCTTATTCCAAGTTTTTCAAGTAATATTTATTTAACTAATGTTAAATGTTGCTACTGTTTTGCTCTTTAATGATGCGAAATCACCAGGAGATGTTTACCAAGCATTTTTCAAGAATTTTAACTTGAATCTATTTGGGGCAGTATTTATATCTTGTCTCATACTCTGGCTTTCAGATTTGGGAAAGAGAGAAGGTATTAATTTCTTATTGCTGCCATGACAAATTATTTCCAATTTAGTGACTTAAAACAATACAAATTTATTATCTTACAGATCCTTAGGTCAGAGGTCTCTCTAGACTAACTTGCCTGTTTACAGAGCTGCAGTCTTTCAGGATGTTCTAGGGAAGATTCTGCTTTTCCTCACTTCTAGAAACCAGCAGTCTTCCTCGGCTTGGTGTTCCCTCCTTCATGATCAACACCAACTAAATATGTGATATCTTATCTTTCCCCCTTCTGCCATAACACCAGTCTCCCTGAGTCCAGCTAGAGCATATTTATAACCTTTCATGTAATTAGATTGGGCTGATAATCAGACTCTCCCCATTTCAAGATTCATACCCTAATTCACATCTGCAAAGTCCATTTTGCTTGCAATACATCATATTAACAGGTCCTGTAGATTTGGACAGGGACATCTTTGGAGAGCTATTAGTCAGCTAACCAGAAAAAGGCCTTTGACAGTTCTTTTTCATACCAATATTTGGAGGATTAATAGCACTTAGGAGACCCATAATCTCCCAAATTTTAAACCACATACAAAAACTAGGCACTGTGGCTCATACCTATGATATTAGCTACTTGAGAGGCTTAGCCAGGGAAGATCACAGTTTAATACCAGCGTAGGTAAAAGGTTCATGAAATCCTTTCCCCCCATCTCAACCAATAAAAAGTTGCTTGTGCTGATGCAACTATTTAGGATGCATAATTAGGATTGTGGTCCAAGCTTGCCCCTGCCAAAAGAGATACGCTGTTGATAAAACAATAAAAGTAAAAAGGATGGGTACATAGCTTAAGTGGTGCATACCTGTTTAGCAGGTTCAAGGTCTTGAGTTCAAACTCTAGTACTAACAAAAACAAGTCACAGAAATTATCTAGAAATGTGTGTGATTTACCATAATAAACATCCATTTACTTCTAAATAATGTTACTACTAGTCTCTATATTAAAACTTTATTTCTTTTTATGACTAACTGAAATCAGATCCAATGACGTCTAATTAGCACTATAGGGCATCATCTCATCTGCCCTTCAGGTTTGTGTGCCTCAGAGACGAAAAACAAAGGGCAAAGGTTGCATCAGCCTGTATCAATGTGTTTCTTTCTGGTTTCTTTGGGGGGGGTATTAAAGCCTCTGAGGTATAGAAGAGGCTGTTCTGTTAGTCCCTTGTAGTTTTTGGAAATGAAGGACATTATTCATTTTCTTTGTATATGATCTTGCTACCACTTGTAGTAAACATGAATAAAATGTTCCTGGAAGTTGAAAGTTGCAAATTACGCACTCACAGAGAAATGCCCTTTCATAAGATTAGAAAGCTCCCTAACATGAATGAGTTGTCTGGCACAAGGCCATATCTTATCAGAATGACTGCTCATGTCAGTGCACTTAAAAATCCCCCGAACCAAATAACCCAATAACTTTTTTGTTCTGGGCCTGTGGCTTGGATTTGGGGTCTAGGCACTGTCCCTGAGTATTTTTGGTCAAGATTAGCACTCTACCTCTTGAGCCACAGCTCTACTTTGGCTTTTTGGTGGCTAATTGGAGACAAAAGTTTCACATAAGTGTCCAGGCTGGCTTCAACCTGTGATCTTCATTCAGATCTCAGCCTCTTGAGTAGCTAGGATTACAGGTGTGAGCCTCGAGTGCCTGCTCCAATAACTATTGTAAGTACTACTAGCAAGGGTTGTACAAAAACAAGAGAGGGCTGGGAAGGTGGCTCAGTGGTAGAGCGCTTGCCTTGCATGCATGAAGCCCTGGGTTCGATTCTGCAGCACCACATAAGCAAAAAGAAAAAAGCCGGAAGTGGCACTGTGGCTCAAGTGGTAGAGCGCTAGCCTTGAGCTGAAGAGCTGAGGGACAGCGCCCAGGCCCAGAGTTCAGGCCCCATGACCGGACCCCCCCAAAAAAAAACAAACAAAAACAAGAGAAAACATGGGTTCCACTAAATTTACTTGAAGTCACAATTTTTAATTTCAAGATGTACATATACCTTATTACATCAGTCACAGTTCATCTACATGGCACTACATCATAGGAAAATGAAAAATTGTGATATAAACAGACTCCAAAATCTTATGTTAAAATTTGAGATGTTTACAGAACAATCAGCCTAAAAAAATGGGTTCTTTGAAGACCATGCTGACATACCTCTGAAATAAAAAAGAGTTTTTATTGGATGAATAAAAATAGGTTGCCATTAAAATGTATATTAATTATGAAACAAGTCCAATGATTGTTTGCCAAATGCAGTATATTTTTATTTGCTTTGCCCTAGGCTACTTCTACAGTCTTCCTGAAGATGGACTGGTAAGATTTCTGACTTTCTAAGCTGGTAATTTTCATCAATCTCCAAATGGAACTGATCACATGTCAATTATTATTATACAATGAAGTTAAACATTACAGCTAAATTTCCCCACTGAAATCCAATCCAGGGATTAGCGACAATAGGGAATCTGTTTTATTTGCATTTAATTTGTACCTTCACACTATTATCTCCCATGTTTTAGTTTCAGGAAACGTGGTCTCAGGCTATTATAACCACATTTCATGCTGCTGTTGCACTGTTATTTGATCTCTATGGTTGGAAATGACTTACTGAAAAAATAAAGCTCACATACTTTATTTTAATTATACCAGTGCAGTGTCTAAATAAAAAATGTACTTTATATTTAATGTGGAGCACAGATTAACAGTTTTATGGAACATAAAATCTATCTATATCATTTTCTATTTACACATCTGTTATATATCTTTCTCTCTGCAAAACAAATGCCGATGGTGTGAGAATGAAGAGGAGAGCATTGAAGTTACAATCTCTCGGGCAGTAAATAAGATCTTAATTGGTCTGGAATGCTGGAGTTTGATATTTTTTTTCCTGCCTGGCTTTTATTTATTGATTTCTATAGCTTATTTATCTTTCCAGTGATTTGTACAAGTCTATCTCCTTTCCTCAATAAGCCATTCTATGGTGGTTTTATATTGCAAATCCCATCTGGGAAAATGGTCCAGTGAGAGAAGTTGTAGTCACTGTTAGGAAAAGCATTATTTAAAAGCTTTTCTAGAGGTAAGGATAACTTTTCAGATTTTATACTTTGTCTTCTGGAAAAAAAGTAGGAAAGAAAAAGTGAAAATTACTATTAAGTTGCTACCCAATATATGTTCCAACAATTCTTTATACTCTTCTTGTTTGGCAGCAATAAGAAAACAAAAGAGGATTTAATGTACAGTAGGAATATCTTTCAAATATTTCTGGACATGATTTAGCTCCTAGTAAGAGAAACCAATGGGAAGGTATTGTGTATATTTAATACATTGTATGGAAACCCTGGATTTTTCTTCTTTCATAAGCATTTCTTCAGCTGCATTCCTAATATTTTTTGAAATAGCACTTTAGGATAAACTATATTTCAAATGGCACATTATGTTCCATAGTGAAGTTGAGAACTGACAAACATAACCACTCTCAGGAAAACTGGTAGGCAAAAAATTCTAACACATCTTTTAGTATGTATCTATCCACTGTGAAAGTCAACCCTGGAAAATGAGGCGTATTTTTTTTTTTTGTCTTCTCTGAATCAATGATCCCTTGTTCTTCATCAGATCAGTACTTTCAGTGTTGGTTGTGATTCTCTTCTGTTGTCTTGATTTCACAGAATATTAGAAGAATGTGTTTAAATATTTCCTCTGTGGACAGCTACGGAATTGCTATACTTATGCAATGTAAGTGATGCTTTGTAGAGTGATTTTGTAAACATATTCCAAAGAAGAGACTCTGATATCCTATCGTCACCCTAATGTAACCTTAACTGCCTTGGAATGAGCTAATGAAACTTTGGGGCAAGCTTTTAGAGAGTACATTTGCATTTGACATAATTAGTAGTAGGCAGATCTCACTACATCCAGGGGGAATCTCCAGACAACTGCTTTGTCGACTATTAGTGCCTAATTTCTGAATGTCAAACCCCGCACATCTTAATTTCTAGAGAATAAGCTCAATTGAACTTGCTCCCCAGTTATGCAAAAACTGCTCAGATAAAACCAAGTGGACACCAATGTAATGAATGTGGTTATTAAATTGTTTCAATTGAAAGAACCCTATTCTTACACCATCATAATGGGAACAATTTATCCCCACTGATCGGCTTGTCTCTCTCTCTCCCTTCGTTCTCTCTCCCTCTCTCTCTCTCTCTCTCTCCCTTTTTTTGAGCTCTCTTTGATCTTGAAGCATATTGCCGTGGTGTGTCCTATTGAAAAGCGAAACTGGGGCAATTTTAATGCTTTTGTACCTTACCAGTGCTCTATTTTTTCACTGTTTAAAAATAGCTGTTAATTATAAGAGCAGTTTAAATGTCTCAAGTGACCCAGAAATGCAGGTTGGAATGAGACAGATTGTGTGTCTCATATAAAACAGATGTACTTTCACAGAGCATTATGAATTCAGCCTTTACTCTGTATCCTCCTCTTGGGTTATTTCAATCAGGTATTGAGTTGGTCTCTAGGACTTGCTATGAAGTCCCGCACATTTGAATAGATAATAAGAGAAGTAGATTTTTTTAATGCCCAAAAGGAAAGCCTCTTTTGTGTATCAGTCATTACGAAGAGGGTAAACTATATAGTAGTGCTACTTGTATTAGATAATGGAACAAGGGGCCACTTCCTAACTAGGAAAATCATATGGTTTTCTAGAGCTTTTACTCTGTTGTTTCCAGGGCCCACTGTTGAACAAACACTGTAGTAACTTTAGTAAGGATAAACACAGCTGCTGAGGTCCTTCCTCAACTTTAGCCAGTAGGGTCCAGGAGCAAATTATTCTCCCCATAGTTTTCAAAGACTTTTGGGTCTTTATGTGTTTCAGAAACTTGCATGTTAAGCCCCTTGAGAACACTGGACCCTTGAGATGGAGACACTACTGGACATTTCAGGAACTAGGCTTATAAACCACATGTTAACTCAATGGAATTACCTTATAATCTATTCTGCTATAGTCTGTACAAGGTTAGTATTTAGGCAATAATGTGTGTTTGTATATTGTAAGCTTGAAGGTACTCTTGTTTAATTCAGATCAAAGGCATGGTTTCAGGGTTGAGTTTAAAGTGTATTTTAGGGGTTTGATGATCTAATGCAAGTTCTTTCAGATATTTTGTACACATTCTGAAACTTCCTGAATTTCAACAGCTTAACAATGAGAGTGTGGAAGATTTATTCCTCTTCTCCTGTTGGGATTGAGATCTTGTGGTTCAGTCTCCTTTGCTAGCAGAGGGGAGATATGTTGCAGAAAGAGGAGGGCAGTATGGCTTCTATCCTGCTTCTTACTGGAAATGCCACCAGGGACCTGTCTAGTGCTATAGTAGCGACACTGAATACAGGGGAATAAAAGTTTCTAGAAAACAAATAGACATATTAGGCCAAGCTCAAAGTATAGGCACTAGTGTTAATGATTTTCATAACTAAATCTCCATCATAATCTGTATTATTAATTTAACTGACGTATTTGATTCAACAATTTTCATTTGTCCAATTAGATTTATTGTATGTCGTGTTTGTAATTTTTTTCAGTGATAGTATATTTAATGTCATTCCAAGCCAATGACTTATTTATTTATTATTACTATTATTATTATTTTTGCTAGTATTGGGGTTTGGATTCAAGGCTTTACACTTGTTCAGTTTGCTTGCCTTACTTGCTTGCTTGGTGCTCTGCCCCTTGAGTCATGTTTCTAACCTGACCTTGGCCCTTGTTTTTGGAGATGGAGTCTTGTGGACTTTTCTGTCCAGGATGGCTTTAAATTGAGATTCCTCACATCTCAGCTTCCTGAGTATCTGGGATTACATATATAGGCCATCAATGTCTGTCATTGGTTTACCTATTAAAATTAGTCATATGAATCACTTATTAAAAATAGGTTTTGTCATTCTGTTTTCATACATGTGTGTAAAGAACTTTGACTATATTCATCCCTCTTCACTCTCTTCTCTCCTTCTCCCTCTTCTGCTAGTCCTTACTCCTCAAACAGTCTCTGTTTTACATTTTTTTCACCTTTTTTTCTTTTTTATTCAGGTACTGGGACATGAACTGAGGGCCTGGGCACTGTCCCTGAGCCTCTTTGTGCTCAAGGCTAGCTACAGCTCCACTTCAGGTTTTTGAGTGTTTTGTTGGAGATAAGAGTCTCACAGGGACTTTTCTGCCCTGGCTGGGTTTGAACCATGATCCTCAGGGCTCAGTCGCCTGAGTAGCTAGGATTACAGATGTGAGCCACTGGGGCTCACCTTAAATCCATATCATATAGACATATTTTATGCACTCAGGTGCACATCTGTTTCTACTAGAAGAGGAATTGTAACACTCATGATGCAGATGCTATTTCTTCAAAGTGCAGTAACTGACAAAGGAGAACAAATTACTGTATGAGATGAATGGAATTGCAAATGTCCTAGAGCATTGTTGACTAACCAGATTATTGATACAAGTGGAATAGATTGGTTTCTCCCTGTGGGCATGTATAGCTACTGGTTTTGCGTGTCAAGCAGGCATTGAGGCCTGCACTAAATCTAGATGGATATTGGGGGTGTGTGCCATACTCTGGGGGAGCATCCTGTTTTTGAAGAGGTTAGTATACTGGTATGGGAATTGCTTAATTCTAAAATCTTAACATTAGAACAATCTGTGAAAGAAAAAAATATGAGAATCAGAGAAAGCCATAAGTTGGAAAGCCAGGTAGACATTTAAGCGAGAGCCTCAAATTCCAGATGTTCCATACCAGGAAGTAGTCCAGTACCAGGAAATTGCCAGTAACCAGGTACCTGGGGAGCTGAAGAGGAATGACCAAAGAGGAGAAAGCACAAGTATGAGCCCTCAGAAACCAGAAAGCACTATGATAGATGAGACAGCTTTCCTGCTTCAGGTGCCAGAGGAAGGGGTGGGTCTGCAATCAGAAGCTCAGGAGTAGGAAACAGGTGATGGAATTGGATAGTGGCTGAGGTGAAAGCTGACTTCTGGCAGGCAGATGTTGAGGACTGGACTGTCTCAGGGATCTGCAGAAACCCCTTATTAGCTTTGCTCTCTGGATTCTGTCTCTCTGACAATCTGTGTCTTGAAAACTCCTTAGAAGTTTCCTAGTCATAACTTCTTGGTGCAAGCCTTTTCTTGGCAGACCATCTGCTATAAAGACAGAAAGGCTCTTCTTCAGGATAAAACAAGGAATGTGGGTGACTCACTGTAGGTATTCTTTCTTGTCAATGCTTTATTGCTAGTTTTGAAGAATTTTAAAATATATATACTTTTTTTTTCCTGGTCCTGGGGTTGAACTCAGTGCCCAAATGCTGTTGCCTCTGAGTTTTTGTGTTCAAGTCTAGCACTCTACCACTCGAACCACAGCTAAACTTTTGGCTTTTTGTGCAGCTAATTGGGGATAAGAATCTCACAGACTTTCTTGTCCAGTGGCTTGGCATCTTGATCCTCAGATCTCAGCCTCCTGAGAAGTGGGAGCTATTGGCATCTGTCTTAAATGATGCATTTTTAAATGACAAAATAGGGTTAAGACTTCTGAGTCAAAATGACTTGTCTTCAGGTCCTGAATTATCTGTTACCTCACAAGTCCGTGATGTAACTACTTACATTTCAGAACGATGGTTGGCTTGTCTATAAAAACATAATAAAGTCAGGTAGTAAGGTCTCACATATGTAATCCCAGCTAATTAGGAGGCTGAGATTTAGAGGATCTTGGTTTGAGTCCAGTTTAGGCAGAAAAGTTTGTTAAACTCCACCTCCAATATAGCCAGTAAAAACCAGGGTCAGAGGCATGACTCAAGTGGTAGAGTGCCAGGCAAACCAATGAGACACCCTAAATTCAAATCCCAGTATGACCAAACAAAATAAGTAAAAACTAGCTGATAAGACCAAAATGGATATCACCCCCACTTATTCCTCACAAAGGAAGATATCCACGTTTTCATCCCTAGGGCAAGAGAAAATAAAGAGAACCTTTTCTATTTTCACTCTTTTTAAGTTTGCCTGCAGAGACAAGGAGGCCCTTATTGATTGGATCATTTACTTGATTTCTCTTTTTCCCAGGCAGAGTGCAAGCATAGATGCATATTTTTTTCTACTGTAAAGTAAGCTTTAAGAATTGTTCTTACTTTTTGTGGGGGAAGCCTATTTGACCAAAAAAAAAATCCAGGTTACATTTTCTGATTTTTCAAGTTCAAAGACGATATTTAAATCAACACTGTGGTAATTCTTGGGTCATATTTCTTCATTGGGTCCCACTTAGGGTGCCAGTAAGTAATATCAATATACAACACTATTGATTCATTGCTGTAATATCTCCAGGACTGTGAGGCCCAACAATTTTGTGGTGGGATGGGAAGGGGAAACAAAGGAGGAGGCTACAATGCTTGATAAAAAATGTACTCATGATCTTGCCCATGTAATTGTAACCCCTCTCTACAGTATTTTCACAATAAAAAAAAATAAAAAAAATTTGTGGGAGCATAGAGTCTGGCAAATAATGGTGGGTCAATAAATGAAAGTTAATAACAATGGTTATTGTAGAGCTAGTTTTTGTGTTATTACTAATAGCTTCATGGGATCATTTTATCCTTAGTGGTGTCTTATTATTTTTCTTCAGTTTTCATCTGCTGTTGCGGAGCAACAAATTCTTCTGAATGTCTCATTCTTCCTGCGGAGTCTTCCCATGGTAAATCTAATTTAAATTTGCTTTAATTTTAATTTTAGTGTTAGTCCCGGGACTTGAACTCAGGGCCTCATGTTCTCACTTGACTTTCTTACACTTTTCTCTCTACTACATGAGCCATAACATTAGCCCAGCATTTTTATATCTAACTATATGTGTGTGTGTGTGTGTGTGAGAGAGTGTGTGTGTTTGTGTGTGTGTGTGTGTGCATGCGTGCCAGACCTGAGGCTTGAACTCAGGGCCTGGGTGCTCAAAGCTAGCACTTGAGTGACCTTGTGGTGGTTAATTGGAGATAAATATTTCATAGACTTTCCTGTCTGGGCTTGCTTTAAACTATGATCCTCCGATCTCAGCCTCCTGAATAGGTAGGATTATAAGCCTAAACCACTGGTGCTTGGCTTTGTTTTTGGCATGTTTGCTGGCTAAATGGAAATGGACTCTCCCAGACTTTTCTGCTTAGGCTGTCTTCAAGCTGCAATCTTTCAGGTCTCAGCCTAGGATTATAGAAGTGAGTCACCAGTGGCCAGCTGGTAAATGCCATTTTAGTAGTAGTGGCTGTGGCGTTCCAAGACAAAAGCAACATATCAGGAAACTTTCCATTTGAATTCAGAAATGGGGATGGGTTTATAATGATCCCATACTTTCTAGCCTCCCTCCACTTCCATCTTGCCTGGATGTTGATCTAGATAACAGAACTAATCCCAGCTGTGGTTTGACAAAAATGAAATTTTTGCTTAATTTAGGGTTATTTTCCTCCAGGCTGTCAGGCCTCCTCTGTCTGAAGGCCTACCTCTGACCAATGTCCCATAGACAAGCTTCATTCAGCTTCATCTATAGCCATGTAGAGCTGGATTTGATTTCTCCCCAAACATCCCTCCCTGTCTTTTCCTTTACTGCCTGTGCCCCATTATGTCTGTTTCGAGATTTAGGAAAGTCTTCTTGTGAACATGCACCTCTCATGTGACTTGAAGCTTTCAGTCATCACTGTCTGGCTGTCTTTCTTCCATGGGGCTTACCCAACAACAACTCTACTCATCTGTCCCATTCTATCATCATCACAGTTTTAAGAGTCATAATAAAATGCCTTGCCTTTGTTCTACCTTCACTTCCCCTGTTTCTCCTTGTCCATCAGGATAATTCCTTGCAGTGTTTCTTCAAGCAGCAACCTTCTCTCAGCTTTGTACCTACCATTGACTCAGCTTGGAGCATTATTTATTCTTTCAGACAGTTTTAAGCCATTCAGTATATTTCTGCTTCCATGAGCACTAATAAGAAATATTTGTTACTGCTCTTTATGCTGAAATGTGAAAAATTCTGTATATTCCTACACTGATACTTCTTTACTTTTTAGAGTGAAAGAATATGGGTAAGTCCTTCGCAGAATAGCAAAGAAAACACATACATAGCTATGAGATCAATGAAACAGATGAATATATTGAGCATAGGCAAGCAGGTTGAAGATAAATCTAGGTTGGTCTTAAAAAATATTCTACTAAGCTGGGAGCCAATGGCTCATGCCTGTAATCCTAGCTACTCAGGAGGCTGAGATCTGAGGATCTCAGTTCAAAGCCAGCCAGGGCAGGAAAGTCTGTGAGACTCTGATCTCCAGTAAACCACTCAGAAAACTGGAAGTGGCGCTGTGGCTCAAGTGGTAGAGGGCTTGCCTTGAGCTGAGACTTGAGGGATAGCGGCCAGGCCCAGAGTTCAAGCCCCACGTCAGACCCCCCCGAAAACCCAAAAAAGTCTATGAAGAACTTATATCAGATATAGTTTTGGGTAGACTTAGAACTTTCACGTACATCAACTTCTAAATTCAAATGAAAATCATGTCATTATTTATTTCCTTGTGATTGCCTCCATTTATTTTCATTGTGGTAAAATTCTCACAACAAAGTTTATAACCTTGAATGCAGTAATAGAAATACATTCATATTGTTACACAATCTTCCATCATTATCTCCTGAACTCTTTTCCTCTTGTAAAATGAAAATTTTTACTTATTAAGCAGTAACAGCCCATTGTAACCACCCAGTCCCTGGTAACCACCTGCCAATCTGTTTCTATCATTTTGCCTATTCTAAGTATTACATGCAAGTGGAGTCTAACAGTATTTATATTTCTTTGTGACTGACTTATTTCACTAAACCTTATATCCTCAAATTTCATCTGTGTTGTTCAGTATTTGTCAAACTTTCACATGATGGTTATTCAAATGTTAGAGTAAATGTTCTCATCCTTTGCATGGATTTTTTGTTTGTTATATTATATTAATCTCTTATAGTAAAATATGAAGATGTTAGTAGTTGTCATTTTACTTTTTTTTAATCGTGAAAATACTGTATAGAGGGGTTACAATTACATGGGCAAGATAAGGAGTACATTTCTTATCAAGCATTGTAGCCTCCTCCTTGGTTTTTCCTTCCCATCCTTTTCCATCTCCCCTCACACCCCCTCCACACGTCAAAGTTGTGAAGTTCGTTTTTCGACATAACGACTTGTACATCTCATTGTTGCAATGGGTCCACCTGTATCCCTATTTAAACAATTTGTTTTTTCCCTTCCCCTCCCCAAATTATACCAACATCAAACTCAGTGAAAATGGGTTATACCATGGGGGAGGAACATACAAACCAACAAAGAAATCATCTTATAAATATGTTAGAAACAATAAGAAAGAAAAACCATTTGAGTCTTATCTTGGGGTTCATTTCGCCTAACATAAACTTATCTGACCATTTCTGCTTGTCTCAGACATATACTAGTTATTGCAAATAAGGTAAACCATGGGACCTATTTTTCTTTGAGCCTGGCGTACTTCACTTAATATAATTTTTTCCAAGTCTTTCCATTTCCTAACAAATGGGGCAATGTCATTCTTTCTGATGGAGGCATAGAATTCCATTGTGTATATATACCACATTTTCTTGATCCATTCATCTACTGAAGGGCATCTGGTTGGTTCCATATCTTAGCTATGGTAAATAATGCTGCAATAAACATAGTTGTGCTGGTAGCTTTAGTATGGTCTTGTTTGTGATCATTTGGGAAAATGTCCAAAAGTGGGATTGCTGGGTCATAGGGGAGCTCTATGTGGAGTCTTTTGAGGAACCTCCATACTGTGTTCCAAAGTGGTTGAACAAGTTTACACTCCCACTAACAATGCAGTAAGGTTCCCTTCTGTCCATATCCCCTCCAGCATCTGTTGTTATTAGAGTTCTTGATTATAGCCATTCTAACTGGGATGAGGTGGTATCTCAATGTTGTTTTGATTTGCATTCTTTATGGCTAGGGAGGTTGAGCATTTCTTCATGTGTCTACTGGCCATCCTTCTTTCCTCTTTGGAGAAGTTTCTCTTTAAGTCTTTGGCCCACTTATTTATTGGGCAGTTGTTTCTTTGAGGATTTGTTGTTGGGAGATTTAATTTTTTGAGTTCCAGGTATATTTTAGATATGAGACCCTTGTCCGTTGTATGGCTAGTGAAGATCTTCTCCCAGTCCGTGGGCTTTCTATTGATCTTGCTAGCTATTGGACTCCAGCAATTTATTAATATGTGCTAAATGTCAATTTATGTGGTTGATGGGAAAACACTTCAACATCATCACTCACTTGTTTTACAGTTAATACAAGGATCAGATTCTGCCTATGTAATGCTTTGTGTGCCTCTTGTACTTTATGATGCAGTGAGATGTAGATACAGAGTTTTGTAGCTTCAGGGCTGCTTTCTGACTTGTTCTAGTGCCAGGTGACTCTTGGCAAGAGAGTTTAAGGAAGGAAGGACTCATGCTCACAGAAGTAGCTCATCACATGCCCACCTTACCAATGAGACACCAATCTGTGGGAGTGAAGTTGCTAAAATGAAAGAATCAGAGTTGAAGCTGGTGGTATCTCAATAATATCAGATAACTGTTCTCAGTTAACTTCAGTTGCTATATTGGAAAACACAAAAGTTTGATATACCAGTGGCAGGCACAGTATGGTTAATTTATGTAATGTGACAAGAAAACTAGCATTTGGAAACAAATTGGTAATTATTGAAGTAATTTTTGCATCTCCTTTCACTTTGTCTTGGAGAATTAGCTTTTGGGTATTGCCTAGGTAACAATATTTCAATTTCCTTCAGAATGATCACTATTATGATAGTAAAGATCAAATTTCATTAAATCTAACCACATAGTTCTTTTCACTTTTAAAAATGCAAAATCTTTTCTGTTTCTTAAAGAAATGTTTGGCATTGTGTATACTAAATAATACAACATTAACTACAGAATATTTTCCTTAAAGCTTGATAAGTGCTCAATAATTACCAGGAGTGCTTACCATGCACCAGATGCTGTACAAGTAAGTTTAAATGTAATATTTTAACCCTTACAATAAAGGAAAATTATTTCAGAAGGAAACTGAGGCTCTAGAGGGTAAGAAAAAAGATCACAGATATTACAGATTTAGGATTTAGCCATGTGTCTATGGATGTCAAAGCATTTGGAACCTTCCACAATACCATGCTGCCTTCTTGTTCCAGGCAAACAAATCAAGATAACTCAGAAGCATTCATGTTGTGAGTCTGTTCTGGAATAGGTGGATAGAAGTCTAAATCCGAATAATGACAGAAAATGACAACCTGTAACATGTTTCAACAACTGATAAAATGTGAATGGTACTAAGAAAACATAATGAATGTGTGAAAATTGCAGGAGTAATTTTTAAACTAATTTTTTTCAGCTAAAAGACTTTCATGTTTCTTTTAATCTCGAATATAGATTGTGTGTGTGTGTGTGTGTGTGTGTGTGTGTTTGTGTTTGTGTATATGTGCATGCATGCCAGTCCTAGGTCTTGAATATAGGATCTAGGTGCTGTCTCTGAGTTTTTTTTCCTCAAGGAGAGTGCTCTAGTCTTCTACCTCTTGAGTCACAGCTCCATTTCTGGCTTTTAATTGGCAGTTAATTGGAGAAAAGAGTCTCATGGGGAATTCCCTGCCTGGGCTGGCTTTGAACTAGGAACCTCACACATCAGCCTTCTGAGTAGCTAGGATTTATACTTGAGCCACCTGGTTCCACTTTCTTTTTTAAGGCCTTGGTACTCATCCATACTTGGAAGTCTGCAGTTTGGTTAAGGAGAATATTTCTTTTATGTGAAAACCAGCACTATTTTAGCATGAGCACTAATGCAGGGAGTCTTCAAACAGATGTGTGCTGATGTTTGCAGGAGTATACTTTTTGCATCATTGTCATGTTCAGTACCATATGAAAGCAGGGACTGTATATTTTGAAACTAAAACATCATTCCAATCCACTGCTTTGATTTAATATTAATAATATTTAGTTCTTTTTCTGAATTTTACAGGCTGTTGAAAGAAGGCAGGAGATTATGACATATCAAAAGAGGACATGAGCTTCAAAAACTTGAAAAATACCTTGCTAAAGAGAATTTCTCATTTCATATAGATTGTCTGCCTTATACTAATTCACAAGTACCCAGAAGCATCGATGTTAGAACTGCTTCTATATAAATCAGTTGAGGAAAATCACACATCTCAGTTATTAAAGTGGCACTTTTTTTATAAGAGAAAACATAATTTAAAAGTGCATAAATTAGAATTTTCTCCTGTAATCAAGGATTACATCTTTGTAAGAACCCATAGTATACATTTTCAAGTTAAAATATTAATCCAACTCACTTTAATGTATCTTAACCTTCCTGTGAACATTTCTGGGTCATTTTCTTGACTTTTGGCCAGTTCAATATTTTCTGTTTATAATAACCTATTGGTTATAGTCTAGTAAAGCCAAGCATTCAGTATCTTCAAATGATTCATAGCTTCTTCTGGCTCAAGGCAGCTTTATAATAGTCAGGTATCAAATTCCTACACTAGCTCTTGGATCTTTTCTGCAATCTCCCGTTAAGTCTTGATGTGTAGTTACCTTCCTTTTCTCTTGTGGAATTGAATTGCCTTTTATAAAGTGGAGACATTGTATAAATATCTCCATTGCTGCCCTGTCATTTCTAACTCCAATCTGTTTCCTTCACAATGGTATATCTCTCAGCTTTCTAAAGGAACCATGCCTTTCCACTTTCTCATTCAAAAGTAATAAAATGTACGAGAACTATTTGATTACTGGGGGTGGAGGGCACAAACACAGAACAAACATTTGCTGAGTTTCTCTGATGTACTGCGTACTGGCTGGGTCTTCCATATGTATTTTTTTTTTTAAATTTCATCTAAGCAGATAATGGAAACATTACATCGCCTGCATTTTTAGTATGGCAATGATAAACACTGGTTCTGCATCAGCTCTTGTGTTTCTGAAAACATTCATGGTCTGGTTTGTGTGTAATTGGGAGATAGAGGTTGTGTTTGTTGTTCTGACTAGGCTACATGTTGACAGATCCTCGCTGATTTGTACACCAGAAAGTGAGGGTCAGAAGGACTCCAGAGATGCTTTCTTGCTGGGTGTTGATAAGATAGGAGCCATGTGGATGGCACATGGGAATGTAAGCCAGCCTGGTTCAGCTCTCAGGTTGGTGGGCTGTGTCTGGTGTTGATGACATTTTGAGCACACGAGGAGCAAATTTAATGTTTCAGCCACCTGGTTAACTGGATGTTCTCTTTAATGCCCCTCAACGCCTTTTCTAACTTTGACGAGATTCTCTTTAACTCTGTTTGCCACAGCAAATGAAGTTAATCCAGCTGTGGCACCCCACTATGACTTGTCATGACATACAGGCACCAGGAAGAGGGCTAGCTTAGTAGGAGAGTTCAGTGTGGTGACTGGATGAAAGTTGTCTGGATGAGACCTGGGCTTACTGGAGCCTGCCTTTGTGATCTTGGGGAAGTCATTTAAACTCTCCTAGACTTGGTCCTTTCCTGCTGTGAATGGGTAATAATAATGCTACTTCCAACACATGTAAAGCCTAAAACCCAGTAGTGTCTAGTGCATGCTATTGATCATTTGTTACTGTTACTATAAGAATAATGGATACAGTGGCTCATGCCCACCTATAATCTTAGCTACTCAAGAGGCTGAGATCCAAGAATCATGGTTTGAAGTCAGTCCAGGCAGGAAGGTCTGTGAGATTCTTAGCTTCAATTAATCACCAAAAAGCCAGAAGTGTTACAGTGCTAGCCTTGATTGAAAAATCTAAGGGACAGTGTCCAGCTCCTGAGTTAAAGCCCCAGGAGCAATGGACATGCCCACACATAGATACACACAAACTTACACACATATACACACAGACATGAATAACAGCAGCAGCAACAAACATTATTATTATTGTGAAAACAAGGGTCCCAATATGACCACATCAATTCAGCTACTTCAAAGAACTAAGTACTATTAATATTATTTCCTTTTAACTTTAATATGAAGTAATTTATGCATTTAGCAATTCTGATTGCCAGGAATCATTTCCTCATTTTTAACCTAAATTCTGAATATTGCACATAGATTTTCATTTTTTTCCAACTACCCATGGAAATCAATTTCCTTAAAATCTTCATTTCATATTAAATAGTCTCCATCTTTCCCAGAAAGCCCAAATTATACTCGATGTTTTTCGGGGGTGGGAGAGGGAGGGAGTGGAAATGAACACAGTCATTACAATAAATTTCCCTTTGGCCTGCCTTGTCCCCTAGACTGAGTTCTTTAGAATAAATATTTGCTTCCTATTTCTGCTTTTTATAGTATATAATATAATGAATTTAAGTAGATGATGAAACAATTCTTTGGCAAGGAAAATTTACTTGAAAGAGTACATTACATATTTCTCCCCTCTCCTTTTGTCTCTCTCTCTTTGCCAGTCCTGGGTCTTGAATTCAGGGCCTGGGCACTATCCGTGCACTTCTTTTGCTCAAGACTAGCACTCTACCACTTGAGCCACAGTACCACTTCCGTTTTTTTTTTTTTTTTCTATTTATGTGGTACTGAGGAACTGAAACCAGGGCTTCATGAATTCTAGACAAGCACTCTACCACTAAGCCACATTCCTAGCAGTTATATCTCTTTAATGGGCTATTTGGGAAATGAGAAAAAGAAAAGTCAGGTAGGCTCAAAATTTTATTTTGGACAATGTTGGTGTATTTTGTTGGAGATGGTTTTATTTTGCTTATTCTTCCCTCGTGTTCATGGTAACTGTTATTAAAGTGAATGTAGCTATTTTAAAGTCAATAAGCACATAAATCCTTTTCTTTCAGTGGATATATGTAAGGTGTGAAAAATTTTACTGTTGGACAATTCATATCAGCAGAGACAGCTCTCTTGTCTTCCTTATTTGAGTCACAAATCAGCAGGGCTTCATGCTGTACTGCAGGGAAGATAGACACATGCATTATAAATTCTCTCTTTCCATTCTGGAAATGACAACTAGGAACACGATGTTGTTTCGAAAGCTCTACCAAATTATTCAGTGCTTTAGACCAAAGATTTTTGAGCGTTACTATATGAAGAAATTATTCAGTGAATCTTGTTAGAAAGCCGCTTGTGCTTTGGTAGGTTTAGAGAAGGCCTTAGATTGTCTTTTTGTAACTGCTGTATTGGATAAGGCCAACTTTCTAGTTCTAGACCACATCTTGAGAAACAAAAAGGCAGGTGTTCTCTCCTCTCTGTGGCATATACCTATTTCAGAAACTCCACAAAGTTTTCTGTATTCAAGAAATGGAGAGTAACCAAAATCACTGAAAAGTGTAGTGAAGTAAGTGACCTCCCAAGTAAAGGTGAGTCTCACCAGACTCTGTGATTCATGGTCTCTCCTCACAGTAGATGACTTCGAGTCAGTTCCTTTGCACTGGGGCTCCTTTCTTTCATGGCTCATTATTCACTATTATTATCACTATTATTTTATTCTGGCTATTTTTTTTTTTTTGGTCCAGTCATGGGGCCTGAACTCTGGGCCCAGGCGCTGTCCCTCAGCTCTTCAGCTCAAGGCTAGCACTCTACCACTTGAGCCACAGCGCCACTTCCGGCTTTTTTGTTTTTGCTTATGTGGTGCTGAGGAATCGAATCCAGGGCCTCATGAGTGCAAGGCAAGCAATCTACTACTGAGCCACCTTCCCAGCCCTTATTCTGGCTATTTTTAAATCTTGTTTTCTTACAAAGTGTGGGAAGACAATGCAGTCTGCCAATCATAGTGATTCAAGGAATTTCTAAGAACAAGAAAGATGTGCTCTGCACAGGGAAAAGTTGATTCTGGCTGCGAATTTTGGTGAGATATTGTAGTGTTTATGGAAACAAATTATTTCTACTCTTTTCCAGTCCTGGGGCTTGAACTCTGGGCCTGGGCACTATCCCTGATCTTCTTTTGCTCAAGGTGAGCACTCTACCACTTGAGCCACAACACCACTCTGACTTTTTAAAAATTAGTTTATTGGATATAAAGTCTTACAGAGATTCCTGTCTGGGCTGGTTTAAAACAGTGATCCTCAGATCTCAACCTCCTGAATAGCTAGGATTACAGATATGAGACAGTGGTGCTCACTTATTTATACTATTTTTATATGGATTGGAGTTTCTCAAACAGTGTCAAGCATGTACTTTTTGTTTAATACATAATTTTGTAGATTTCAAATTGCTGTAGAGATGGTTCCATACTATGGAACAGAGCTGACAGAGGTTCATGCACGAAGAGGGATAATGTTGTGTTGTGGACAGCTTCCTATTTTTTCCCACCCAGTCAGGTTGGAGTTTGTCTATTTAAAAAATAAGTTAAATACTGGCTATGCCATCCTCAATGTTAAATAAAGAAATCAAGCTGAGAGTTATTAAATTTCAGAATTAGTTACCAAAGGCAGTACCCTTGAAAAATATGTAAAAATCCCTGTATATCTCTCTTTAAAGAAAAAAAAACCCTCCACCACTTTTGCTTGGTTCAATTTTATTTCAAATTAGGAAAAAAGTTACAACCCCTTTAAAAGGAATAAAAGAAGTTTCTGGGAAAGTTAATTAGTAATCTTTACTATTACTGAAATAATAGTAATGTTTACAGCTTCAAAGGGGCCTTGGATGAATGATTAAGAAGCTGACTGCCTAAGAATCTTCTTGCTGTTTGTAAAAGGCCTTGATAGCACACTGAGCTGCTCACAGGAGTCAGCAGGAGAGTCTCTTTTCTGTGTTCTTGGACCAGTTAGAAGGGAGCTTCTGAGCTATGTGAAGAAATGAAGTGTACCTGTGTAATAAAGGGAACAGAGGGATATCTGTTTCAGATGCTAGGGTAAGACTTGGGTGCTCACAATGCCTCTTTTCCTTCCCATGAGGCAATGTGAGTTAAAATTCCTGGGGAACATCTCAGTCCCAAAGGCTCACTATTGTGAACCATGTCATTTCAAACCATAGATCTGTAGGCAAGTGATATTGCCTTTTGCCCTTATTTTTTCTTCTTCTTTATTTGTTTGTTTTAATGTGGAGAAAATCCCAAGTGTTTTCTTTCCTTTTCTCTCTCTCTCTCTTTCTTTCTTTCCTTCATTTCTTTTTCATTCTATCTCTGTTCCTTCCTTCCTTCCTTCCTTCCTTCCTTCCTTCCTTCCTTCTTTCCTTCCTTCCTCCCTTCCTTTTTCTTCCTTCCTTTCTTTTTGTTGGTTGTGGGGCCTGAACTCTGGGCCTGGGAGCTCCCTCAGCTCTTTAGCTCAAGGCTAGCACTCTACCACTTGAGCCACAGTGCTACTTCTGGCTTTTTCTGCTTATGTGGTGCTGAGGAATTGAACCCAGGGCCTCATGGATGCAAGGCAAGCACTCTACCACTGAGCCACCTTCCCAGTACCTCCAAGTTTTCTCTTAAAGCAACATAATTTTAGACAGAAAACTGGCTGGTAACCAGAAAGTTTAAAAAGTTACCTTTAAGCATTGACTTTAATTTATATTATAACTTACGCTTATTAAACAATTTTTGTTATATGTATTAATGTAACTATCCCTTAAAGCCTGTGGGATATTTGCTTGAAGACCCCTGAACATACCAGAGTCAGCAGATGTTCAAGCCCCTCTACTATAAAAACAGCATTGTGTTTGCCTTGAACTTGTACACATTCTTCTGTATATTTAAATAATTTCTCGCTGACTTATAAAGGATAGTTGTTAGTCTGTATTGTCTAAGGAGTAATCATAAGAAAAGAAAATCTGTATATTTTCCTTGAATATTTTCCACCCTTGGTTGGTTGAATCTGCAAGTGATGACTCACAGGTTGGGAGGCCAACTGCACTTACAACAATAGGTGCCACTTCCTATTTCTCTCTCATTCTCATTCTTGGTGGGTCCCTGAAGTAGGAGCTTCTCCTGCTGGTATTGCCTCTAATTGGCACCTGGAGCAAATAATTAAGCAATCAGAAAAGGACTCTCTCACCATCCCAGATAAGTTTAAGTTGGGTTTAGGTCCAGGTAGAGCAACATGGCCTAGGATTCTTTGCTCAAAGAGAACTTCCTTTAGATTCTTTGACTAGTGGGAAAAGTCAACATCTAAACTGTAGCAGTTACTTTCTCTCTGAATCCTTGTGGCATGACAACTGAGGGAGGAAGTAAGCTTTTCTTTCTTCTCATAACAGCACCACTTCCACCCACAAGGGCTTCACTCTCATGGCTTTTATCACTTCCTGAAGATCGTACCTTCTAAATGCCATCATATTGAGAGTTAAGCTATGATTATGTGCATGTTGGGGACATAGAAATTCATTCATCATAGTGAGTATAATAGTTGAGTAGAAGCTAATTATTCACTTGACCTATTTATTTACTGGGAGAATTGCTGCACTTACAATGAAAACTAAGCAAAATTACCAATACCCTGACAATGAGTCTACAAATAGTGCTTCATTTGGTTATCACAAAACCATTTTATTCTTCTTGTGCTCATTCTATGAATAATATCCATACTTCTGCATGCATGTGTCTGCATATACACACACATGGAAATGATGGAAAGCAATGACAGCTATGAGAGCTTGCCAGGTACCACAGGCATATTCATTATCAAGGATCAAAAGGAAAAATGAGACTCACAATATCTGACCCTTCACTCTCAGCCCATTAGTATACATGGATTTTGCATGCTAGGCCCTGCCACATTAGCCTTCTAAATGTTTGACCTTATTGTTAACAACAACAAAGGAGTGCTTCCCTATGATGCATACTTTTTACTATCTTTAATCATAGACCATAGGATGTATACCACATGTAACCACAGATTGTTTTTTAAGAAGCAGCAAATCCTTCCCTTTAGAGGAAGACAATTGTAAGCAGGGTTTGGCCTTAACTTAGTTGTCTTTGTGAATCTTATAGCAACCACAATCCAGAAGACAAATAATGGTACAATTCTAAGGTAAATTATAGATGTGTAACCTCAGGAATTTGACTTTCCTTATCATACTTGGTGATGGTCTCCCTTGGTAACAAGGATTAATGTTCACTGAACAGTTCCTCTTTGCTAGGCATGGGGCTAAATGCTTCTTTTCATGGAAAAGTCCTTTTAATTGCCATGAAAGTCTTAAGAGTCCTGTGGAGAGGATACCATTTCTTTTTCCTTCCTTCCTTCCTTCCTTCTTCCTTCCTTCCTTCCTTCCTTCCTTTCTTTCTTTTTTTTTGTTGGTCATGGGGCCTGAGCTCTAGGCCTGGGCTCTGTCCCTCAGCTCTTCAGCTCAAGGCTAGCACTCTACCACTTGAACTATAGCACCACTTCCGGCTTTTATTTTCCTGTTTATGTGGTGCTGAGGAATTGAACCCAGGGCCTCATGCATGCAAGGCAAGCGCTCTATCACTGAGCCACCTTCTCAGCTCCAGAGGATACCATTTCTAACTCAGCTTTACAGATGATAAAACTCTAGTTTCAGGCGATTAAGAATATTTTCAAGGCCATGAAGCTATTAGGGGTAGGGCACAGATTAAATCCAGGAACTAGACTCTAAATCATCTTACGACCTGTATTTGTTTTTCTTTTGCTGAGAAATGAAATTTAGCAAACACCTTAGATTATGTGTTTTCTCTCATTTGTGTTTATCTCATGGGTCTCCTATTAAAGTTAGGATCTTCCAGCTGCTTAGGAAAGGTCATCACAGAATAGCCCTTCATAGGAACCAGGAAAAAGGAATATTCATGCATGTGGTAAGATGGTTTGGGAGGGTACTAAGGATATCTCATCAGAGCTTGTCTCCACCACCCATTATTCTCATAATTTTTGCTGTGAGGGAGGGACAATGTAAAAGAAGAGGAACAGGTTGAGGTTGCAGCAATGTTAAAGAGTCCTGGGGATAGGCTTCTCTGATTATATCTTAGCACAAAAGATGAGGACACTGATAGTATCTACATATAGGTTTTGGAAGCTGAGAAGAAGCATAGACTCGGCTTCCATTAAGAGTTTAGAGAAGGCTGTGAATGTGGCTTAGTGGTAGAGTGCTTGCCTTAAGGAAAAAACAAAAACAAAAACAAAGCTCAGGTGTAAATGCCCATGCCCTGAGTTCAAGCCCCAGGACTGGCAAAAATCGTTTAGAGAAATATGATTTTCAAAGACAATGAGAAACTGTTTCCATGACAGTGAGTGTATAGAGGTCCTCTTGAATGTTCACCTGATCTGACTCCTGCAAGAGTCACTGTACAGAACATCTGGATGTGGAGCCATACAGAGTGTTTTCCTATGCCACAGAAAGATGCTAGACCTGTCTGAAAAGCCAGGGAACCTCGAGAACTATGCAGACATGATGAAGAAGGTAAGACATGAATCCCAAGAGAGGGACAGTCACTCATTATATAGTGGTGATTTGAGAAAGGCTGATGATTGAAGGTCAGAACTCTTCTTACCCTTACCATTTCACACATATCTAGCATCTTGAAGTATCTTAAATTTAAACATGAGCTCCTAGCAGGTAAAATTTAATAAAAATCCTGAACTGGGTTATATAGAATTAGGCACTTTGTAAAAGAAGAGTTGAAGTAGAAACTGAGCTCTGTAACAGTACAATGTTGAGCAAGGAGCTGGTGGCTTATGACTGTAATCCTAGCTACTCAGGAAGCTGACATCTGAGATAGTGATTTGAAGCTAGTCTGGCCAGAAAATTCCATGAAACTCTTATTTCCAATTAACTACCAAAAAGTCAGAAGTGGAGCTGTGGTTAAATGATAGAGCACTACACACACACAAACACACACACACACACACACACACACACACACACACACACACACAGTGCAACAATATTGCCTCCCTTAGAATTTTCCTGAGATTTTCATTCCCTTGATTCCAAACTCATTAAATCCTTTGTTTCAAAAGATTACAACTTCTAGTAAAGAAAAAAGAAAACATCTAAATGATCTTTAGATAAAAGCAAGTCAAGAGATTAAAAAAAAAAACTAATTATAGGTAGTCCTCATTTTGCAGAAATTTCCCTTAGAATGGTTTAGTTAAATAACACCAGTCCTCAAACCAAAGTTCAGATTTCAGGCACTGTGGTTTATTACCCATAATTAATTGTCTAAGTTATACATTAGCTCAGTCCACACATCACTCTGTAATACACACGCACAGAATCAGTGACCAACAGCTTCAATGGACACTGTCAATGATTGTCATGGTACAAGGAAATAGTCCATATGATATTTATTAAAGAAAGGATAATTGAAGGAGGAAATTGGCTGATAAAAATAAAGAACAAAGAAAGAAACAAAAAGATGACAGTGATTCTCAAGATGAAACATGACAGTAGTTGTGATAAAAAATAAAAGATAGTCCAGAGAAAATGACAAATGTGCAGATCACAATTCCACTGAGTTTCTATTTCATCCCACTCAGAACGGTAACCATCAAGGAAAAACAAATACTGGCAAGGTTGTAGGGGCATTACATTTCTTCTTTCATTGTTGGAAGCAATGCATGTTAGTCCAATCACTATGGAAATCATCATAGAAGTTCCACAAAGAAGAGACAAGAAAAGAAAAGAAAAGAAAACTAAGAGCCACCGTAAATTCTATCTATGTCATTCTGAGTTATACTCAAAAGAATCAAAATCAGCACATAGACATACGTGCATACCCACCCTGCTTATTGCGCATCATTCATAATAGCCAGATTGAGTGCTCATTAAAAGATGAATGGATAAAGAAAATGTGACCTATATTCACATGGGAATATTATTTAGCCATAAAGAAGAAAAAAATCAAGTTATTTGCCTGAAAATGGATGGATCATCGTGTTAACAAAGCAATCCAGACTCAAAGGACACATAGCAAATTGTAATTTTAATGAATGTAAAATCTAGGTTAAAAAAAGACATAAAAGGGGCTGGGAAGGTGGCTCAGTGGTAGAGCGTTTGCCTTGCATGCTCAAGGCCCTGGATTCGATTCCTCAGTACCACATAAGCAAAAAGAAAAAAGCCGGAAGTAGGCGCTGTGGCTCAAGTGGTAGAGCGCTAGCCTTGAGCTGAAGAGCTGAGGGACAGCACCCAGGCCCAGAGTTCAGGCCCCACGACCGGACCCAAAAAAAAAAAAAAAAAAGACATAAAAGTAGAAGCAGACATCAAAGGGGCGGTCTCATTCTTTCTGATGGAGGCATAAAATTCAATTGTATATTTTACTATTATTGTATATTTTACTCTTATTTTAAGGGTATTTCCACTACCTATTAAATTTAAGGTGCACAAATTCCTACTCCCTTCCTCCCTTCTTCCTTTTCTTTCTTTCTCTCTTTAGATTTGTTTCAGTGTATTGATTATTAAGTACACAGATATCATTTTCTTTGTATTTATTCTACTTGAATTCAATCTCTAAATGGGTATTTTCTACCTAGTATAAGACATGTGGGCCAATATCTCTCCCTTTTTCTCATTCTCTTTCTTCCTTTTATGAATTCTAGTTGCTCGTATCTTAGACAACCTGACATTTTCCCACTGAATCTTGAGGTTCTTTGTTTTCCCTCTATATCCTTCAACTGAATAACTTTGGTTGAACTTGAAGATCACTGACTTTCTTGTCTGCAGTGTTCAGTAAGGTACCCAATGCTCTCAGAGAAGTTCTCTCAGGTATGTACTTTGGGGTGCTAGAATTTCCACTTGTGTCTTTTTTATAATTTCTCTTCATATTGAGATCTCCCATCTGTAAATTCGTGTTGACCATCATTGCTCTTAAACCCTTGAACATATTTCCATTTCCAGGTTTATTTTTATTGTTCTTTTTCTTTTGTTATGAGCTATAATTTAATGATCCTCCACATATTTGTATGTATATAAAGATTTTAAATAATTATTTTAAAGCCTACATACTCATACATGTTAAATGTTTTGCTTGAGCTATTGTACAGCATTTGATTATATAGCATTCCTTTAAAGGATACTGAGCATAGTTGTTACAGATAAATTATTGATATCATTTTAGTATAAGGAGACATGGTTTTAAGTTTTGTTAACTTGATACCATTTTACTGTGTTCTCTAAATGAACACACAGTCTTAACTCTAAAATATGGTCCTTATTCCAAAAGTATGGCCTTTTAGAGATTTAAACTGATAGATGCTTCTAGCATGAGTGACGTAGAGGAGCTCCATTCAGGTTTCTAAACCCGGTAGCCTCTTTTCTGTTAGGCCTTGTAGAATCTTTGCCTGCACACACACACACACACACACACACACACACACACACACACACACACACACACAAGGCGGGCGAGGGCGTAAAGGGAATACTCATAGGTACTGGGCATTTATGGAACCAAAGAGTCCTTTTTAAAAGGGTCATATTCTGCATATTCAGGTCACCTTAGCAAATCTGAACTCTTTTTTCAATAATGTTGACTCTGTACATTTGGGCATCACCTCTCTGAACCACAGTCTGGAAAGTGTTACCAGTTAAAAAGCTGGGGAAAATATGGAGTTTACCTCAGGGCCTTTCTTCCAAGGAATACAACCTTATGCTACTTATTTCTAAGACCTAAAAATCTATATCCTCATACTTTTATGCTTATGTATAATGAAAGAATAACTCTAATGCCAGTTAATTCTATATGTCTGAAACTAGAAGTCTGATCAACTGATACCTGATCAGTTCATGTGTATACCATTTTCTTATTTTACTAACCCATGCATTTATTAAATCATTTTTCTACTTCTAAGAGCCTATAATTGAGTCTTCTCTCCCCACAGGAGTTACAGAGTACCTTGGGTCACAGTCTCTTTAAAAGTAGACATGAGCTGGGCGCTGGTGGCTCCTGCCTGTAATCCTAGACACCCAGGAGGCTGAGATCTGAGGATCTCGGTTCAAAGCCAGCCTTGGCAGGCAACTCCATAAGACTCTTATCTCCAATAAACCACTAGAAAACCAGAAGTGGCATTGTGGCTCAAGTGGTATAGCACTCGCTTTGAGCAGAAGAGCACAGGGACAGCACCCAAGCCCAGAGTTCAAGCCCCATGACCGACCAAAAAAAAAAAAAAAGTAGACATGAACTTACTTAGTATCCACGTTTGGACCTTTGACTTGACACATCATATCGAAATAAGCACAGAATCAGTTAGTACTTATTAATTGCACTCTATTTAGCACTATCCTAACATATTTACTACATCATCATGCTATGATAGAAATAAAAGTCATCTCATTTTTTTCTAATTTAGAATACAAAGTTGGCACCAGTTTAAAAGTTGATGGTTACCAGATAGTAACCAGAACATTGAGACTATGCCTTCAAAGAAAACATCCCAAAAATTCAAAAGCAAATTTTCTGTTGCACACCTGTAATTCTAGCTACAGAAGTATACAAATTAGGAAGATCACACCTGCAGACCAGTCTAGGCAAAAGTTAATGAGACTTCTATTTGCATAAACAAACTGAGCATGGTGGAACATATCTGTAATTGCAGTCACATAAAGAGCTATAGGTAGGAGAATCACGGTCTGAATCAATCTCAGGCAAAATAAGTGTTTGAAAAATAACAATACAACAAAAGTTCAATTGATAGTACACTTGCCTACCAAGCATGAAGTTTTGAGTTCAAATTCCAGTATTGCCAAAAAAGAGAATTTTCTATTCTTAAAAAATATATTGCAATACAAATTAAAAAAAAAAAACTACCTGGTAAAAGAAATGATAAATTACCAGACTAGATGGCTAAGTTACCTAATCAGAATTCATTTCCCCAATTTCCTTTTTAGCCAGATGTTTAAAATAAAACTATTAGAGAGATTTCTTTTAGGCCAAACTACTTCTACACCTATGAAAACATTTTTTTTATTATTGTGAAAATACCGTACAGAGGTGTTACAATTACATGGGCAAGGAAATGAGTACATTTCTTATCAAGCATTGTTGCCTTTTCCTTTGTTTCCCTTCCCATCCCTTTCCATGTCCCCCTCTTCTCTCCCCTCCCCCCCAAAGTTGTAAAGTTCGTTTTTTGACATGAAACCTTTGATTTATAAGCTTTAACCTTTCTTTTCTCTAAGAGTCTTGAAGGTTGTCTTGATAAACATGATGTGTGAGAAACACAACTTTTCTTTGCATTAAGCATTTTTGGCAAAATATTTTTAAACTTCGTGTAGTCATTTCCCATGATCTAACGGAACCCCAGAGACAATACAAGAAGAGCACATCTGTTATCCTCTGTGTTAATATAAGTGTCTGATTGTTTCATGTCCCTCAAGGCATATTCCCACGTAAAACATGACAGGAAGAATGAGTAGTAATGGCTGGAGTGCGATGCTTGGGTGTGTGAACATCTCACACAATGGCCATTGGTCCACTTATGAGATGATGTGCTAACAATCCCACAAATGAGCAGTGACAACCACACAGGACTATTAAACAACAAAGAGAAACATTAGGACACTAAAGCCTCATTGGAGAGAAAGCATTTACTAACCCTGCGCCTCAGACTCCCAGAGCCTCAGGGCACAGTTCAGCGCCACCCCCAACACACGCCCCTTTTGTTTTTTGGTCTCTACAGAGGGAGATCCTTTTCACCTTGAGAGCTGTATGAGAGTTCTGAGATGGAGATGTTTGGAAGTTGATTTTAAACATCAGGTGAAGAAATGCTTCCATATATAAACAGTGATCTTCTGGGCACAGTGTCTTAGAGCTATGAAAATGAAATCACATAGGCAATCTTAATAATCCATGGGGGAAATATATGATTGTTTTGTGACCTTTAAATTTTTTTTGTCAAAACAGTAAATCATCTCTTACTGTCAATTATAGAGAGAAATGAGCCTTGTAGAAAATTAAGATTTATTTTGCACTCTATAATTTCAATCAAAAAACTGAAGCAGTTTTATAAAAATCTCATCATGAATAGCTTACATCATGCTTGGCTTTTGCTCATTGTGTGACAGGATATGGACCAAATAGCCTTTTTATAATGCCTTATTCATCACTATTTTCTATGTTTGAGTCAGCTTCTAGCATTTTTATTTCTGATGACTTAAATGTCATGTAATATCTCTAAGAGCTACTTTTACTTTACTAGCACCTGTACACAATAATGGGCTTCATTATGAGAATTTCCTATATGTGTACAATATGCTTTGATCATACAGATCCCTCCATTGCCCGTCTTGTTCCCTTCTCCTCTTCCTGCTGGACTCTCCCAAATAGGTCCGCTTCTACTTTTTTTTTTTTTGCAACATTTTCAAAGAATGTTTCTTTTCTTTAACTGTATTTTTTAATTATTTTAATAAGTTTTTATTGTGAAAATACCATACAGAGGAGTTACAATTACTTGAGCAAGGTAATGAGTACATTTCTTATCAAGCATTGTTGCCTCCTCCTTTGTTTTTTGCCTGCCATCCCTTCCCTCCCATCTCCATGACTATACTCCCTGCCCCCAAAGTTGTAAAGGTCGTTTTTCAACATAGCATTTTGTACATCTCATTGCAATTGGTCCACCTGTATCCCTATTTAAACAATTTGGTTTTTTTCCCCTTCCCCTCCCCAAATTATACCAACATCAAATACAGTGAAAACAGGACCAACCCAGATGCCCTTCAGGAGATGAATGGACCAAGAAAATGTGGTATATATACACAATTGAATTCTATGCCTCCATCAGAAAAAATGACATTGCCCCATTTGTTAGGAAATGGAAAGACTTGGAAAAAATTATATTAAGTGAAGTAAGCCAGATCCAAAGAAACATAGGTCCCATGGTTTCCCTTATTTGCTATAATTAGTATACATCTAGGATAATCTTACCAGACAAGCAGAAAATCTCAAAAGCTATATACATATGACCATAAGATGATGCTAAACAAAATGAACCCCAATATAGGGACACAAGAGGTTTTTTCCTTGTTGCTGTGGTTTTGAATGTATTGTGTGATTTTTTTGTTTCTTTTGTATGTTCTTCCCCCTATGGTATAACTCCTGTTTTCACTGTATTTGATTCCAGTGCCCTGCATCTTGTATACGCATTTTTCTGATTTGGAGAGGGGAAGAAAAATAACAAAATGCTGAAACAAGGATACAGGATGAACCATTGTAACAATGAGATGTAGAAGACACTATGTTGAAAATGAACTTTTCAACTTCGGGGGGGGGGCAGGGGAGGAGTTGTAGAGGTGGGGAGAAAAGGGATAGTAGGGGAAAAACAAAGGAGGGGTAACAATGCTTGATAGGGAATGTACTCCTTACCTTACTCATGTAACTGTAACCCATTTGTACATTATCTTTACAATAAAAATATTAAAAATAAGAGTAAAATAAGACATTTTTATATTGAAAATTGACTTATTACTAACAAATCCGTACTAGAAGATGTAAAATGGTTGAAAGAAAAAATTTTCAATGCAATAAAAAACACAGCAAAAATTACAGAAGTAAACATATACATCTAGTTTTTATACTTAATGGTAAGAGTCTGAACAAGAACACATCGAATGAGGAGCAAGCAGAAATGCCCACTTCCATTAGTTCTATTCAGCATTATTTTGGAGGTCTTGGCTAGTGAAGCAAGGTGAGAATAGCCAACCAACCAGCCAAATAAATAGATGGATGAGTAGAAAGGCTTTTTTTTTTTTTTGCCAGTCCTGAGACTTGAACTCAGGGCCTGGGCACCGTCCCTGAGTTTCTTTTGCTTCAGGCTAATGCTCTACCACTTGAGCCACAGTGCCATTTCCAGCTACTTCTGTTTATATGGTACTGAGAAATCAAACACAGGGCTTCATGCGTGCTAGGCAAGCACTCTACCACTAAGCTGTATTCCCAGCCCCAAAGGCTTTAAAAACCTAAAAATCAAATCATCTGTACTTGAAGGTATTTTAATACTTAGTGTAGAAAATCTTCAGGCTATTACTAAACTACTACTGTCAATGATTTATTAAGTTAGTAAACTCACAGGTTCTATGATTAATTTGTAAAATTATTTGTATGCATATATCATAGCAACATAATTTGAGAATAATATTGAAACAATAATATATAACATAAATACCAATTACATAAATGGGGGTAGATCTTGCAAATTATGTTATAGACATTTATACTAAAAAAGTTGTTTGAAATCAGCTGATAGTAGTTTACTAAAAGCCAAAGCTAAATAAATGATAGTAGTTATGGCTTACTTGTGGATGGAAGACTCAAAATTATTAAAATATCACTTTCTCCCGAATTGTTTTGTACAGACAGCATAATTCTAATCAAAATTACACTTTTTAAAATTTTTATTTTTTTATTGTGAAAATACTGTACAGAGGGGTTACAATTACATGGGCAAGATAATGAGTACATTTCTTATCAAGCATTGTAGCCTCCTCCTTAGTTTCCCCTTCCCATCCCTTCCCATCCTCCCCCCCCAGCCCCCCAATCCTCCCTGCTTACCCCCTCCCCCTCCCCCCACCAAAGTTGTAAAGTTCATTTTTCGACATAACAACTTGTAATCTCATTGTTGCAATGGGTCCACCTGTATCCCTATTTAAACGATTTGTTTTTCCCCTTCCCCTCCACAAATTATACCGACATCATATACAGTGAAAGCAGGGGTTATACTGTGGGGGAGGGGCATACAAAGAAACAAAGAAATAATCTTATAAATGTGTTAGAAACAATCACATGAAAGAAAAAAAACATTTGAATATACTTTTGGACATTTGCCCAAATGTTTACAAACAAGACCACATTAAAGCTACCAGCACGACTATGTTATTGCAGCACTATTTACTATAGCTAAGATATGGAACCAACCCAGATGTCCCTCAGTAGATGATGGATCAAGAAAATGTGGTATATATACACAATGGAATTCTATGCCTCCATCAGAAAGAATGACATTGTCCCATTTGTTAGGAAATGGAAAGGCTTGGAAAAAATTATATTAAGTGAAGTAAGCCAGGCCCAAAGAAACATAGGTCCCATGGTTTCCCTTATTTGTAATATCTAGTATATGTCTGAGTCAAACAGAAAAGGTCAGATAAAGTGATGTATTCAAAATTACACTTTTTAAAGAAATTGATGTAAATGGCACTGTTGCTCAAGCGATAGAGCACTTGCCTTGAGCTGAAGAGCTCAGGGACATCACCTAGGCTGAGAGATCAAGCTCTAAGACTGACAAAAAAACAAACAAACAAACAAAAAGAAATTGGTGTCTCTTTAATTTGTATAAAACGGAATAAGGTCTAGAGGAATTAAACATTTTAAAGAAGGAACTAAGTTAAAGGAAATAAACTAGTTGATATCAAGACCTCTACAGCAATCAAGAAAATAGACTACTGCCATAAGGATAGGAAAAATATATATCAGTGGTCTAGTAAGAGTCCTGAAATATGCCCAAATTTATATTCATTTCATTTTCAGTGAAGATACCACTGCAATTCAATGGGGAAATGGAAAACATTTTCAAGAAATGATGTTGGAGCAAATGGATAAATGTTTGGAGGAAAACTGAATCCTGACACCTGCCACACAGCACACACAAATTAACTGAAGATAGAATATAAATTTGAAGAAAAATATGAAGCTTCTAGCAGGAGTAGGAAGCCGAATCTCACTGTGAACTTGGGAAGTTTTAAAAAGTGTTAGTAAAGTTGGTCAAAACCAAAATAAAATTCCATAAAAATGAGCAAGCGACTAGATCAAACACTTCAAAAAGAGGATGAACACATGGTCAATAAGCATGTGTTAATGAGTTCATAATTATTTGTGATTAAGGAGAGGCAAATTAAACCATAATGAGATGGTCTTTCATATGGACTAGAATGGGTCACACCAGCAAATATTTATAATGATGTGTAAAGCCATAACTACCATCCATTAAGAAAGTTAATGCCTATAGCTATGCACGTATACTCCTCAGTTTTTAATCTAAGAAAAATTAAGAACATATCTATCCAAAGTCTATCCAAAGTCATAATGTTTTTATTCTAGCTGCAAATGACATATGATCCAAGATCCATAAACAAGAGAGCGAGTCACAAACTTTGGTATATTTGCACAATGAAATAATAGTACTTGACAATTAAAAGGAATGTACTTGTGCTAACGCCACAATATAAGTGAGTTTCAAAACCATTATGTTGAGAAAGGGAACTCTTACTCAAAAGAGGATAAAGAATGATACTAGTGATATGGAACTCAAGCAATGATAAACTGAATCTGTGGTGAGACTGTGAAATTCATACAGGCATTTATGGAAATTGGCCCAGGGGAGGGTGACTAAGACTATTTATGCTGAAATTACATGGGAAATAGAGATTATTCTATATCTTTGTTTTGTTTTTGTTTATAATAGCATTTACATTTTTATTTAACTACTTGCTTGTGGATTTCACTGAGTATCCAAACAATGAAAATTTATTTTAAAAAATTTTTCCCATGAGTTTCATTAAATTGTCCTTTAAACTCTGGGGTTTGTTCTTTTGTTCTTTTTTCTTTTTTTCTTCTCTTTTTAAAATTTTATTTTATTGTAAAGATGCTGTATAGAGGGATTACAGTTACATGAGTAATGAATATATTTCTTGTCAAGCAATGTTACCCCCTCCTTTGTTTTTCTCCTACTATTCCTTCCCTCCCCACCTCTCCCAGTCTCCTCCCCACCCCCCATCTTCCTGAAGTTGTAGAGTTCATTTACAACGTAGTGTCTTGTGAGTCTCATTGTTGCAATGGGTTATCCTGTCCTTGTTTCAGCATTTTGTTATTCTCCTTCTGCTGCCCAAAATAGATAAATGTATATACAAAATCAAATACAGTGACAACAGGGGATATACCATAGGGGGAAGAACAAACAAAAGAAACAAACAAAAAAATCACATAGTGCATCAAAAACAACAACGACAAAGAAAAGCCTCTTGTGTCCATATCTTGGGGTTCATTTCATTTAGCATCATCTTATATGGTCATATGCACAGAGCTTTTGACCTTTTCTGCTCATCTGATAAGAATATCCTAGAAGTATACTAGTTATTGCAAATAAGGGAAAGCATGGGACCTATATTTCTTTGGGTCTGGCTTACTACACTTAATAATTTTTCCAAGTTGTTACATTTCCTAACAAATGGGATGGTGTCATTCTGATGGATGTGTAGAATTCCATTGCATATATATATATATATATATGCATATATATACATACATATAGGTATGTATATATTTTCTTGATCCATTCATCTACTGAGGGGCATCTGGGTTGGTTCCATATCTTAGCTATGGTAAATAATGCTGCAGTATACATAGTCGTGCTTGTAGCTTTAGTATGGTCTTGTTTGTGATCGCTTGGGTAAATGCCCAAAAGAGGGATTGCTGGGTCATAGGGGAGCTCTATGTATAGTCTTTTGAGGAACCTCCATACTGCTTTCCAGAGTAGTTGAACAAGTTTACATTCCCACCAACAGTGCAATAGGGTTCCCTTTTGGCCATATCCCCTCCAGCATCTGTTGTTGTTAGATTTCTTGATTGTAGCCATTCTAACTGGGGTGAGGTGGAATCTCGTTTTGATTTGCATTTCTTTTATGGCCAGAGAAGTTGAGTATTTGTTCATGTATCTTTTGGCCATTCTCATTTCCTCTTCAGAGAAGTCACTCTTTAAGTCTTTAGCTCACTTATTATGGTGGGTTGTTTCTTTGAGGATTTGTTTTTGGAGGATTTAATTTTTTGAGTTCCAAGTATATTTTAGATATGAGGCTCTTGTCTGTTGTATGGCTAGTAAAGATCTCCCAATCTGTGGGCTTTCTATTGATCTTGCTAGCTATGTCCTTTGCCCTGTAGAAGTTCTACAGTTCCATGCAATCCCATTTGTCCAACCGTTCTTTGATTTGTTGTGCTTCTGGGTCTTTTTAAAAAAAATTTCGGCTTGGGCCAAGGAGCTCTAGAGTTTTTTCCTATTCCTTTGAAAATTTATTTCTTTCTGAGATCCTCAGTAACTCCTGAGTTACTAGGATTACAGGCGTGTATGTGTGTAGGTCATGGGGCCTGAACTCTGGGCCTGGGCACTGTCCCTCAGCTCTTCAGCTCAAGGCTAGTGTTCTACCAGTTAAGCCGCAGCGCCACTTCCAGGTTTCTGCTTATGTGGTGCTGAGGAATCAAACCCAAGGCCTCATGCATGCAAGGCAAGCACTCTACCACTAAGTCATTTTCCTAGGTCCTGTTTTTTAATATTAAGTAAATCTGATGTAGAAGAGACTATATGGCCAAGTCATCCCTTACCTTTCTGACCACTTCTACTCCTGATTTGAATTTCTATTTCATATGATTGACTATTGTTAGGGTTAAATGAACTAACCAAATGAAATGTTTATAACAGTGAGTGCCCAGCATGTTTAAGCATGTTAATGATTATTGGTATTCAGTAATTTGTGGATAATTTTCTTTTAGGCACGGTTCAAGGTTCTATATAACATCTGAGTGAATTTAAAAGTAGAATCTAACCCTTAAAAGATTTTATAACTGAATTCCTATGTAGTTCTGTTTTCCTTAAAAAAAAAAAAAGCCCTTTACACTCTACCTATTGAACTTCAATGTATTCTGTAGGAACCAGCTCAGAGTTGACCTTCATGGTGAGGCTGTTCCATTTTCTCCAGGTGAAATGAGTTATCTTTGTTTGAAATAAAAACCACTCATTTATTCGTTTGATTTTTTTAAACAAACATTATTGAACAGTTTATTGAATTATAGACCAAATAAAGGACTAAGGACATAGAGAAGTCTAACTTGATTCTGAGTGGTGTTTTATGTAGCAGCAAATGCAGACAGTCAAAGAAAGAAGAGCAGAATATTTCCAGGTGCTCACCAGGAGGCAGAGTGCTTATGTGTTTACATCTGTACCACTCTTGTCCTAGAGCTCCTGGGGCCCAAATTGCAGTCATTCTTTGTTTCACAAATCTCTCCTACAGTGCTTATCTGTGAAAAAATATTTATTTTTATTGAAATGAGCAAAATAATGAGAATTAAAAGTTTGTAACAGAGATGACTAAAAGTGATGATGATGATTTATTAAGAACTGACATGTATTGCAAATTATTTGTATACTTTTTATGTTTTTTTTTAAATTGGGAAAATACTGTACAGAGGGGTTACAGTTTATTTGTACTTTTTATCCTAAATATATCCCCATGTGTCAAGGGTTTGATGTCTAGCCTTGGAAGATTGTGGAATCTTAAAGAGATGGGGCCTAGTGGGAGGTTTTTTGGTAATGGAGAATATATCCTTGAAGGGTTTATCGAGGTGAGAGGTTTTTCTCTATCATATGGAGTGGAAAGTTCCAGACTATAAGACAAAATAAACCTGTCATTTTTATAAATTTATTCTTTAAGCTTTCTTTCTTCCTTTTTACCTTTCTTTCTTTCATTCTTTTTTTTTTTTTTTTTTTTTTACTTGTGCTGGTCCTGGGGCTTGAACTCAGAATCTGGGTACTGTCCCTGTGCTTTCATTCTCAAGGCTAGCATTCTACCACTTGAGCCACAACTCCACTTTTGGCTTTTTGTTGATTAATTGGAAATAAGAATTTCACAGCTGTCCTTCCTGGGCTAGCTTTGAACCATGATCCCCAGATCTGAGCTGATCCTGAATAGCTAAGATTACAAGCATGAACCATTGGTGCCTGGTTAGTATTTTATTTTATTTTTTAAGTGAAAGATTGTTATCTAACTCACATTTAATGGGTCAATTCCATTTTTAAATGTTACACATAGTTTATCTTAATTTAATCTATAGAGTAACCAAAATACTTGTATTTTGTGAATGAGGAAACAGGTTTAAAGGAGCTAAATAACTTCTGGAACAGCCTTGATGACAGCTCAGGGCTATTTGCTTCCAAAAAATTTTCTACCTTGTACTACAACATCAGAAAGATAACTGATTGGTGTTACCCTGGATATCTTTTGTGGTCAACCACTTGTATGTATTTCATACGTTTTTTTTCTGTCTCTCCATCACCCCCTGGCCTAAACTCTTCAGACAAGATTTCAGATATCAAAGTTGTGGGCCAATGGCTCAAGGGAGTCATGTTACAATGAGCAAATTTGAAGCCAGTGTGGTCAGCTCTGTGGATCCTGACAAACCTACCCTTTCCTTTTCTTTTTTGCCGTGTAGTTTAAAATGTGCTGATAGAGAATTGGTCTGCTGACGGTTGCACCAACCTACCCATCAAAAAGAAGGAGGCAGTGGGGAACAGTTAGGAAGAACATAAAGATATTCCTTTCCATTTTTTAAAAGCCTTTACTGGCAGTGAGAGAGTGAGAAAGATAGGAGGTGGTCCAAGGGGGCCTTGTGTTTCACGACTTTAAAGGTACTTAGTGTGGGGCAAGAAGTATTTTTCTTTTTTTGGCTTCTCTAAATAAGGATAGACAAATCATCTCTGAAAACAAAGGAAGATCTGTTTCAGCATCTGATTCTCTAGAAGCCTTGTAAATTGTTACATCTTCTGATATTTTTGAATAGATGTTTAGTTAGTGGAACTTTTTATTGTGTGAGGGCAAGGGGAAATTAGGTAGTTACAGAGTGCACAACTTTAGGAGAAATCTCTCATTTTTTTCTGTCTAATGAGCTAGGCTGGATGAAAACCTGAGTTATTTTAGTAGAATTTCTTCAAGAACATTTTCATTGCAAGATGTGAATATACGTTATTAGGATGCTGATCTCCCTGGAAACGCAGTATATACAACACAAAATAAGCATCTTCAACAACTTTTTAGGGAAAATATTGGCTAGTCTCTTAATTTAGCCAGGAGAAGACTGGAAACATATGGCATTTAAAGTAACCTCAAAAATGAATGCTCTTTGAGGTAAATGATGTTGTCTTTAATAGGGTCACATACTCCTCCAGCTTGACACAGACAGGAAAAGATCTATCACCCTAAACCATAAGCCAGAAAGCAGTTAGGATGTGTTCTTATTATGATTTTCCCTCAAGAAAGTTTATCTCTCTTTATTGATATTAGCAGAAGCATTGTAAAAGGAAAATATGATCACATTAATGAAATGAACAAGACTTCTATATGTGAAATTAGAGTTATGTGGGGGAGCAAATAGATAAAGCTGTTCTGTTATAACCTGACTTGCCACCATGTCTAGCTCTCCTGTGTGGAGATAGAGTCTCTCAAACTTTTCAGTCCAGGCTGGCCTAGAACCACAAACTTCCTAGTCCCAGCCTTCCATGTTGCTTGGGATAATAAAGGAGGTGCTACTTGCCTAGCTGTGGGTAAAGAAGGAAGTCTCATGAACTTTTCTGCCTCGGGTGGCCTGGAATCACAATCGTGTCATTCTCAGCTTTCCAAGTAGGATTAAAAATGTGAGACACCAATGCCCAGCTCACATATTTGTTCTTTAATGTCAGAGTAGAGTAGGCATTTAATGATAATACTGGGTAAATGAATGAAGCTTGACAGTATATCTTAATTATTATAATCTGGTATTCATACATCTTATAGTAATCAATATTTACTGTTACATATCTTAGGCACACACTTTTGACTTTTGAGATATTACTTAATTCTCACAAAAACTGAAAATTGGAGACCTTAAATGCCTTGTCCATCTTACTCTTTCCTTGGCCTTCTTCCGGCTTCTGCCTTTCCCTTGTCCTGCCGTGTGGTTCATCAGTTTTTGTTCAGCCTTAAGGAGTGTGTGCACCCTACAAATTGAGGATAGGGAATGGGTTGTCTTTAGCCCTGTTTTTGTCTTCTGTGGCATGTGATCTTTCTAGGTCTGGAGCTGTGTAGTGGATTGATGAACTCTGAATTGCCCTTCATTTCTGACAAGTGCTCACTAGCTAGCCTCTCTCAGCAAATGTTCTCTCCCTTTCCTGAAAGTTTGTTAGTGGCTGAACTGACACTGTCTTAAATGCAGTGTGATACAAAGTCTGCCCTTTCTTGGACTCTCACCAGCATTTTCACCAAGTCAAAGAAGAGAGTTCTGTTGGACTGGTGAAAGCAAATACATTTCGCATCTGAAGTCCCTTTATTTTTTTACTTTTTATATTATTATTATTTAATGTTTTTGGAATCTATTGATTATTTTTATTGACATAAAATAAATGGCATATTTACAGGACAGAGTATGACAATTTGATATGCATGTATAATGCATAATGATCAACCAGAGCAATAGTCAATTTCCTCTCTTTAGACATTCCATTTCTTTGTGTTGGGAACTTCTCTCATTTGGTTCTTTATATAACACATAGCAAATTTTTGTTATGAAATGTACTTTTCCATTAAAGTGAGGAGCATCAGAACTTACAACCCCTGTATTTTGGTATGTGTTATCTAATTTCTCCTAGCTGTTTCCTTCCTACCCTTCCTAACTTTCATTGACCCTTAGTTTACTTTCTAGACCAATGCAAGCTTCTTTTATTAGCTTCTCCATCTGAGTAAGACCATGTTCTATTTTCTTTCTGTGTGTGCCTCATTTAATTTATTTGCTATTTAATATAATTTTACTTCAAAATTTATATATACTTATAATGGGGAAGAGGTTCATATTTTTAGGGCTTCACCAGATGCAGAACCTGCTGGTGTCCTGACCTTGGGCTTCCCACACACTGCAGCTGTGGGAAAGGTTCTATTGTGTATTTATTGTTTTTAAAAAAACAAAGCATGCTATAAAACTCTTCACTTGAAATCATAAATAGAAAATACTATGAAATAACAAATGTCTGTTTTATTAGTCATTATGGATAATGATACTCTAGTCCTTCCTGAAGGACCAATTCATAGGATTTCCCCTTAATTATTGTTCAAGAGCAAACACTTACTCTAGTTTAAGTTTTTGTCTAGCATATTTTCACTGTAGTGTGGAACTAGCTGCCTAAGGTGTATTTGGACTCCCCAGAAGAAACAAATTGTGTAATGCACTTATTCCATAAACTGAGAAACACACTGCAGCTGGGCATACATTGCCAACTCAGCATTTCTTTCCCTTTTATTCTTTGCATTTGCCAAAAATAAAAGTAGATTTTTTAGACCTTGGACAAACTTCTTCAAGTCGATTTGAAAAAAAAGAGTCAGTTGCCAGAAGGACCAAGATTCCCGTTTCCCTCATTTCTGTCACCACAGTCTTGTCCTGAAATGCTGGTCTGGTGATGAAGATGATTGACAGAGCCAGACTTAACTTGGTGTGAAGGCCAAGGGCTCCAGGCCGATGAAACACCTCTGGAAACATGCCCAATGGAAACACAGAACAGCATGTGTATGCTTTCATGCCAAAGATCTTCTGGAATGGGCCCAAAAATATTTTGTGCAAGTGGAAATGAAAGAGGAAATAACTTGTTATTTCAAAGGGGTGAGAGGGTTGAGGTAAGGGTTGAAAGAAGGGTTGAAACGAGAAGGAACAGAGCTGTGGAGGTGAGGATATGGCACAGAAGGGAAGTGAGGAGTTGGAGCTGGATATGGGAATTTGCTCAGAAAGATAAGGAGGAAACAGTCGGGACTGTGTGGAAGGTAAACACACCATGATGGAAAACACAGCCTTGCCAAGAATAACAATATCAATATAATTAAAGGAAAAGGCTAATAGAAATGTGAGGAAAAAGAGAAAATGCTGAACTGGTCTTAACTATGAGAACATGCCAACTCAGCATTTCATCACTGACAACATAAACAGGAAAAGGAAGAGAGGCGTCCGCAGCTCCACACACAGATAGGACAGCCTGTGATATTTGTGTTATCATTCGGTTACTGTTGACTCAGGTATCATGGGATGCACAGGGTGGGGTGAGAATTATAACTGCAGTTGTTTATCTCTCTGGTTTTGGTATGTTCTTTCTATTTGTCACAACCCCTAGATACTGGGATGCTTTACCAATTTCCTGAATGATGTTATTTTGCAGTATAAATATCTACAGTTGGGAAGACTATAAAATAAAGTCATATGTCTCCTTTCTATTTAAGATTTTAAGTACTGGATTGTCTGAGAAGCAATGTTAAAAGATGATCAAGGCGATTTTTAAAGTATTAAACTGGAAGGAAAGGGTCAGGAGGCAATAAACTGGGAGAAAATGAGGGAAGAAGTGACATTGTTCAAAAAGAAAGATACTCAAAACCTGACTTACCTAACAGGAACTCCTATGTACATTAGCTTTACAATAAAGAATTAAAGATAGCTCAAAGTATTAAACTGACCATACACATCACCCATTCTTTTGTATAAGTGGTTCATGTCAAGCTCTTCTCATGACCTCTTTTTTTTAATTGTGAAAATACTGTACAGAGGGGTTACAATTACATGAGCAAGGTAACGAATACATTTCTTATCAAGAATTGTTGCCTCCTCCTTTATTTCCCCTTCCAATCCCTTCCCATCTCCCCACTCCCCCTGGCCTCCCCAAAGTTGAAAGTTTGTTTCTCTACATTACATCTTGTACATCTCATTGTTGCAATGGGTCCACCTGTATCCCTATTTAAACAATTTGTTTTTTCCCCTCCCCTCCACAAATTATACCAACAACAGATACAGTGAAAACAGGGGTTATACCGTAGGGGAAGGACATACAAACCGACAAAGAAATATCTTATAAATATGTTAGAAACAAAAATAGCAAGAAAGAAAAAAATCATTTGAGTCCTTATCTTGGGGTTCATTTCGCCTAACATCGACTTATCTGACCGTTTCTGCTTGTCTCAGACATATACTAGTTATTGCAAATAAGGGAAACCATGGGACCTATGTTTCTTTGGGCCTGGCTTACTTCACTTAATATAATTTTTTCCAAGTCTTTCCATTCTTTCTGATGGAGGCATAGAATTCCATTGTTTATATATACCACATTTTCTTGATCCATTAATCTACTTTCTCATGACCTCTTTTAGGTCTTTAGCATTCCACAACATTTTGGAGCCAGTAACAGAGAGAATGCAGTTATAAAGACCATAGACAAATGAAAACAATTTGTGCTTTTCAGTACAGAGATCCAACACATAAATTGGCTTAATGGCAGAAATATTAGAGTTGAAAAGAGAAGGAAGAATGCTGTGGCAGTGAGGATATGGAACAGATTATTATTATTATTATTATATGCATAGTATATATTATATATTATTATCAAAGGGATGTGCTTATGTATAACTTCATTTATTATAAAAGAATATAATAAAGACTAGAAAAATTCTATGTGATGCAATTCACCAATCTGATTTTTCCTTAATGTTTCTTTTTAAGAAAATTCTCCTGGATGCTGTTTTGTATGTATCTATATTTAGAATACTAGATACATATGAATTAGAATCCAAAAAAATAGAAAGAATCAACAAAACAAAGAGTTGGTTCTTCAAAAAAATGTAACAAAATTGACAGACGCTTAGAAAATCTTATCAGCAAAAGAGGAGAATGCACCCAAATAGACAAACTCAGAGATGAGAATGGAAACATCATCTCAGAAAAAAACCAAGATTCAGAACATTATAAGGAAATACTTCTCAAACCTTTATGCTAATAAATTTGAGAATCTGGATGAAATGGATGAGTTCCTAAATGAGTTAAACCAACTTAATAGATCCAAATCAAGCATCGAAACAGAAACAGCAATAAGAGACCTCCCATCTAAGAAAAGCCCAGGACCAGAATGATTTACAGTGGAATTCTACAAGGCCTTCAAAGCAGAACTCACACCAATACTCCTCCAACTCTTCAATGAAATTGAACGTGAAAGTTCACTATCAAACTTTTTCTATGAAACCATCATATCCTCATCCCCAAACCAGACAGGGAATCATGAAAGAAAGAGAACTATAGACCCATTTCTTTGATGAACATTGATGTGAAACTTCTCAACAAAATTTTGGCCAATCGACTTCAACTACTCATCCAAAAAATCATACACCACGATCAAACAGGATTCATTTCAGGGATGCAAAGCTGGTTCAATATATGCAAATCAATTAATATAATTCATCACATCAACAACAGCAAGAATAAGAACCACATGGTTTTCTCAATAGATGCAGAAAAACCATTTTGACAAGATCCAACACCCCTTTATGATGAAGGCTCTGGAAAAACTAGGAATCCATGGAACATTCCTCAATATAATAAAGGCTGTGTATGCCAAACCTATAGCCAACATTATACTTAATGGGAAAAACTAAAGCCATTTCCTCTAAACTCAGGAACGAGACAAGGATGTCCACTCTCTCCATGTCTCTTCAACTTATTATTAGAATGCCTCGCTAGAACTATAAGAAAAGATGCAAACATAAAGAGAATCCAAATAGGGAAAGATGAAGTAAAACTCTCCCTCTTTGCAGATGACACGATCTCGTATTTGAAGAATCTCATGGACTCCACTCCCACATTACTTGAGCTGATTAGAAACTTTGGCAAAGTAGCAGGGTATAAAATTCACCCTCAAAAATCAATGGCTTCTCTGTATGCCAACAATGAGAAGAGCATGGCTGAAATCAGGAAAGCAACTCCTTTTGTAATAGCCATACAAAAAATAAAATACCTAAGAGTTAACTAAAAAAGGGAAGGACCTCTACGATGAAAACTTTAAAAACCTGAAAAAAGGAAATTAAAGCAGAACTTAGGAAGTGGGGAAACCTCCCATGCTTCTGGATTGAGAGGATCACCATCTTGAAAATGGCAATACTTCCAAAGGTTATTTACAAATTCAATGTGATACCTATCAATATTCCAACCTCATTCTCCTATGAAATTGAAGAAGCAATCCAAAAATTCATATAGAACAATAAAAGATCCCGAGTAGCAAAAATGATCCTTAGCAGAAAGAACAGTGCTAGAGGAATATCAATACCAAATTTCAAACTCTACTGCAAAGCCACAGTAATAAAATCAGCTTGGTACTGGCACAAGAACAAACCTGAGGACCAATGGAATAGAACTGAAGACCCAGAAATGAACCTACAGACCGACCCATAGCCACCTAATCTTCGTTAAAGGAGCTAAATAGAATGGGAGAAAGACAACCTCTTCAGTAAATGGTGCTGGCAAAACTGGATAACCACCTGTAGAAAACTAAAGCTAGATACTTATATATCATTCTGCACCAGAATCAACTCCAAATGGATCAAAGACCTCAAAGTCAAAGCAGACACCCTGAAAACATTACAGAAAAGAATAGGAGAAACTCTAGGGCTCATTGGCACAGGCTGAAATTTTCTTAATAGAGACCCAAAAACATAACAAATCAAAGAAAGGTTGGACAAATGGGGTTGCATGAAACTGCAGAGCTTCTGCATGGCAAAGGACATAGCTAGCAAGCTCAATAGAAAGCCCACGGATTGGGAGAAGATCTTCACTAGCCATAGAAAGGACAAGGGTCTCATATCTTAAATATACTTAGAACTCAAAAACTTAACTACCCCAACAACAAATCCTCAAAGAAACAACTGCCCAATAAATAAGTGGGCTAAAGATTTAAAGAGAAACTTCTCTGAAGAGGAAAGAAGGATGGCCAATGAAGAAATGCTCGACTTCTTTAGCTATAAAAGAAATGAAAATAAAAACAACATTTAGATTCCACCTCACCCCAGTTAGAATGGCTATAATCAAGAACTCTAATAACAACAGATGCTGGAGGGGATGTGGACAGAAGGGAAGCCTACTGCATTGTTGGTGGGAATGTAAACTGTTCAACCACTTTGGAAAGTAGTATAGAGGTTCCTCAAAAGACTCCACATAGAGTTCCCCTATGACCCAGCAATCCCACTTTTTGAGCATTCACCCAAATGATCACAAAATTCTATGCCTTCATCAGAAAGTATGACATTGTCCCATTTGTTAGGAAATGGAAAGACTTGGAAAAAAATTATATTAAGTGAAGTAAGCCAGGCCCAAAAAACATAGGTTCCATGGTTTCCCTTATTTACAAAAAAAAAAAAAAACCTCGTATAAGTTTAGGACAAGCAGAAAAGGTCAAAAACTATGTTCACATGACCATATAAGATGATATTAAGCAAAATGAACCCCAAGATAGGGACACAATTTTTTTTCTTGCTATTGTTTTTAACGTATTTATAATGTACTATGTGATTTTTTTTCTTTGGTATGTTCCTTCCCGACAGTATAACCCCTGTTTTCCCGTGCTCTGCATCTTGTATATCCATTTTTCTAATTTGGGGAGAGGAAGGGAAAAAAGAAAATGTTTAAGTAGGAGTACATGTTGACCTATTGTAACAATGAGATGTACAGGACACTATGTTGAAAACTAACTTTACAACTTTGGTGCGCGGGGGTGGGGAGGAAGGAGGTAGTAGTTGGGAAGGTGGGAAGGAAGGAATGGTAGGGGAAAAACAAAGGAGGAGGCAACTGTGCTCAAAAAAAGTATACTCATTACCTTACTCATGTAACTGTAACCCCTCTGTACAGTATTTTTACAATAAAAAAGTATATAAGAAAGAATACTAGGTACATATCACTCAATAAAAGGTCAATCAATATTTAAAGCTCTGAGAACTGTAAATGGTTACTCAAATCTTTTTATTTTGCTTACATTCTCTCTTTGGTTAAGTTGATGATAACTTTAATCTCATCTGGCCCTTTCAAACTACTTTTGTAAGTTGTTTCTTTACTGATATATGTATTGCTTACACAGAGATTCATAAAATCATAAAAGCTTGATATATCTCATTTTTGCTAGAGCAATTGGTGAAACATAAAAAGAGAAACTTCTTTGGTTTCTTTTCCACTTTAGGAGCCTGAGGAACTATCAATATTATCTACATGAGCTCAGAATATAAAGAAATAAAAAAGATCATACTTGAAAGACCAAAATTCTTTTAAAGGTAGTGGATCTATCTGGTTATCAGATAAACAGGTGTACTGGAGGCCCCGGAGACACAATCTATCCATGTGACAAGAGGAAAGAGGCAAGTAAGGAGGAAGACAAAGACTGCCTTCTAGTGATGCTGAGAAGATGAGCTTCACATAAAACAAGAGAACGGATCCCTGAGGAGATGCAGTGTCGAGTAACAAGTTATTCAGGTTGAACTGAAGAAAAGAACTATTGAAGGATACCCTGAATAATACAGTTTAAATCTAACAGAGAGAAGACAGCAGCATTTCTGTGTTGAAGTGTCAAAGAAAGCCAAGTCCAGTTGAAACTTTTTAACTAGAGTTGCAGCATCCTCTTATATACTGTCAGTGAGACTGTTATTGGATTTTGAAATTGAGAATGTGGATTCTTCATCACTGAGCCATTCGGATACTCCTCAAAGGGACTATTAGGGACTGTTAGTGCCCATCAGAAAGAGATGCTTACTCAGTAATTAGCTTCAACCTTATCCCCCCTCCCAAATATTTGTTAAGGATATTCTCATTGCATTTGATAATATTTATATTTTATTTTTTCTGTATAACTTTTGAAGTTCAATCTCAAACACTTGAAATGTTTCCAGCATCTGTCCAAAATACAATTTAGTGTTCAATTCAGTAAATATTAATTTAAAATATGGAAATAACTGTCACCTTTGATCTGACAAAGATCTTGAAGTAAATCTCCTAAATTGTTGCCACAACTTTTACAAGATAAGGGAAATGGAAGCCAAAACAAGGTTAAACAACAAAAATACAATAAAGCTCCATAATACTCTTATGGATAATTGAACTTTGAATTAAATGGTTTTGTCTGTACACTTCCAACTATCTGTAGAAATGTTGCTTTTAAGCTTGCTCAAGGCAGGTGCTAATAATTTATTTGTCTATGAGCTTCATCCTTAAATTTCAGGAGCGGGAGTATTTTCTTGCTCATGGCAGAAACTCAATATTTGATTTCAAAATTTGATATTTCAACTTGGAAATATGATTCAGGTGTTTCTCTACATCAAATCTTCCCATTTCTTGCAAATATATAATCATGGAGAACTATATGAACCATGTTAAAAACAAATTTCCACTGAAAGTTTCTGAGGTGGTAAAGTAAGGATAAATTAAATTTTTCTTTCAAGTAAGATCAGGTACAGATAGAGATAGACATTCATCTGGGATCATGACCATGGTTTATGACAATGTGGAAAATGCTACTTTCTTTCTTTTTATTATATTTTTATTGTAAAGATACTATGCAGAGGGGTTACAGTTACATGAATAAGCTAATCAGTACATTTCCTCTTGAGCACTGTTATTCCCTCCTTTGTTTTTCCCCTACCATCCCTTCCCTTCCCACCTCCCAATTCTTTCCTTTCCTCCCCCTCCCCAAGTTGTAAAGTTTGTTTTTAACATAGTGTCTTGTACATCTCATTGCTACAATGGCTCAGCCTGTATTCTTGTTTTAGCATTTTTAAAATTTTCCTTCCCCTCAGAAAATGCTACTTTCTTACTGGCTGAGTGGACAGTAAAAGATAGAGATGGACAAACTGTTATATTCTGGCCCTACCTATAAAGCATCCAGAGAACCTTCTTGAAGAATATTCACTCCTTCAGTTACAGCAGGATCACCTGGCAAAAATTTAATTATTTATTACATTTCTTGGAACATGATCTTTTCATTCACTTAATGTCGTTGAAAAAGTATTCTGATAAATTTCATCTTTTGGTCAGAGGGTGAACAGCTGCCAAGATGTATGTGGAAAGATTGTGGGAATGGCAATTGTCTAATAACAGCATTTTAAGTACACCCTATTTTGTGGCTTGGGTTTGGAATCCACTTCCTTAATTGTGGCTTTATTATTTCTGCTTCTTGAGCAAATGAAAAGTGAACCTTTATCATCGTCTGATGACCATTTCATCTTAGTAAATTTTGAGACGCTTATTTTCAAATCTTTCTATCAAGTGTGTATTTCCTTTTTTAGGTCTCATTTAGAGAAAGATGGGCTATTTTCCATATCAGATTCTGAGAAGTTGCCCTGGCTGGAGGTATATCATTGGTACATCCTTTCAGAAAAGTTCTGGATACAGTCTTGGTTGTTAAAAGTTTATGAAAATTTCTTTAGAAAATAAGACTCTTTCATTGTGGTTAAGAAATTTAAGAAGATCAGCTTCTGGATATCAGCCTCCTCTTTCCCAGGTAACATGTATGAAGAAAAATTATCATCGTTATGGAGATTACAAATCTGAAATCGGTTCCATTGGGATAAAGCTCAGGCATCAGAACGTTATGCTTCTTTAGGACACTCTGGGAGAAATCCACTTTCTTGTATTGGCTTATGGACTCTTCCTCTATCTTCAAAGCCAGGACTTAGCATCCATTTTTTCTTCCTACTTCCTTCTGTGTCTGTCTGCTTTTCTGTCAGTTGGCTTTCTTTGCTTCTGAGATCAACTCTTCTTTGCTTTCTACTTGTAAGGATTATGCTTTGAGCACACTTGGCTAATCCAGGATAATCTCATCTCAAGATTCTTAACTTAATGACATCCACAAAGTCTCTCTTTTGCCATGTAAGTTATCATCCATAGGCTGTAGAGCTTATGTTAGGGGTGCTTTTGTGATGCCCCATTCTATCCACTACAACAGTCTTCTGGCATTTATTAGAATGATAGAATGTGAAAAGTCCTCTCAGTTGTTAACTTTTGTGTAAACTTACAATATAAGAATAATAGTTTTGAAAGAGAAAGTGGAATTTCTGAATCATAAAAAACATAGTTGTTTCTTTTGTAACAACTTGAAGGTAAATAAATGTGACTTTAATTATTGCTGAACTCCTAGTAATACTAGAAATCACGTAGAAAATTCCCCCGTGAGGCAGGAAAGCTTATTCATCATACAGATCAGGAAACCGAGCTACTATAAGGTTATATAACCTCCCCACAGCCAATACAAGGAATAATTGATGACACTTGGATTCAAACTCAGATTCTGAGTTTGATCTGTTTTGCCATACTAAAGAATGGATGGCAAGGCTCAATTGTCAGGCAAGGAATGAATTAGTTCACCTGTCAATCTTTTTTGTTAGGACTCCCTTGATTTCTCCAACAAATGAGTACTTTCTGGGACCTGGGCCTTGTGCTAAACTGAGAATACTGAGACAGTCTTTGCCCTGGAAGTATTTCAACCCACTGGGCCAGAAACAGGAATTGAGTGCTACAGAGGCACAACGAGGAGTGGTCAAGTCCTCTTTGACAGGGAGGGGACAGTGGCCTGGCAGAGCTGGCATTTCAGATAGTGACTGATTATGGTTTGCTTTAGGGCAGCATGGGCATTGAAAGGGCCTGGGGAGAGAGAAATGGCTGCAAAGACTATTATAATCAAGAAGGCAAGAGTAAGAGTCCAAGTTAAAGGAGCAGTAATGAGGATGCTAACGACACGGAATTGAAGGATGACTGAGATGTGGGGAGACAAGGAGCTGAGTAGTAGCAAGGTGGGAAGTTGTGTCATAGGAAAATTAAATCAGAAGTTGAGAAGGAATTAGTCAGCTTTGCAGGCTAAGCACAAGGGATTGGAGGCAGAGTGAGCGGTTGATGACTAGCGTAAAGGATAGGATGGCACTAGATTGAGAGCAAGTGAGGAAGGATGGCGTGGCTAGCTCTTGTCTCACCCTCCTGTAATAGGCACTTGTCTGTGATTCAAAATTCTTCTTTGGACTTACTTTTTCTCAACAAAAAACTAACCTAGTCCAAATTCCAGATACCCAATATACCGGGTTAAAATAGAGTACTCAGGAAGTTTCTGTGTGTTTACCATTCTGGATTTGAAAGCCAACTCGATTTCCTACATCTGAATGCTTTCAAAACATGTCTCATCTGATAAGATTATCCTAGACATCTACTAATTATTGCAAATAAAATAAACCAGGGGACCTAAGTTTCTTTGGGTCTGGCTTACTTCACTGAATATGATTTTTTCCAAGTCTTTCTATTTCCTAACAAACAGGGAGGCATCATTCAGTGCAGTAGGGTTCCCTTTTGTGTACATATGACCATATAAGATGATGCTAAATGAAATGAAACCCAAGATATGGACACAAGAGGTTTTCTTTGTTGTTGTTTTTAATGTGCTAGGTGACTTTTTTGTTTCTTTTGTATGTTTTTTCCCCTATAGTATATCCCCTGTTTTCACTGTATTTGATTTTGATACTCTGCATCTGGTATATACTTTATCTAATTTTGGGAGGTGAAGGGGAATAACAAAACACTGAAACAAGGACACAGGATGACCCAGTGCAACAATGAAACTCACAAGACACTATGTTGGAAATGAACTTTACAACTTCTGGAGTGGGGGAGAAGTGGAGGGCTGGGGAGGGAAGGAATAGTAGGAAAAAAACAATGTTTGACAAGAAATGTACTCATTACCTTACTCATGTACTGTAACCCTCTGTACAGCATCTTTACAATAAAAAAATTAAAAATAGTCTAACATTTCAAAACATATTTTCCTGGAAGTCAAGACTGTGATACGCATCCAGGACTTCTGCTGTCACATCAATATTCTGTTGATGTTTAGTTACCTTTACATGAGGTAAAGGTCCTACCTATGGGAGGAGCTGAGAAGGAAGTTGACAGGCTCAGCAGCTGCTGCTGTTTCTTCTTCCTCCTCTTCCTGCTCCTGCTCCTCCACTTCTTCCTCCACCTCTCCTCCTTCTTCTTCCTCCTCTTCCTTCTTCTTTTCCTCCTCTTCCTCTTCTCCTTCTCTTCCACCTTCTCCTCCTCCTCTTCTTTCTCCTTTTCGTCTTCCTCCTTTTTTCCTTCTTTTCCTCCTCCTCCTTCTTCCTCTTCTCTCTCTTCCTCTTTTTCGCCTCTTCTTCTTTTTCCAATTAAGATTTTTAGCCCATTATGCCAATGTGACATGTCTGTATGGTTTTTAACAGATGTTTTATGAGACCTTTTATATAAAATGTCCAGCATAGACATATCTATAGAAAGATAACGTGGATGTGAGGTTTTCTATAGAAGGGGCAAAGGAGGTTATTGAGAATGAATGCTGAAAGACATTGGGTTTTATCCAGCAAACATAGATATTCTCTTAATAAACATTGGCAATTCCAGCCTTGTGAACATAGTGCAAGCCACTAATTTCTACTCTTTAAAAAGACATTTTTTATGAATATGACAAATTTCATTCCTAATTATGACTGAAAAATTTCTATTACATATGTATTTATTGAGTTTAAATTACTGTTCAGAAATTTGATTGTTAAACTCACCACATAGTATCGGATGAAATCATTAGTCCACTTGTTCAGTTTCTTCTTTATTATTTGTGCAATTCAGCTTTGGCTGCAAAATTGAAAGCATAATTTTTCATTATCCTCCATAGAAGGCAGTTTATGGACAGGTATGATATAAGGATACTTCTTGCACTCTTACTCTTGGTCCCCACTCCAAACAAAACCCTGGTAAATTTTCACCTAACAGTCCAGTTTGTAAGCAGTCTAGGACTTGATGAGATTTCCAAAACTTTAAGAATTAAGATGATTTTAGGTTGTTAATCTACCCTTCTTAATGCTGGGATTTTGCTTGCAGTTCCTTCCTTGTTCACCCTTCATCCTCTTCTTAATTTGAGCATGACTTGGAAGCTTCCAGTATCACTTCTGCTCACATTCTATTAGCCAACACTTAGTCAGATGACTAGACGGAGAAATTGGCCTTCTTATACTAGTCACTCAGAAAATAGATATTGGAAATCAACTACTTTCTGTCAAAGATCTGTCAAATATATTTCAGAGGTTATATATCTATGTTTCTTTCTCTCTCTAATTTTGTTTTCAGATAATTTAAAGTTAAAGGGAAATTTAGCATGGCTTTCAAACTTCTAGAATCTTTGGACACTGCTCATAGAGCTCAACCTTTCACTATAGATGGTGCAGTCTTATCTCACAGGTAAGATCAGTGGCTTATTTTTCTTTGGTTTGTCTTTGATTTTCTTTTAACTTCAAAACTTATTATCCATTTGGGAAGGCCTCTGGTTGTGAGTCCAAATAACTCCGATGGTTGCATACAACTATTTTCTCGATTATTCCTACCAGGGAATTTTCAGAAAGGTAACAAAAACTAGAACATTCTTGCTATTACCTCTGATTAATGTTATCACCATTTTATAAACATTACATTTCAGTCTGTTCTTTCCCTTACTATGTATCAATGTTTCTAGGAGAGTTCCTTAGCAACATTGGGTTCTCTCAAGTGGCTGAGGCTGGAGTGACTGAAGAGACACTGTGTGACTAGTATGGTTGTCAGTTCCTAGGGACTCAGTTGCTCTGCTGGGCAGATCTCACTCAGCAGTATGACATGTATAGATGTCACATATGGTTGAACATTTTAAACTTGGGCATCCGTACATGTTTATCATTCTCCTGTGTTGTCTTTTCTTAACAACTTCACTCTTTTCTGGAAGACTTCTTCAAATCTAGATTTTTGGAACCATTTGAAGTGACTTTTTTAAAAAATGAAGTTTTTCTCTCTTAGCTACTTAATCCTCACCTTTAAGAACGATTATGAATACTCCCACTGGGTTGGATTGGATATTATAAAAGGCTAAGAAACTTATACAACTTGTAAGTGGGACTTGTAAGTGGGACTTGTAGAGTTGGGACTCAAAACTGTCATTATCTCCATCCTATAAATTCAAGAATCTATGGTTCCTTGAGCTTTAGTAGTTGCCTAGAGCTGCACAGGTAGGAGAAGGCAAATGGGGATTCCAGCCCAGGCCCCTGCTTCTAGACCTCTAGGTCTTATCTACCACAGATCAGATGCAGTAACATCCTTCCAAGACCCTAACTCATTATGTGTGGTTTCTTGTCTGTTACCTGAGTTTCCCAAACCCAAGAGGGAAACACTGATTTCATCTCAGCAGGGCAGAAAGGCAGCTGCCGCACATATGCGGCAGCATCAGGCCTTATGGAAGTATTTCCTGTATTTCATATCCTTGTTCAAATCTCCACTCTCCCATTTATCTGCCACCATAAGGACTGTGGTTTCCTTTTGCAAAAGGACAATCTCATTGCTATTTTTGCATCAGAAAACTAAGAGGTTCATATATCCTGCCTGGGTGGGAATGTTTCTCAGCCACAGAGCCTATAAAAATTTTTGCGATGTGAATGGTTCAGCTGAAACAACAGACTGTTGGGAAAATGAGTCTGCAAAATGTGCATGAAATATTAGTCATCAACATGTTAGAATGCATCCTTCCTCCACAGAGGTTAGCCTGGGTCTGAGAACCAAGTACACATTTATCTACAGAAACATGTGAAGATGTCAGTTTATGTTCTGCAAATTCTTAACTACCTAAACCTGCCTACTAATACAACTAAAGACTATGGAATATATCTCATTCCTCTGTGTCCCTGATATATTCTTAGACATGTAGAAAATAAACAATTGTACTTATACCAAAAGACTTTCAAATTCATATACATATGCACAAGATTTCTATATAAATGTATTTTCCATAAATATATAATGCATTTATATTTAAGTTGAATGGTACAAAAGTGTGTTTTTAAATTAACCTGGAAATAAATTGTAAATCATTGAGACTAAACATATAAATATGAGGAAAAAATTAAAAAAAACTTCTAAAACTCATTAAGGGAATTAATTTGGGTGTCTTGAAGAGAGGTGAATTTGAGATGAGGAGCTTGTGGCTTGCATTAAAAGTGATGATTTTTTAAAAATAAAATTCCCCTTGAGACTTTTTGTAAAAGTTCAACTCAAATTGCTCAGGGCTTGGGTGCTGCTGTCCTTTAGCTTTTCCATTCTGGAACTCTTGAGCTACATTTCCAGCTTTGGGTGGGTTAATCCGACCTAGGAATCTCACAGAATTTTCTTGCCCAAGGATGGCTTCCAACTGTGATGCTCAGATCTTCGCCTCCTAGGTAGCGGAGATTACAGGTGTGAGCCCTGGATGCCTAGCTCCTCCTGAATTTTTGATGGGATACTTCCGGTTTTCATAAATGCCTCTTAGACTCGGTGGACTGCTTCCCCCTTGCATTTTAGAGAAGTCACTGTCAGAGCCTGGCTGGACAAACAGTAGTGCTGTGAGAACGTCCAGAGCCAATGTCTCCTCCTCTGTAGTTCTCAGCAGGGGCAGAGGAGGCCCGGTCAGCCCACATCCATCCACAGCAGAAATATTTTTGTAATAATAGGTGAAGAGAGCTTGAGTAAGCTGATGGCGTTGGATTTCTGAAAGCATTCTAAACACTGGGGAGTGATGCTCTGCTTTAATTAGGAGCCTCATTGATTCTCGTGCTGCCCCACGTGCTCTGCCATGGTAGGTGCAAACCTCATTTAGCATACAGCTCTCTTGTCAGCACGGCCTATTTCCCGGATGCCGGCAGGTTGGCCATTTGTCAAGGCGCCAGCGTTTGGTGACTGCTGGTAATGGATTTTCATGTTTGTTTTATGAAGAGTTTCATTCAAATACTTTAAGAACTTTGGCAGCACTTAAGTGAACACAGCTCAGCATGTGACATGAACCTTGGAGCAGCAAGCTAGTGCCTGGTGCCAGAAGCCTGCTGGTGATGGTTACTGAAATTCCAAGAGACTTGGTCAGCCTAGCTGAGTAAGAAGCCATTGTGTTTCACCAGGGGCAGGAAGAGCTATAGCGATATTCTGGCCACGTAGGTTTGCATTATGTCAGGAGTTCTGAACTGAGGCTGGTTACAACTACAGAGTGAAGGATTATTGTATAGAGATCCCAGAGGTAGTGGGGCCAGATGTGGTAGATTATGTCCAGTTCCTGAAGTTTTGCAGTATGGTGAGCTAAGATTTTATGGTTAAAGTTCAATGCGTGGACATTTTTTCTCTGGCAAGCCCAATTAAGCAATGAGCACTGGACTGGGAGTCTTCAAGAGAATGATATCTGGTGTTTATTCTGCTTCTACCTGGCTATGGAATGCTGGCCCTCTCTCTCCCTAGAAAAGGCAGGGAGAGGACAGAAGCTTAGAGTGGCTAGGTGGGGGAAATAAGAATGAAGTCTAGAAATGGGACAGATCTGCTCCATCCAGTAGTACACAAAGCAAAGCTCTGCTCACAAGCACTACAGTGCTTGTGAGACTTACAGAGGGGTGGCAAGCACAAGACACCTCATGGAGTGTGACAAATGAAAAATTTTAAAACGACATTTACTTTTACAAGTCAGACATTTAAGTGGGTCCTTTTTATGGAGCATTTTCAATTTTTATATTACCTAAGAGACTTTTGCGTTTCTTACAATTCTTCTGCACATTAAAAATGAATTATAGTCTCATCCATTTTCAAAAGGAATTTTGGGGGAATTTGTAAAGCTGATAAAGGCCACATGTGCCTTGAGATAGATAGTCCAATAATGTGAATGAGTTTCTCTCTTTGATTGATGGACTGGTAGTGGTGACGGAGGAAAAGAAATAAAACGTCAAAATTTCAGTATGAATCTAGTGCCGTTCATAAATATTTTTATCATCTCTCCCATTGTTTAATGTGTTTCACAATGTTTGTTTGGGGAAAATCATATGGACAGAAATAAGGAAAGCAGTGGTTGGCCAGCACTCTAAGCTGGTATGTTCAGGCAGCTGTATGATGTAACCCAGGACTCACAGCCTTTCCATAGCTTGGGCTTGCTGCCAGGCACGGTGCTAACTTTGCATGTCCCCCTTCATTTAATGCTTTCAACTGCTCTGGAGGAAGACTCTGTTTTGTGATATGCATTTCTCATATGAACTATCAGAGTCTCTGAAGGGCTAAAGAATTTTCCCAAGGCTGAGAGCTATGAACTCAAGCCTTCTGGTCCAGAGTCCTTTCTCATGACTACTATACTATATCCTGTTACCTCAGGTCACTCAAATTGACCTTTCATTTCTGATATCTCATCAGGCTCTGTCAACTATGCTATTAAGGTTTAATTTTTTTTTAAAGAACAGGACCTAGACTTGGTTTTACATCTAACAAATAGTAATTTTGTATTTGTTGGATGAGCGAATTAAAAGTATGGTTAGCTCTCTGGGAGTTTTGCACTTCAGGGAAAAATTTGCAAACACCATCTCTCCCTGTCCACCAGGAGTGCAGCATTAATAAGGGCCAGTGGGAGAGCATCAGTTTCATCAAATTCCAGAATTTAGTCGGCCTATGGCTGATTTGGCCAACATAACTGTGCAGAATAAGAAGAGCTTTTATCATGGATTTATTTGTATTGGGATGTAGTTGCCTGTAGCTCCTACAACAAATAGTCCCTGTAATTTATGGACTATTTTAGTTCATTTTCTAGTGCTTAAGTCCTGGGGGTTCCATTCCCTCAATGCTGTCAGATATCTTATTTGCCACCAATAAACTGGGAAGACCAGGAAGGAAAAGACTAGGCCTGTGAGGGGCTGGAAACCATGTCTGGTGAACAGAACAATGCAATAGCGATCCTCACGAGACACTATGTTGGTAATGAACTTTACAACGTTGGGGCAGGGGAGTCCAGAGGGGAAGGAAAGTGGGAGAAACATGAGAGAGGGGGTAACATTGTTCAGCAAAAAAAATGTACTCACTATCTTACTTATGTAACTCTGTACAACACCTTTACAATAAAATTATTATTAATTTTTTGTCAGTCATGAAGCTTGAACTCCGGGCTTGGGCGCTGTCCCTGCACTCTTCTGCTCAAGGCCAGTGCTCTACCGCTTAAGCCACAGCACCACTTCTGATTTTCTAGTGGTTTATTGGAGGTAAGAGTCTTACAGACTTTCCTGCCCGGGCTGTCTTTGAACCATGATCCTCAGATCTCAGCTTGCTGAGTAGCTAGGATTACAGGAGTGAGCCACTGGAGCAAGGCTAAAACTAAATTTTTAAAAAAGGAATTGAAATACATTTTACTTAGAAAGGCCTTTCAAAGATAGTCTTTTAGTTTACATTCCAACAATACAGTAGAGTTCCCTTTTGGCCACATCCCCTCCAACATCTGTTGTTGTTAGATTTCTTGATTATAGCCATTCTAACTAGGGTGAGGTGGAATCTCAATGTTGTTTTGATTTGCATTTCTTTTATGACTAGAGAGGTTAGGCATTTCTTCATTTGTCTATTGGCCTTTCTTATTTCCTCTTCAGAGAAGTTTCTCTTTAAGTCTTTAGCCTATTTATTAATTGGATGGTTGTTTCTTTGAGGATTTGTAGTTGGGGGAGTTAATTTTTTTGAGTTCTAAGTATATTTTAGATATGAGGCCCTTGGCTGTTTTATGGCTAGTGAAAATCTTCTCCCAATATTTGGGCTTTCTATTGATCTTGCTAGCTATGTCATTTGCCTTGCAGAAGCTCTGTAACTTTATGCAATCCCATTTGTCCAACCTTTCTTTAATTTGTTGTGTTTCTGGGTTTCTATTAAGAAAATTTTGGCCTGTGCCAAGGAGCCCTAGAGTTTTTCCTATAGCTTCCTGTAATGTTTTCAGGGAGAGGATGTGGACAAAGGGGAACCCTACTACATTGTTGGTGGGAATGTAAACTTGTTCAACCATTTTGGAAAGCAGTATGGAGTTTCCTCAAAAGACTACACATAGACCTCTCCTATGACCCAGCAATCCCACTTCTAGGCATTTATGCAAATGATCCCAAACAAGGTCATACTAAAGCTACTAGCACAACTGTGTTTATTGAAGCATTCACCATAGCTAAGATATGGAACCAACCTAGATACCCCTCTGTAAATGAATGGATCAAGAAAATACGGTACACACACACACACACACACACACACACACACACAAATAGTGGAATTCTATGCCTCCATCAGAAAGAATGATTTGTTAGGAAATGGAAAGAACTGGAAAATATCATATTAAATGAAGTAAACCAGACTGAAAGAAGCATAGGTCCCATGGTTTCCCTTATCTGCAATAACTAGTATATGTCTAGGACAAGCAGAAGAGGTCAAAAGCTATGTACACATGACCATATAACCTGATGCTAAGAAAAATGAACCCCAAGATAGGGACACAAGAGATTTTATCTTTCTTGTTCTTTTTAATGTACTTATAATGTACTATGTGATTTTTTTGTTTCTTTGTAAGTTCTTCCCTCATGGGAAGATCCCTGATTCTGGTGTCCTGCATCTTTATATACATTTTTCTAATTTGGGGAGGGGAAGGGAAATAACAAAATGCTGAAATAAGGATACAGGATGACCCATTGTAACAGTGAGATGTACAAGACTATGTTGAAAATGTTATAACTTTTCAGGGTTGGGGGGGGAAGGAGTAGTCGGGAAAGTGGGGAGGAAGGGGATGGTAGGGGAAAAACAAAGGAGGGGGTAACAATGCTCTATAGGAAATGGACTCATTACCGTGCTCATTCAACTGTAACCCCTCTGTACAGTATATTTACAACATAATATATATAAAGATATTCTTTTAGTAATAATCCATCTAGCCAAAAGTTGTGAAGTATCACATGGCCTTCTCCTGGAAGACGCTGAGGCCACAGATTTCTGTCGCATTATATGTAGCGTGAGTCCCTCTATTTCTAAACTACTGGTCCAATTTAGAGATAAAAGTCTCCCAAGTCACTAACAACAGTGGCAAATAGATATTTCTATCCAGATATTATATGTGAATCCATTGTCAAGAAAGTGATTTCCTCAAGTTTTAGTCATGCTATGTTGGCCCACATCATTTAAGCTAATTACCACTTACAGAACATCTTCCTCCCCTGCTCCAGAAGGAAGAAGGAGGAGGAGGAGGAGGAAGAGGAAAAGTAAAGGTTTTATATGCATAAGTAACATTTTATTCATGTGGTCTGTTATTAATTTGTGAGGTATTTTAGTCACAAAATTCACTTTCATGTATTCTGTGAAATCTGTGACACTTGGCTGTTCCATATTCCACATATGTCACAGAATACATAAAAGTACTCATACATGCAAGTGTTCTTATATACTACAGGTATTTTAAGAACTAAAAGAGCAAATACTATATAACCTATCTTCAATTTTCTAGAATTCAGGCAGAAATCTGATTATCTCATTCTCACCTATTTCTTAGCACTTAGAGTAGCACCTGGTATTGTTTAAATGATGGGAAATGCCTGAATGGCTGAAATGTATGAATGAAGGGAGTAGGTCAGTTCCAAACACCAAGATTTCAAGAGGTCTCATACCCTTTATTCTTTTTTTAAGCTTTATTCTGTTTTTAAACTTCTTTTGATCGAGAGATTTTAGAAAACAAAATTTTACACGAATATAAATACAATGAACCTTTGAATATACCAATAAGATATTTTAATAAACATTCTCCCTATTGTACAGCCAGTCAATGATAGCAATAAAGCTATGTTACGAACCCAAATCTTGCAACTCAAGATTCAGAATAACAGTTGTACCCACATCGTAGTCTCCACATCCAATCAATTTGTCTGCTATTTCACTTGCCCCATATCAAGAAAATATTGGTTTACCCAGAAGTTGTTGTCTTGCAATTTCAAGATACTCTTCAATGAAACAGACTTCAGAGCTTGAAAGAATGAATAGGAAATGCATGTTTTTAAGTTGAATCTACAGAATGATGTCTAGTTGATCACAAATATCAATATGTCAGATCAAAAGTGCTTCATACTTTTCACAGTGCTAAGAACATCTGTAATATGGACACAAGCCAGGTATCCATCTTACTGATCACCAGACATCATGTATTGAAGAGATGATGCCCTGAAACATTCTCCTGATCTTTGCCTAGATCCTTACCGTGTGGTATACTTACATTTCTACACAACCTGACTGCTCTCCCATGCTTGGAGTTACTAAGAATTTTGGGAGGAGGACTTGGGAGATAGGAAGATAGTGAAAAAACACCTTTCGAATGAGTGATACTTTGTGGAAATTATGCAATTATTCATTTGTCAGTTCTCAACTGTTTATTGAGTATTGATAGTAAATATAAGAGCTGATCATCTATGGTGAGAATCACAGGGGAGTAGGATAATGTAGTTCAAATTACTTTGAAGAAATACAAATCATTAGGTGGAATGGAGGTGGTTAGGGAAGGTTTCTCTAGATGTCAGGTCTTTGGAATATGGAGGATGCATGCATGGCCTGTAGTATCTGGCTGCACCCATATTTGTGTCACATAGATGCACTGTTTTTTCCAGAAACAATTTCACTTTACAAACTCTGAAAAGACATGGGCAACCTGAAACAAGAACATTCCTTTACTTGACACTTTTGGGTTGGCCTCAATTGCATGCCACCAATAATGAGTGACTCAACTCATTGAGTTTAAATGGAAATATCAATAAGGTCAATTGCTCTTGAAAACTTTCCACAACTGCAAGTGCCCTGAATTATTGGGCTCACTTTATTGTACCCAATAACTGCAAGTTTATTTGAATTTAAATCAACTGCCAAGTAATTACTTGAAGTTGGCGGAGCCAAGGAAATCCACACTCTCTCAACAGCATTGATAATTTTAAAATTCCTTCCTGAGAATATAAAGAAAACCTGGAAAATAAGAAAGGAAAATTGGATGAGATGGGGAGAGTTAGAAAAGATGAGGGAGAATGATGAAATGGGTGACATTGACCAAGGTGCATAGTACTCACAAACTGACAGGTTGGATTGAAATCCCTTGTACACCTGCTGAAGGATAATAAAAAAAAAGAAAAGAAGAAAGAAAGAAAAAGCAATTCAAGATAGTCCCAAGTGTTTATCGACTTGAAGCTATAAAAGATCACCTGTTTTATTTGCTGGTGTGAACACTTTCCAATAGAAAAGAAAACACTGTAAGTTAGGTTCTGTCTATCCCCTTTCTTTCTATGGCTGAGATGATATCATCATCACTCAGATTGTCATGACTTTCAGGAGATAGGAAAGAATTAACAATCACTTAATTATTAATCACCTGTAATTGGAACTGAAGACTATAAAATGTAGGCGATGAGAAGTGTGATTAGTGGAATGGGGAAAGGAAGCAGTGCTATGATTACTGCTTTGGTGTTAACCCTTTAATAAAACAACTCCTCTAGCCTAACTTTGTGGCTGATTTTCTGTGGCATGGCTCCCCTGGTACATTTCAGAAGGGAGAAGGAAAGATGTATAGGTCAACTTGGTCACCGGAGGGGGGCTGTATTTCCTGGTCTAGCTGGAGGCCCAACTCAAACCTCAGGTAAAAGGTCAAGTAAGGTCAATACAAACCAGCCTAGGGAAGCAGCAGCTGCTCTATTGCCTCCAGTGCTTTTCAATTTGGAAGAACAGAGAAGAGCAGCTTCTCTCTGAATCATTGCTTTCCCAGGCTTATGAATTTCAGAACCTCTTGTACTTTCCATTGCTTTCCAAACACCGACTTGTTTCAGGCTTCCCTGCACACAGATTGCAGTGATGTGGGCAAACATTTTTGACAAGATGTGCAGCTTTGACAAAAAGCACTTTAGGCTTACAAGGACATGCACTGTTGCTGGCCTCTTTGTGAGGGTGGGGATAGGAGATGGGATTTTCAGCACCCACGAGGGAAAACCTGACTGCTGTGTCCCTTGCCATTGGGCCTAGTGGATCCGTGAGCTTGTGTCAGCACGCTCTGTGGAGCCCATCTCAGATGTGCACCCATTAGATGGTCACTTTTCTGTCTGGGCTTCAGGAATAAAGGGGTGTATGTGTGAGTGTGTGTGTGTGTGTGTGTGTATTATATATATTCATGGATTTTACTTACAGGCCTTATATTTGAGCATCAAAAACATCTGCTGAACTCTGGTCCATGTACATAGGGATGAAGAAGACATTGAAACCCTCCTCTTTGAGTGTGAGGAACTACTGGAGCGAAACAACTCTACAGTGGAGCTGGAAGCTTGTGAGAGTTGATATAAAGGCTTATAAGAGAGCACATATAGAGCAAATTAATAGTTTAACCAAGAAGTGGATGGATTGGACACTTTCTTTGTTTTTTTCATTGATGCTAGAAGAGGTTAAGCTTCTGCACGAAACATCCTTTTGTTTGGTAGTTTAAAGTCATTTATTAATAAGATATTTATTAGAAGATTGGCCTCATCTGGGTAATCTTGTTTTGCTACATTTCTAAGCTTGTTGCCTTCAGAGAGTAAAGCCTTCAACTCAGGTGGGCCACAGTGAAGAAATAAAGCAAAAGGAAGATGAATCTGAATTTAGATGTTTAAAAATAAGAAATGATAAAAATGTCCCACTGTTTGCTTTTATAACCAACAATCTATTTTACAAATGTACACAGCACTTTACTCAATCCATATTACAAATAACAATGAATTTCAAGACTGTGTTGGCCTTTGAAAACAAAGGAAGCATAAAAAATGATTAGATAGATGTATGAAGAAATGAGAGAAGATGTTTTTCAAAATCATAGAAACATGATTCTGCAAATAAAATATAGTATTGTGGTTCTGAGCAACATATTTCTATGGACTGATCATGTGTTTGGGGACAGAGGGACCTGAATTTAGCTACTGTGCAATTTTTAGCAAGTGACATCTCATCTACTTTCACCCCCAGTTGCTTGTGTGTGTGTGTGTGTGTGTGTATGTGTGTGTATCTATATTTCTAAATATAAATTTCTAAAGATAGACATAGATTTGATACAAAGAAAGACCTAAATAAATGTTAAAAACAAAGTTTCATTTGCTTTATTTGGGTGAATATAGGCATATCAAGGGTGAGGGAAAGATTGCTTGTTTGTGCTAACATTGCCGTTTTTAATAATCTTTCTGGTCAAACTGATATTTCCTTTTGCTTCTTGACCCACGGCATGATGTCATTCTGGAGATGTCCTCTTCTGGACTTACAGGCCCCCCCAAGTACAATTGTTGGTGCAAAGAGTTTGGAATTTTAAACTAGACAGTCATGAGTACATTGTCTGGACAGCTTTCCTAGGTATGTAAACTAGTGTACTAATTTTAACCTTTCTTGCGTCTGTGAAATGGAGGTGTGAATATTACCTGTAATATTGGCTTTGCCATTACCCTAAACAATATAAGGGAATTTACAGAGTCCATGGGGGGAGTCATTGGTTTACAGGAAGCTTCTGGAAACATGTATTGCAGATATCTAGAACCAAGATTTGGGAACACAAGCTCCTGGAATATACAGGTACTGAATACTACTCAGTACTCAATAATTAGTACTACTCAGCCTGAAGATCCTTTAAATTGACCTTCAAACTTTCAGTAAACCTTTTACTTTTTCAGGCCAGCAGTGTCAGGTCACTGTGTTGAGGTTCCCGTGGGACCACTGCTGGTCCAGGTGTGGGACCCTGAGGACCTCTCCACAGCTGTGAACATCTCTCTAGTGATTGTGTCCATGCTTGTGGGGAGAGCCAGGGTCTGGTGTCCCATGTGTTCTAGGGAATATTTTATCTAATTATCAAAACAATGTTAGATATTACTGACCAAGTGAGCAGAATAGTGGTTCCAATAGGGCCCAATGGTGACTCACTTTTATCTGCAGAATCTGTATATACATTGGGTTACATGGTTGCTGTGGTCAGAATGTTTGTCTCCCATGCCTTATTCTTTATTAATATGTTGAATTCTAGCCTCTGAGATGATACTGTTGAGAGGTGAAGCCTTTGGGAAATGACTATGAGGGCTTCCAGTCCTTGATTTTGGACTTCCCAGCCTCAACAACTGAGAACAATGAATTGCTATTGTGTATGAATCTTTATTTAGGTTATTTTGTTATAGTAAATCACAGACATTCGCAAAGGGAGAATAGGATTACTCTTGTTAACCAATTGACTTTCTGATGGAGAAGTCCTCCTACATTATTCAGGTGGGTCTAGTATAATGATGTGCATAAAAGTAGAAAAGGGAGTTGACAGAGAGGACCAGAGAGATGGTACCATGAGATGACATTGGCCTGTTATTTCTGGCTTTAAGATGGAAAAGTGGTCCCTAAACTACAGAAAGGGGGTGGCTTCTAGGAGCTTCAAAAGACAAGGAAAATGTTTTTTCTCTTTTATACCATGGGCACATCCAGTTTAACCCTGAAAGCTTCATTTTGATCATCTGACTCCTTATATGATAATATATTTCACATTGTTTTTAGCTACTAGCTTTGTGGCAATTCGTTATAACATTCACTGAAAACTACTACACTGCTGTAATTACTAACAGAGATAATTATTGATATTCTTAGTTCTTAGTCCAAGTCTGCTTAAGGATAGATGATTTTCCAGCAGCAAGTTATAGAAAGAGACCAGAAAACACCAAAAAGTAGGCAAATAGTGATGAGTAGAGACTTAAAGCAATAGTTGCAGCTCTGAACATACTATTGTACACAAAGCTGTATTCCTGAATCCTCCCTCTCCACTTTTATTTTTGCTCTGTCTTTCATCAAATGTGTGACCTTTATGTATGTCAATGGATAAAAACATTGTGGGGTGAAAAAATCCCTAAGATATTATAGAAAATAAAAATAAACATGGTTTAGAATTATCCCAGCAAAGCTTAATATACCAAATAAAATTAAAACCATATAATTACTGTGAGAACATAAAAACTAAAAAGATTTTCATGTAGTAGTTTAACCTCCTAATACAACCATTTAAATGTATCTGAGCAACTTAAGATGTAAAACCACATAAACTACTAATTTGATTGCTGCTATCAGTGTATAATTTATTCCTGACATAGAGGTGTATAAGCGTGTACTATGATACTTTTTAACCTTAAATTCTTAAATAGATGTTTGATTCAAAGGAAAACTTCCATTAATCAAGACTTATTATATCTTTAAAGATATAAAAAATAAGGAAGAGATAAAAAAAAGAATAGCAGCACTTGATTTCCTAAGTGCTAGACCTTTTAGTACTTAGAAATCAGCTGAGTTGTATTGTGGTGAAAAGCAAATAAGAAAAAATGTAAAGAAGTGTTTCTTAATATTTTGGGAGTGAAGTTCAGGAGTTTGTCAGAGATGTGTGTTCAAGAACAAACTTAAAAGACCAACACCTTCTCCCCTGTGTAGCTGTTAATAAAAACAACAACTATTTCTATGGCATAAAATGGTGCATAAGAGGCACAGCGCCCAGGCCCAGAGTTCAGGCCCCATGATCGACAAAAAAAAATGGTGCATAACTATTTTGATCATGTTTTTCCTCATAGAATGCTTTGCAATTAAAGAAAAATGCAAGATAACCCATTTAATAACATAGGCAAATCTTGAAGTATTTCTGGGTTTGGCTCCTAGTCACCTCAGCACACACTTAAAGAGAAAACAATAGAGACACGTGAAAAGTGCAAAATTTGAGCAATAAAAAAGATAGAAATTAGAGCGCTACAAACAAATCATAGTTAATGTCCAAAGGAAATCAACCACGACATGTAAAAAACTCATTTCATAGAGATATGGAAAAACCCAAAGCAAGAAAATGCCAAATCCGAAGGGGTGGGAAGGGGAAACAAAGGAGGAGGCTACAATGCTTGATAAGAAATGTACTCATGATCTTGCCCATGTAATTGTAACCTCTCTGTACAGTATTTTCACAATAAAAAAAAGAAAACAAAAAAAAGAAAATGCCAAATCCTACTATTTCTGAGTACATTTACATTTCTGATTGTTTTATATAAATATCCATTTTTTGAATCTTCAGCAATTTTTCATGTTCTCTGTGACATTAATGGAATCTCATCTCTTTGTACATATCTAGGAAGAGAGATAAAGGTTGCCAAGTCATGGAAAGGATGATTTCTATAAGACCCCCCAAATCTGTAAAGCTATAGCTTTGGGCTCAATGTTTCTTTGGCTATAGTTAACCAAAGATTTGCAGAGAGATCAGGAGCAGTCTTGGTATCATTATTTCTGTCAGCCCTGGCACATTACAATGAAGTTTTCTGCAACCTCTGGGCTGTTGCTTAAACAGTTTGATCATTCTGGTCTTCAAGAAAAATTTACCCAATAAGAGAATTTAGATTATTCATTCTAACAATTTGTCTTCTGTGTACTCTATATGTAAATATCAAATATACGGAAACATTCATTAAGGAAAGAAAAGATAAGTACAATATTTAAATTAAAACGGTATCTTTCCAGATTTGGGCTTCTCAAGCTCATTTTGGGCTTCATTTCTTTGATACTAGTAAGTAACCCTTGTTTTAAATGAAGACTCTAATTAAGCAGTAGTTTCTTTTTCACGTTTCATTTTCCCCCCAGGAAATGCTCTTGACTATCATTAATGACACTAAGCTTTTCCTAACAACGTCAGTGGGTGCTCTGAATTTGTTCCTTGACTATAGAAAGCAAAATTTTTATTCTGTTACTTTCCCTGTTGCCTTCCATATCTACTGAGCATCTACATTTGGGTATGACTACCATTTAAACTCAATATGTTCATAACTGAACTCATTATTCTATATTTTACCCTCTTCTCTATATAAAAGCTTCTCTAACTATTCCCTTAGTTACTCAGCCTAGAAGTCTGGCAGCCATTTACACATCCTTGCCTGTTTCCATGTAGTAGCAATCATTAAAGGTTTGTAGATTGAAACTGTCTTATTTCCTGTTTCATTGGTACCTCCTCTTCTTCATTGTGGCTGCTTTGTAGCTGTTTTGACCCAGGCCAACATTAGTCATGCCTAACTTCCTTTAATGGTCTGCTTGATTCCCTAGCCTCAGTTTAATCTCCATCCATTTTGTCATCTACCTTGATGTCAGAAAAAACTTCCTAAAATACAATGACCACATTATTCTTACTTAAGATTCTCCAGTGGTTCCTTTTGCCTATTTATGTAACTTTCTATAGAATAATCAAGGCATTTATAAATTTCTGGTTTGGGGGTTGCTGGGAATGTGGCTTAGTGGTAGAATGCTTGCCTAGCATGCATGAAGCCCTGGGTTCTATTCCTCAGTACCACATAAACAGAAAAAGCTGGAAGTGGTGTTGTGGCTCAAGTGATAGAGCACTAGCCTTGAGCAAAAGCACTGTTAGGGACAGTGCCCAGACCCTGAGTTCAAGCCGTAGGATTGGCTAAAAAATAAAAAAAATTCTTTTTATATTAGTGTATATTAATTGCACAAAATAATGTTTCAATGACATTTTATATTTGTATATAAAATACCTTGATCATATCCATTTCTCATTCTCTGGTCTTGTCCTTACCTCTTTCTTCTTCTTTAAGAGTCTATTACTCTTGTTCTTTTAAAATTTGGATTCTATGTGTAAGAGGAAATGTAATATTTATCTGTGTCTGGCTCATTTTACTTAACATGATGGTCTCTAGTTCTAGCCATTTTCTTGCAAATGATATCATTTTTCTTATTTATTGCTGAATAATACACTATTGTGTATATGTATCACATTTTAAAAATTCCATTCATCTACTGATGGGCACCTGGCTGGCTCTAGAATTTGGCTATTGTGTATAATGCTGAAATAGGTACAGTTGTTCAAATACGTCTATGGTATGCTGACTTTGATTCTTTCAGGCATATACCCAGGAGTGATGTAACTGGATCACATGATAGCTTTATTTTGACAGGAATGTGTAAGACCAGCCACTATGGAAATCAGTAAATGGGCTTCTTAGGAATGTATCTCCTATTTTTTCCAGCTCTGCTTCCGCAACACTGTTCACATAGCTTATGGAAGCCATCCTTGTGGTAGTTTACAATTCCCTGAAAGTAGTATACACTCAACACTTTTCAGTTGTGATATTCTGTGTTTGGAACACATATCCTCCATAAATGATGGTAGTGTACTTTGATATAGTATTGATTAATTTTCCTAATGATTTGTTTGGGATTCTTTTTAAATGTATGGCCATTACCTAGATTGGTCAGCAATTTTCTTTTTTTCATACTATCCCTGTTAGGCTTTAGGTTTATAGTTGAATATAAACATACAGGGTTGTTCTTTTCCTGCTTTCTATGGAATAGAACTCTTCAGTAGTTTATAGGAGAATTATTTGTTGTAGAACTTACTGGTAAAATTGTCTGGACCCATGGTTTTCTTTGTGAGAAGATGTGAAACCACTTCAGTGTTCCATTATGGCTACAGATCTACTTGGGATGTTAACATCTTTCTGAGCACGTTTTGGTAGGTTACTGCTTTCTAAAAGCTTTTGACTTAGTCAAAATCTTCAAACTAATAAAATTATTCATTAAATTTTCCTATTAGCATATCTATGGTTTCTCTTCTGGTGTCTTGTCCCTGCAGAGAAAACCAGAAGTATGCTAAATTTGATTCTTTTTAGAAAACTTTTCTGGTAACCCAGTATGTGATTAGGTCAGGACACACCCCTGCCACTTTCCAATCAGTGTTTAAAAAAAACACACACCACAATTCAAAAGGATTCATCAGTCTCTAAATATCTTGCCATTTGGTGGCATATGTCAGACATTGGCCTAGACTATGTCTGGGTTTATGGGATTTAAAAAACTTTAATAATTGGTTGTTTTTGATATCTTAACATTTTATGAAGATCTCTGCAACCAATTTGGCTAGATTCTGTATGCAGCAGTCCAAATCAGAGGCTGCATTTAGACACAGCCTGCGAATCCCAAGTAACATGAGCAAAGTTCTAGTCACGCCATAGTTTATGACTGCCAAAATGTGGACACGGAAGCAGTTATTTTAAAACTTGATAAGCAACACAACATTTTGCAGAACTGAAGAATAAAAGGAATATTTCTAGTTGTCCAATTAGAAGAAAGCATTTATAGTGGTATTGAAATCCTGATCATTGAATGTTCTTTACCTGATCCTAGGATCTATGCTTTAGGTTAGAATTATTTTTGAAAGTATAATTTATATTTTAGGTAAGATTTTTTAAAGCATGACTTATGTTCTAGGGACTTTTCTGGAATTTTATTCTAGTGAAATTCAACAACCTTCTTTTTAAAAATGAAAATATATTTAATTTTTATTCTTTTTAAGTATAATTTATACTTAAATATAGATCTAACAATCAATCAATCATATATTTAGATTCCTAGATTCCTTATATAATATTCCTGTATTACATTTTCTGTTTTTTTTTTCCTTTGGAGGGGGGAATAATTTATACACAAGTTAAATTGGGAAGTTGGAAACTTCTTCAGTGTTCATGTAATGTTTAATTTAAATTATCTCCAACTACAGTCCAAGTCTCATGCTGCTATGGACAATCTGTGTTTCTTGGTATATGTCCCAACATTTTATTTAACAAAATAGAAATAGAAGAGCAAATATAAAAGCGACAAATGTGAAGTATAGCTAGAAGGCTTTGACAGACATAACAGCAATGCTACTTCACCCTCCCAGCATTTGATTCAGAGACACTGAGACTCAAAAGTTTTCATCTTTGAGCTTTTAATCCTATAGTTTAAAGAACAACTCAATACAACATAAAAAGGAAAAATGTCCAGATCAATCTTCACACCCATAAATCTAAAAGCAAGAATGACATCAGCTCTAGCAAATTCAATCTTGATTTGATTCATACTATTGCAGAAAAACCTCCTCTTGACCCCTTATACCAACTTCCCCATTTAGTCAGGTTCAGGGACTAACTCAGCTTGGAAAAATAATTATTGATGATTAAATATATACCTGCATTGGTAAAATATGACGCTGAGATTTTCAGAACATACATTTATACATGCAGTGGACCATATACAAAGCTCAATTTCGAGTTAAAATGGAAACAGTAAACGTTAGGGAAAAGATTATTTGAAAGAATTGACACAGATTTCTTTCATCTTTTCTCTCTGATAACATTAATTAGTTAGGAGGAGGAGAACTGTGACTATGGGGTGAACTGGGATAAACCAGTCAGTTTTTATTAATTTAAATAAGTAGGTCAGACTTTGGGCTAAGATCAAATGAAACATCTCATGATTCACCTTTACTCATAATACATGGCACAGGATGGACCAGGACCCACTATTTCAATGTATTTGTATATTGAAAAAAGAAAAAACTGGTGAATCAAACTTAAAAACTGATTTTCAATAGACCAATGATAGCACAGTGCAATTAAGTATCAAAGTAGCTCATTAATTTTTTAAGGTCTCTAGGGGACTATTTGTTACTTAAATGTAAGCGTAGATGTCTTTATGATATACTCAACTAAGTCTGAATGATCTATGACAGTGGGAATACTTTCAAGCACTAAATCATTAGACTTAAATAACCTTGAAAGCCAAATGTTCTCTGAATTTAAAGAATGATACGGTTTATTTTGCACTATTTTACATAGTTTTCATAGAAAAGGGAAGATAACTGCTAGTGTTATGCTGGATGGCCAAATATTAGAGCAATAAGAGTGAAGGCAAAGTGGGAAGGAAAGGTAGAGCACAAGCCCTACATGGCACATGGTAGAACTTTAACAGTGGAAACTGCCTGACTGTTGCCATGCAGTGTCTTTAAGGAGGCCCTGTGAACACTGCATCTTGGAAGAACACGGAACAGATATGAGCGCTTATCTTCTAGTTTTTTCCTTCCTTCTGTACTTCATCAAATGAATACTTCCCAGGAACTTTAGGTTTGTGCTTTTTAGACTGGGAAAGCTAGAGTTTCTTCTTCCTTAATTGGTGATGCAAATGAAGGCTCTCTTTACTACCAGGAACAGCCCTGATTTTACTAGGGCTGCTTTCAGCAGAAAGTAAGCAAAGTAGCAAAAGCTAGTATTGGAGAAATGATAGCTCTCAGAAGGCAGGGCTTGAAGTGGTGCTTATGCTGATTGTATACTAATAAACTTCTGAAAAGAGTATTATGAATGCCTATGTGTTTGTCCAAGTGATAAATTTCAGGATATGCATGGATATTATTCCCAGCAGGGACTTGTGTAATAGGGTTAAAAGTACATAAGAGTGGGAGGCAGGTTGTTATTGTAGAAGAGATTGCTAGAGTCTGAAAGAGTAACTCAAATCACACCAAAGCTGAGAATCCTTTAGATGTTTCCATTGGAGAAAAGGGAGTTAAAGTAACCAAAGACTATTGATGGTACTAACTGTGCGGGTATGAATTGAGGAGTCGTGCTCACCGATAACTGTGGTGTTGAAATGAGATGTTTGAGGAAAGGGAGGGTGACAAATGGCAAAAGCTTGAGAGTGAAGCCAATGGAAATTTCAAACAAGCACTAGGGTAGAACCCATAACATCCCTCCCTAGACTATTTTCTACTCATTACTGATGGTTGACTTTTCAACTTGGCATCTGTTCTTGTTCGCTGCATCTGTGGAAATTTAAGTCTCCTCAAAGCTTTGAGGCAATTAGCAGAGCTTCTGAAGGCCCATTGATAAGTAAGAGAAAGGCTCCATCAGGACTGAGATCCCATGATAGCACTGGAATAACACTGAAATAGCAAATAATCAGTTGAACTAGAAGGCCACCTACTGATTGACTAAATTAACCATTTCTCCTTATTCATTTATCTGTTTTTTATAAAGATATGTTTATGCAAAGAATGCTATTTCAAAGTTCAATTGCACATGGAAAGACAATCCTTATATTCATACTATATATATGTGTATACATACACACACATGTTTGAATTTGGAAAACTCCCAAGATTATACATCTGGCTATCTGACAAGACCAAACAAGTGGATGGTAAAAGTTTATTCACTGGAGACCAGTTTTCTTACAGGTCATTTTTGAATTAACTTTCTCTGGGAGCTCTTTATAGTTTTAGCATTTAGTAGACACTGTTTTATAGACAAACTATCATTATCATTGAAAATACTTGTTATTCATTTACTACAGTGTTGGGAGTCTCTTTTGCTTTACTGAATTCAAGATCTCCTTGTGGAAAATAATTTACAATATAGTTTGTTCCTATTCTACCAAGAAATCTAATGTAGCTCATTAAGATAAGACAAATTAGAAGAGATCTTTTCTACCTACTCACAGATTTGAAAGCTTTAGTGAAAAACAATTTAGGAACAACATTGACTTACATTGAGGCAAAAAATAGTTTTTAGAGAAAGGAGAAGGTTTTAATGGGTGAACATGGAAATGTCCTAGAGTTTTACTCCCAGAATTTCAAGGTGCACAGCTTGATGTGAAGCCTTGGATAGTATATGTAAACCACTGTTTTCTAGGGAAAACCTTGCAAGCATCCTGACAATTACTAAATTCCTGATACTACCATTTAGAAGTTCTTTGTTTAGTTTTTTTTGGTTTTGTTTCTGTTGGTTGTGGGGCTTGAACTCTGGGTCCTGGTTGCTGTCCCTCAGCTCTTCATCTCAAGGCTAGTGCTACCACTGGAGCCATAGCACCACTTCCTACCATTTAGAAGTTCTAAGAAAACTTTTGTCAGAGTAGTAGAAGTCTGTAGGATGCATTATAAAGCTTGGCAAATGTTTTTCTATCCCTTTGCCCATCCAAACCTGCTTTGGGTGATGGTGTTGAAATGTTTGGTGGGTTCCCTGAGTTTGCCAGTCACTTTCAGAAATTCAAAAGACTAGTCCTTTTGTCACAAAGTAAATTCTTGTTTCAAGGCCCACTTGAAAGTAGAATTTTACAACTCATATCATATTAAAGCTTCTCTCTTTTCCCCAGTTTTGGCTGTTCTGGTTGGAAGCGTGAGAAGGCAGAAAAATAGCTACCTTAATGTTTCATTTCTTCTCTGTTTTCCCCATTGGCTTCCTCAAGTCCCTCGGGTTGACAGGGAAAGGGAAGAGTGTGCAATCAGGAAGTAACAAATACTGGCATTTTGACTCTGGTTTTGGAGGTTGTTCAAGGATGATTCTTCATACTTTTATGGGTCACATAAAGTTATCTTTTTTCTTTTTTGTATATATTTTTATTGTGAAAATATAGTACAGAGGGGTTACAGTTACATAAGTAATGAGTACATTTCCTATTGAGCACTGTTACCTCCTCCTTTGTTTTTCCACTACCATCCCTTCTTTCCCCACTTCCCCAACCCCTCCCTCCCAGCATCCCACCCCTAGAAGTTGTAATGTTCGTTTTCAACATAGTGACTTGTACATCTCATTGTTACAATGGGCCAACCTGTATCCTTATTTCAGCATTTTGTTATTTCCCCTCCTCTCCCTAAGCAGAAAAGGTCAAAAGCTATGTACATATGACCTATATATAAGATGATGCTAAGCAAAATGAACTCTATATAGGGACACAATTGATTTTATCTTTCTTGCTGTTGTATTTTTTTTTTTGGGGTCCGGTTGTGGAGCCTGAACTCTGGGCCTGGGCACTGTCCCTCAGATCTTCAGCTCAAGGCTAGCGCTCTACCGCTTGAGCCACAGCGCCACTTCCGGCTTTTTTCTTTTTGCTTATGTGGTGCTGAGGAATCGAACCCAGGGCCTCAGGCATGCAAGGCAAGCGCGCTACCACTGAGCCACCTTCCCAGCCCATTGCTGTTGTTTTTAATGGTTTTATAATGTACCATATTATTTGTTTTTTGTTTCTTTTGTATGTTCTTCCCTCATGGTATAACCCCTGTTTTCACTGTATTTGAGATTCCGGTGCCCTGTATCTTGCATATACATTTGAATACACTTTTGAAAATATTATGCAATTAATCAGCAAAAGCTGGAAGTGCAACTGTGGCTTAATCAGTAGAGTGCTAGCCTTGAGTGAAAAAACTGAAGGGACAGCTCCCAGATCCTGAGTTCAAACCCAGTACTATCATGAATTCCCTTCCCCGGCCCCCCACAACCATAAGTAGAAGTTTAGTTCAGCAGACAAAATTCTGGTTATATACTCTGGAAAGCAGGGTAGAGGTTCCTCAAAAAGTAAACATAGAGCTGCTCTATGACTCACTTCTGGGCATTTATCCAAATTACCACAAACAAGGCCATACTAAAGCTACCAGCACAACCATATTTATTGCAGCATTATTTACTGTAGCTAAGGTATGGACTCTACCCAGATGCCTCTCAGTAGATGAATGGATCAAGAAAATGTAATATATATATATACATATATGTATACATATATATATATATATATATATATATATATATATGCAATGGAATTCTATGCTTCCATCAGGAAGAATGGCATTGCCCCATTTGTAAGGACATAGAAAGACTTGGAAAACAATCTTATTAAGTGAAGAAAGCCAGACCCAAAGAAACATAGATCCCATGGTTTCCATCATTTGTTTAATTCGTATGTATCTAGGATAGTTCTAGCAAATGAGCAGAATGGCTCAATAGCTATGTACACATGACCATATAAGATGATGTTAAGCAAAATGAACTCCAAGATATGGAAACAAGTTTTTCTTTGTGGTATTTTTTTTAATGTACTATGTGATTGCTTTTTTCTTGTGTGTTTCCCCCCCTATTATTTATCCCCTGTTGTCACTGTACTTGATTTTGGTACCCTGTGTATTGTATAAACAATTATCTGAATTAGGGATGGGGAGAGGAACAAACAAAATGGTGAGACAAAAGACAAAGGGCAAACCAATGCAACAGTGATACTCACAAGAGAATATGTTGGAAATGAATCATACAACTTGAGGGAGGGATTGGGGATGGAAAAGTGGGAGAAAAATGAGGGAGGGAGTAACAAGTATGACAAGAAATGTATTTTCTACCTTACGTGTGTAAGTATAAACCCTCTGTATATTGACAACAAAAGTAAAGTTTAAGAAAAAGTCTGGTTAAAGCATGTAATTTCCATACAATTTCATTGTAAATTTTAGAGTGAGAAACCTCATTTGTATACTACTTTGGAGTTCTAAAACATATCCCCCTTTGTCTTGGCTACAAAAGTGGGCTGATCATCTTAAGAAAAGTTTGATGAAAGAACTACTTGGGAATCATGAACTTGTTATATCTCAACATTTGTGTGACAGAAGGTATCTTTCTGGGGCATTCTCGTCCCTGTTCTTATTGAAGCAATATAGCTGCCACCTGGTTAGAGCAGATGAGCCAGAGCCCGGGGAGTTGCGTGGGAGTGTGTTTGTGGGGTGCTTGTGTGTGCATGTAGTCATAGGGTGCTGAGGACTGTCCAGGCTAGAAGTTTATGTTTTTTTGTTTCCTAAAGTTCTCTCTGAGAAGTTTTGGAGCTAATTAATTTTCTTCATATGTATGCAGTCAACTTTGCAAAAATGTTCAGAGGGTTCCTAGACTTCTTAAAACCCACTTATGGATCTTATTTTATAGTATAAAAGAAAACACTCACCATATTCTTAAAAGAATAAGCACACATAACTACATTCAAGGAAAATGTAGGCTACACATGTACAGGATAAAAACTTAAATCATATGAGTTTAAAACATACAAATAAAAGAATGGAAAAATAGGAGTGGCTTCTCCAGAAAGAACTAGAGGGATAAAGATGGATCTATAAAACATATCAATTTAAATAGATCTACTTGTAAAGGATGTGTGCAAAATGAGTGAAACCAACTTGAATAAGATTTAGTTAATTAAGATGTACTGGATATGTTACAGGAATTGTTGTGAGCTAGTAAGGAAATAATTCAAAAAGCTTTAATACTTTCAAATATATACATATGAATAACATAATTGACTATTATTTTTAAATAAGCACAAATTATTTTGGTAAGTTAATTTTAAACACTGGATAGATGAGATCTGTATAGAATAACTATATTCTTATGTTGATAAATACATATAACCATTTTTTATGTTCTGTAAGAATGGATTTGTTTTTGCTTTTGGTGCTTGCTTTAAGAAAACCTAGTGAGATAAAACTATCATTGGTAATACAAATGTATAAACCCTGGCAGTATGATTGGGAAAGTGAGATGATTGGTTTAAAAATTACTTTGAAGGGGCTGGGAAGGTGGCTCAGTGGTAGAGCGCTTGCCTTGCATGCCTGAGGCCCTGGGTTCGATTCCTCAGCACCACATAAGCAAAAAGAAAAAAGCC
>NW_012267275.1:1049263-1062964 GCF_000151885.1 Dipodomys ordii | reverse complement strand
AGATGGGGCTGTAGAGCGCTTGCCTTGCATGCCTGAGGCCCTGGGTTCGATTCCTCAGCACCACATAAGCAAAAAGAAAAAAGCCAGAAGTGGTGCTGTGGCTCAAGTGGTAGAGCGCTAGCCTTGAACTGAAGAGCTGAGGACAGCGCCCAGGCCCAGAGTACAGGCTTCACGACCGGACCCCCCAAAAAAATTACTTTGAAGCTTAAGAAAATTTAGCTAGCTATCCAAATCACCTATATAAAAAATAATGTAGGGCTGGATGCTGGTGGCTCATGCCTGCAATCCTAGTTACTCACGAAATTGAGATCTGAGGAGCAGGAAAGTCTATGAGACTCTTATCTCAATTAACCATCAGAAAACAGGAAGTGGGGCTATGGCTCAAAGTGATAGAGTGCTAGCTTTGAGCCCAAAGAGTTCAGGGATAGCACACAGGCCCTGAGTTCAAGACCCACAATCAGCTTTTCCCCCACCCCCACACACCTAACATAAATATTTGGAAAATTTATATATTTGTATCATGTAGTCCTAATCAATAATTAAGTGGCATGGGAAACAGACTATTGGGACGTTACTGCTTTGATACAGATTTTTGGAGACATCAGACAAATTCAAGAGGAATACCAAAATATAGTCAACTTGGAAAGAATCATAACCAGGTGTATATACCTCACATATCTGGAAGATAATTTCTAAACACTAAAGCAGAGATATAAAAACATATATAATATTAAAATATGGAATGTTTTGAAAAAGTTAATTTGATAGGCTTTTATGTTGTTAGAAATTTATCCCATTTAATGTGAGTGTTTTAAAAGGAAATTTTTACTAAACACAATACACAGGCGAAGATGGTTAATACATTCCTTGGGGCAATATATAGTGAAAAAGATAATACCATGTTTGATATTTAGTAGGAAAAAACCTGACAGTAAATCTGCTATCTATCATTATTTTGTCTATGAAGTGGACAGAATAAACAAGTGTGTTTCTAGACTAATGTAAACTAAAAGATCTAGTAATGTTTCTGAACATTTCTGAACACCAGAGTTTGATGTTTAAAGCAACATATCCTGATATTTTTCAAACATGATGAGATAGATTATGAATGTTTATCTCTAACACCAACTGTCCAAACCAAAACTAGAAACATCTGTTAAATGATTTTCATTCAACTTTTTAATACTCTTTGAAATGCTTGAGTTTTTCCAGACACAATATGACAGTTTGGATGAATTCTTGATATAATACCAGAACACTGGACTTCTTGAAGAGCTATAGGTATGGAATCAATTATTTTTGTGTTCAAATATCATGATTTCTAAAGTTTCTGAAATGTCATCATCAAATTTTATAGTTACAATATTGAATACAATTTATGAAGTTGATCTTGAAAACAGTTACCTACTAAGCAACTTATACTTCATGATACTTGGCAAATTAAGATAGTTATTCTATTGAATCTTAAGTACAACTGTCAAGTAGAAATAGTGACTGCCTATACTTTAAGAAACAAGTAATAATTTGCACAGTGTGTAAATAGCTTGCCATTGTAAACAACTATTGAACATACTCGTTTTTGAAAATCTTCTTCATGCAAAACTCTTTGCAGTGTAAATAACTGATTAGGACATTTAAATTTTTCTTAAGTAGATTTTCCCAAGTGTCTCTGATTCATGTAACATCAAAAGACAAATTCATGTTAAAATACTAATTCAGTATTTAAAAGACTATTTTCTGAAATACTATTTTCCAGAGTAAAAAAATAAAATCTATCTGATACAGCCAAATTAGTAAATACATTTTACTTTTACATTGCTCTTGGTATAATAAAACAGAATCAGAATAACCTGAAAAAAATCCAGAAAAAGCATGAAGCAAATTTGTTTTTTCTAAGGGAGTATAGGGTCTACTCTTTTTGCTGCAAGCAGGAGTCTCATCTTTTTTTGTCCACTCAATGATTATTTCCAGGGAGCCTCAAAGCAAAGACTGTCCTTTCCTTCTACCTGTAACTGAGGGTTTTTTCTTTTTCCTATCTTATAGAAAAGGGGAAGACCACCTAACAAGATAAAATGATTGAAAACACTTTTTCTAGTGTTGCTTTTTGTACTTTAGGAATAACAAGAGGTAGTTAGTTCTAAACATTTATCTGGAACTTTGTACTAGCTTTGCACTGGGCAAGTATACAAATTTTCTTTCCTACTATTGGGTCTGACTGAGGAACTTCTAGTTGCAGAACCAAATATACTTGGGGTCATCCTGGCAATGTAACAGGCTGTACATTCCCAGTTACACTTGTGTTTTAGCAGTGAGGGAGACAGAATGTAAGACCTCAGTGCCATGCCAAGAAGGATAAAAGAATATGGGGGGGGGAATCACACTTGGGTTAGCTATGTATATCCTGGTCCAGAAAGGCTATAGAATATTAAATGGCTGCAGGCTTGTGAGTTCATTGTTGTGTCTTCTGTTCTGTTCCATTGGTCTTCAGGCCTGTTTATGTGCTAGTACCAAGCTATGGCTCTGTAATAGAGTCTGAAGTTTGGTATTGTTTTTCCCCTAGCACTATTCTGCCTGCTAAGGATTGCTTATACTATTTGAGGTCCTTTGTTTTGTTCCATATGAATTTTTGGATTGCTTTTTCTATTTCATTGAAGAATGATGTTGGGATTTTGATGGTTATTGCAGAACAAGAAAGAAGAATTATACAGGCGTAAGTTCTCATCTATTTAAAAATGACATATTTTAGCTAGATTTAGTTCTATTCCTCAAGAAAACTAGCTCTACTCTTTTGAATGACTATATCTTGATTGATTTGATTTGCTTTATGTAAAAGTGCTGGACAAATACTAATATTCTGTGACTTTTCAAAATGGTTTAGCTCATTAAGAAAGCAAAGTATATCTTAATCTTAGTTTATTGTTTCCATTTCTATAAAGGAAAAACATATATTAAAAAAACTCGGGATTCTATGGAAGAATTCTATGGAAGAATTGTTTGCTATACTAGGGATAGATAAAGAGAATGTAAGTTTGAGGTTTAGAGCAAATAGAATCATACTATTCTTATTCTGAAGGAACTATTGTCTAGAAGTGGCAAAATTGATTTAACCCATGAGGGTGACATGTACAGTACTCAAGCATTCCAGTTTCACATATCACCTCAATGACACTCCCATTTTGTCTGTCTGTCTGTTCCATTGATCTGTCTCTATTCTCTTCACTCCTTCATCTCCCACCCTCTTTCTCTCTCTTTTTCACTTGGTAGTTGAAACAACAAAATAGTGAAGAAGAATACTTAGAATTTAAAGAAAAATTTCTCTGAACTAAATGATTTTTTGTTTCCTGGAAGGTGATATATTTTAGATTGAGGAAATGCAATTTTACCTCTTGCTTTGGCATTTTGGCCTTAACACAAAAATAACACCCATCTGAGAACCTTGTTTCTGATTTAGATTTCATTAATTGCTGAGTAGAAGCACGTCTTGGAGTGTAAGGATGAAATAGTATTCCCTATTTTATAAAAGTAAGATATCTTTTAGAAACTCTAAAAGATTCCTTAGTTGTTCTTTTTTTTTTTTAAGAAGAAAGAAAGAAACCATGGAAGTCCATGATTCTACTCAAACAGAGGTTTAAAATTTATGTCATCATTAGAGTTGAGGGTATGTAATTGAATTCAAGCTGTGAGTGATTGTTTATTTTAAAAGAGAATGACCTATATTAGTACCTACCTATATATTTGTACCTACCAAGATGTGGGCTCTGCTCTTTGTCTTACCCCAAAGCCAGCAATATTCTGTTAACAGGATATTCAAAAACACACGGGATTGCTTGCAATATTTAGTCATATTTAAAGCTGAACTGGTATTGCTGGTAATGCTAATGACAACAAATTGAGCCTGAAAGAGGTAGTCTTTCAGTGATTTTTGTTCTGTTTGAAATGCCAGGAGGTATTTTTTTTCTCCCTGCATTGCATTGTGATTGAAACTCACCAAGTTAAAGGGTGTTTCTCTTTATGTAGGAACCAGGACACTTTGCTAACCAAGTTTAATCAGGTCATTTAGGTCCGACCTTGTTCTCTGACATTCCATATTGGGGGAGGGGGAGGAAGGAAGGGAGAGGGGGATGATGAAAGCAAACTAGGTAAAAAGAAGGATTTCTAAACATGAAAGGGTAAAAAACAGAAGAAGAAATAAAATCTATTTATTTTTACTTTTTAAAAAATTTATTGTAAAGGTGATGAGCAAGGGGGTTACAGTTACATAAGTAAGGTAATGAGTACAATTCTTTTTAAACAGTTACCCCCTCCCTCATTTTCTCCCACTTACCACTCCCCACTCTCCTCCCCGCCAAATTGTAAAGTTCATTTCCAACAGAGTGTCTAGTGAGTATCATTGTTGCATTAGTTTATCCTTTTGTTTTGCTATTTCTGGGATTCCCTTTTCCTACCATTGATCAGATATGCTTATATAGAAGACAAAGAGTACAGAAAACTAAAACAGACAAAAAAAAAAGAACCTCTTGTTTCCAATTCTTGGAGTTCATTTTGATACACTTCATTATATGTGTTCTTAAGCAAAGTAAGTGAGGCCCAAAGAAATACATGTTTCATTGAAGGATTGACTCCTGCCTTATTCCCCCAGGTCAAGCAAAGCACTGAGTATGCCCTCTGCTTGCCCGCAGGCAGGTCATTCCCAAGGCTCAGCCAAAAGTCCTCATCACCCCAGGCGGAGCATTCCACTCTGGGCCTGGCCAAGGACACGCCCTTGGCCCCAGGAAACCATAGTCCATTTAAAAAAATCTCCTTCCTTGTTAAGACCTATGTAAGACCATTCCCAAAACCAGTCCCTTGCAAAACCTCCAAAGCAGCAGAAAGGTCTGTGCTCCTAGATGGCAATAAACAGTCCTAGCCTGTTGATGATAGAGTCCCACCTATTCCTTTTCCATTCTCCTCCATTTTCCTAACATGCATGGTTTCCCTCATCTGTAATAACTAGAATATGTCTATGGTATTCTTAGCAATTACTAAGTGCATAGGAAATAAAATCTGAGACAAGGAAGCAAATGGGTTTCAGACTGTCTATACTGCTCCAACCTTCTTTACACTCTCCACCAATCATTTCAAGCAATAGCAGTCAGACTGAAAGAGGAAAGAAAATAAACAAATCATACACCAAAACCCCAAACTCAGAAAGGTCACAGAATACTGGGTGGCTTATCTGTATTAGGAATTACCTGGATTTGGGATCCTGTGTGAGTCAGAAAAGCTCTTGTAACCCCAATTCTTTACATAAAATTCCTTGGCAGTTGTCACTGCAAATCTTCTAGTCTTTTCCACTCTGAGAGAATAATACTATAAATGCAATTGCTGTCAATCACGAAAGTCTTCTTCAAGGTTATGCCAGGTCAGATGTGGAAACCCAAGGATCTGTGAGTGAGGTGTTGATGGCAGGGTGGGTGGCAAATATGAATGGAGAGAGCTTGAAATTTACAAGCTGCTGTCACCGGAAGATTAAGGCTAAAAGAAGGCATAAGTTTGAAAAAGAAAAACAGAATGGAGATCAGGAAGTAGAGCACAAAAATATGTTGAGGTTTTATTATAGAAAGGTTCACGAACTTAAAGACATATATCTGAAAAGGTTTAATTTTATAGCAAACATAATTGTTCCTTACAGCATGACCAAATAATATTCCACCTTCTTATACAATTTCTTCTTTATCTCATGCAAACTTCCCATTTTTCATGTCATCTCTATGATTTCTCTAAGTTGACCAATTTTTGGTCTCTCTTAAATTCTTTCCTAGTTTTCTGTTGGAAACAAGTTTCCTATATGTCTCCACAGATTGTACATTATTAAAAAAGATGGCAGCCATGATATATGCCTTTGATGGGAGAGAGTGAATTAAGGAGTAAATAAAAGTAGAAGCAGAAACAAGGTCAGCCACACTGTCTAGTTTTATGGCTTTCCTGAATCTTTTCCTGATTGCAGTTGGAGTGCTCTGAATTTTTGGTGCGCCACCATAAACCACTGAGCATACTTTCTCACAACTCATTTCTCACAACTCATTTCCAAGTTTTCAACAAATTGTGATAAATGAACTAATTGCTACTGAGTTCCCAGGGTATTTTACCTGAATAAGGTGATTACTGTTCTCTATAAATTTTAAAAATACAAATACCACTAATTATATAAACAATGGAAATATTTCTAGTAGTCAAAAGAGAAGATATTTATTTTCTTTCTTCTTTGCTGTGGAACATCCAGAGAGTCCTTCAATGGAAGTCAAGAATAGTAGTTCATAATTGTTAATGAACTTTGATATTTCTGTACCTAATGCAGACTACACCTCATCTGAATCAGTAACTGGATTGGAGTCTTACAGTGACTCTACTTCAAAAATATGATGGTATCAAAGATTTGATTTACATAACTAATAAGACATCCTATGGGGGCAGGTAACTTGAAAATAGAATAAAAGAAATAGATAAAATATTGTTAATGTTTTTACAGTTTCATTTATATATAACATTATAAATAGTCCATTTAAAACATGCAACAGATCATTTCTCTGTTTTTGCAATTAAACAGGAATATGAATATTAGAAAGTCTAGAATTGATTTATGCATTTTAGGTTTACTGAATATAAGGGCACTGTAAAAGAGTTAAAGCTATTATTAACAAAGGCTGTATGTTTCATGAACTAAAACTCCAGAAGTATCTTCTAAAGCTAAATACACTTTGAGTTGTCCACCCACAAAAATAATTGACATACTGACAATATAATAACTGGAAGAATTGATTCCCGTTAATAAAATTATTTTAAGCTTGTAGATCCTATAAGTACTGAGTATAAGGAAATTGTTTAAATTATGTTTTTGTTATCTTTAGATAGTTGTACAGAGGAGTTACCATTCAATAAGTCAGCTTATAAGTACAATAAACCTTGATTGATGTCATCCTCTCCTGTCCCTCCCCACCCAACTTATCCCCTTAAATTTTCTTAATTTTTCTGGATATATATTGGATATTATGACTGCATTCTCCTACTCCACTCCCTCTCTTTATTTGTCTACCCTCCTTCCCTTGTGAAATTTCTTAATTAGAATATAAGGGATTTTCGGAAGGGTATGGTGATATACACCTTTAATCCTAGCAGTCAGAAGGCTGGAGGATCTCAAGTTTGAGGCCAGTCTGAAACACAGTGGGATTTTTCTCTTCCCCCACCCTACCCAAAGACAAACTAAACAGAACATACAATAAAAATATGGTACATATATACTACAGAATTGTACATAGCCATTAGAGAGAATAAAATAATGTCATTTTCAGGGAAATGGATGGAACTAGAACAAATCATGTAAGTGAAGTAAGCCAAGATCAGAGATCTTGATATGCGGAGGTTAGATCTAAAACACACTGGGATATAACAAATTACACAAGATTCTAGATATTCACATACAGTGAGATCAAAAGAAGATAGTCATAGGCCAGAATCACAAAGGTGTAATATCCAAGAGCCTCTTCATATGTATATAAAATAATATACACACTGAAATGAACTCCAAAGATAAGGAAATGAAGGATTTTTTTCTAAATTTGTTTTTTTTTCTTTTTCTGATGACTGTGTATTCTTTACCTTCTAAATGGTGTATTCATGTGCACATCTGTGGGGCGGGGGAGATAGAATCAGAGGAAAACAGGATGAAAAACTGCTGCAGTGGAGTACACTGGCCACACTGGCTGCTGATAGAAGTGTGCTCTGGAACACGGGTGGAGATGGGACGGAGGGAATGGGAGAGAATGAGGGAACAGATGAGGCTGATGTATGTAAAGGTAACCCCACTGTATGTTACATCGAAAACAGCAATAACGTAAAAAATTTTTAAAGGGGCAAAAAGAAGTAGAGAAAAAATGAAATGAATAAATGGAGTCCACTGTTTTGTTTCTCACAAAAATTCTCCTATCTTTTTCCTGGGCTCTCTTCTGTTGGGTTTTGTGACCAGATGTTCTATGACCTTTCCTGCTACCTTTCTGATGGTGGCTTGTCAGCATCATTCTTGAGCAACTTCATCCTCCATGACCCTGAGAAAGTGATGGTACCTGGCTTCCACTTTTGGTCCTCTTCTTTGCTTACTCCACCCACTCATACATCTATTCACCTGCAAAGCAGGCAGGGAAGAACAGTCATTCTGAAATGAGCATTCTTTAGTTCAGCTCTGACTCCTGAAGGTCAGATGTGAAAGTGCATTGGACCATTCTGCCTGGCTTTGTATGGGCTGTTAGAATCATTGTGCTACCCACAGAGCTCATGACCCTGGTCCTTCTACTCTGGCCCTTCATCTTATGTTCTCTTTTTGAGATGAGCACTTTTACCCATCCTGTGGCTAGAAGTTAAAATAGACCCACTCTCCTTGTCTTCTCACTCAGTGCCTACAGGCAATTAACCACCACTTGTACTCACTCTCCCTCTTAAAAATGTCTCCCCTCGGTGACTCCTTTTCCATCTTCTTTATTTGGGCTGTTTCATCTCTTACACATTAATGCAAGCATGCCTTGTAGACCAGGCAGCTTCCAGTCTTGTTTCCTTCAGTCCATTTTTTATGGTACCTTAGAGTGTCATTTCAAAATGTGAATCTTGCCTTACCATTTCCCTGTCAAAACTCTTTAATATCTCAATGCCATCAAGTTATAATCTCTCCCCTCAGTTTGGCCTTCATGATTTGACTTTAATTGCTTCCCAAGCCTCTTCTCACTTCTTTATTAGATTTGTTCACTTTACTGAGTCTCACCTACTTTCTAATTTCAAATTTCTAAATGGAGCATACTTTCTCTTCTTTCTCTCTCTCTCTCTCTGGGTCTTTGCACATGGGAATTTCTTTTCTCACTGTGTTGGGATGTAAATATGAGCTCTGAAATAGCACTGTCTGCATTAGAATCTTGGCTCACCAGTGCCTAGTCCTTAGCTTTCCAGGGGTCATGATGATGATGATGATGATGATGATGATGATGATGATGAAGATGATCATGAACATGATGATGTTAAGAAAAATACCTGCCATTCAGGGTTATTTTGAAGATTTAATGAATGGAATTAAGCAAACACTCAATAAATATTAGTAGCTATGATGATTTATTCTAGTGAATACTTAATTGATAGCAATTAAGATTCACTTTTGTGGAAACCCTCTCCTGTGCTCTTGCATTTGATTCCTTTCTATGTTTTTTTGCAGCGTATTCTTCACATCGTCATAGGAATCACATTATAATGGTAATTATCTCTTTCCCAGTTGATTATAATGTTCTTGAGGTCAGCATCTATTTTGATCACTACTTCTGATCCTATATCCTGTATCTGGCTCATAATGAGTGATCAATAAATAAATTCCTAAGAGATTTCAGATGATTTGTAATTAATCACCATAGACAGCTCAATTTTCACATAGAACAATTCTGTGCTTCAAGAAGTAAGATCATAAGGCAAGACGAGATCTATTGATTCTCCTTACATGTTCCATCCTGACAGTATATTTTAGAAAATATTAATGTTTAACTGAGGGTAGGCTGAACTGAGAAGAAATGCAATTAGTTCCTCTTCACTACTGTGAACAACAGAAAACAACAAGGAGGAAATTATAAACAGCTTCCATACTGTAATCAAGTGAGTCTCAGGTGTGATCAGTACTTGTGTTTCCAATCCTTTACAAGACTTAATGGAGAAGAGAAATGGGAAGTGAGAGTACATTTCCTAAAATGTGAGAGAAATATAAAAACTCTGCGCTTAAAAATGGGCAAGAATTATTTGGTTATGAGGAACCAGGAAAAGCTTCACCTTCATAAATCAGATTCTCCTTGTTTCCTTCTTGCTCTTTTCAAGACCAATCTCAGAACTCTGTCATTCTATCAATCTTCATTTTGGTTTCTATTTGTCTGCCTGTGCTCTCCACTGCTAGCCCTGGCTGATGTCCATCCTTTTACTGAATTTTAAAAGCTGTTGGTTGGAAAGTATTTGCTGCAAGATGATTTCTACTATGTATCTACTTTAAACATGTGAAATGAAAATGTTCCTGAAGATGACATCGTAAAATGCTTAGTTTATTTTTCTGTTTTAATCCAAATCCAAATAAGAACAGGAAGTATATGCCTAGGAACAAATGCAATTATTATTGTGTAAAACTGAGCATTTTCCACCAAATTAAGAGCATAATACTAAGATAATATGGTACCATTGGAGAAATGATAAGTGGGAGGCATTTTGAAGGTGCAACTCATATTCCCTTTGTTTCATATATTTCATATATTCTACTGATAACTTAATAACTCCAAGGGGAGTATATGTAATGGAGGAGGAAAACCTCAATGTTGGCTAGTAGAAATAACATAAATTGTTTGTAAATCTCAGAAAAAGGGGAAAAAGAAGAGAACACTTCAAAATGTTTTAATTCTTGCAACCACAGGGGAGGAGGAAGTCATGTGACCAAGGGGAGATTCAAGGTCTTAGTGAACTGTTAACTGTCCAGCACCATTCCCAGATCCTTTGGAATGAGTCATACTCTCTTACATATTCATTTTCCCCCTCTTTCTTTTCTACAGTTGGATTTTGTAAAGGTTCAGACATATCGCCAACCAGAGAAGATAACTTCCTATCTGGAGTACCTATCAGCTTCAACAATGACAATCATCATGAGATATATACGTTTTCAGTTAGTGCTGGCAGGGGAAAGACGACACATTCCAACAGTTAGTGCTGGCAGGGGAAAGACGACACATTCCAACAGCAGAATTTGAGGAGTGTTTATTAGAAGAGATGTTCACGGATGTGAGTGTAATTTCACTGGAAGAACACTGGGGCTAATAACAATGAGTACTGTATTCTAAGGTTCAAGAGGAGACAACAAACACTGAAACCTGGAGAGGCTTCCTGTGGCCTGGACACAGGCAGTAGAAAGACCTCTTTAGCTCTGGCACCTGTTGAGGAGAGATTCTGACCTGTGCCATACCATGGATGAAACTTGAAACTTGAGGACATTGTGCTCAGAGACAGAGGCTGGCCACAAGACAAAGACTGTATGATGTTACTTATGTGAGGTACCTAGAGTAATCAAGTTCACAGAGACAGGCAATAGGAGGGTGTTTGCCAAGAGCTGGATAAAAGGAGGAATGAGATTTTGAGAATTTTAGTTTTAGATGAAAAGAATTCTGAAGCCTATTTTCACAATGTGAGTATCTGCCCCAATTCTTGAACTGTATACTTAAAAATGTTTAATATCACATTAATTTGTTGATTTATGATCCCTCAACTTTTATGGGCTGGTCTTAACCTCAAGTATCTCGGGATGTGACTGCATTTGCAGGCAAGGCCCTTAAAGGAACAGTTAATTGAAAATGAGGTTGTTAGAGTGGGTTTTATCAGACCTGATCTATCCTTTATGAGAAGAGGAAATTTAGAGCCACAAGGATACACACACTCAGGAAAAAGACCTTGTAAAGATGCCACACAGAAGTGGCCATCAACAAGCCACAGAGACATGGGAAAGAGAAGCCAAACAACTGACACCTTGATTTTGGACTTATAGACTGTAGATTAGTGAGAAAATGAATTTCCTTCTTTCTTTTCTAAGTGTTTGTATTGAGTGCTTAAGATTTTTACTTCCTTTCTTCTTTCCTTCCTTTTTTAAAGCAGGCTTACCCCAATGTAGCTTCATCTGGCCTTAAACTTGCTTTGGTCTCCCAAGTGAGTTATAAGTATAGTGTCCATAATTGTGGTTTTTTGAAGTTGCAGTGGCTCTAATAACTAACACAATCAGTAAATTTATTTTATGTGCATTTCTCCCCAACTTAAAAAAAGTATGAGGAAAGCAGTGGTCTACCTGGTTTTATCTAGAGCAAAATTTGTAAAGTAATAAATAATATTCATACTCCCAAAAAAGGTTTTGAGAACAACAAAGGAGAGGATAACAATGCTCGACAAGAAATGTACTCATTACCTTACTCATGTAACTGTGACCCCTCTGTACAGCATCTTTACAATGAAATAAAATTAAGAAAAGAAAAAGAAGAAAAAGGTTTTGATCAGAATGGCACATTTATGGAATATTGAATGGAATATTGAAGACCTGTTGATTACTGTTGATTTCTGCAAGTGTTTGGTGTCAACATAGATTATACAACAAATATTTGTGATTCTTATTGAATATTACCCTTATTTAGAAAGAAGCTCTTGAGGAGATGCTGTGGATTCTTAAAATTTTCCCAATAACATAAACATCAAGGAGTAATGACATTTATTACATTTATTAATAAAGTTTTCTGTGCTTAATGTAGTGTAGGAAGTATAGTTGTTGATCATATAATAAATATCATTTACTTCCACTTTACAGATGAGGACATTGAGCTTCAAAGATGTTATATTTCTGAAGGGAGTATACCTCATAGCACTTAAATAGAACCAGACAGAAAGTGTAGGTTAAGCATGTATAGTTTTTACCTCAGCTATTGCAGAAGGTCTGAGGCTGTCCAAAAGGAAATAATCATGTGGATTTGAGTGTATCTCCCCAAAGGCCAGGTGTTTGAAGTTTGTCCTTTAAGTCATATATTAATGTATCTATCACAGGTGGGGTTGTGGGGCCTTCAGGAGGTAATTAAATTAGATGAGGTCATATGTCGGGTCACCCATGATGGCATGAGTGAACTTGTAAGAAGTGGAAGAGACAAATCTGAGGTGACACGCTTGCTCTGTTTCACATGTGATACCCTTTTGTTGATAGAGCAAAGAGCCTCATCCGATGCTGAGCAGATGCCAACATCATGCTCTTGGACCTCCTAGGTCCTCCTTCTCCTCTTCCTCCCTTTATTGATATTGGGATTGCATTTAGGGCCTGACATGCAAGGCAGGCACTCTGCTATTTGAGCTATGACCCCCCCCCCCATATTTTTGCCTCTGTTATTATGTTTTTCAAATAAAGTCTTACTTTTTGCCTTCATCAGCCTGGGCCAGGATCCTCCTGTTTAAGTTTCCTAGGTAGTTGAGATGACATACCATATATACAGACTACGTATATGGACTTATATATAGACTCACCCTCACCCCTACTTCCCAAACCAATCTCAATATGCATCATTGTTCCCTTTATTTTTCACACATCCATAAAGGATTTTGACCTAGAATTACTTCTTAATAAACTTCCTTTTTTTGTTTCCAATTGAAGTCTTCAGTTGGTTGAATGAGATCCATTCAATCTGCTGGACAAATATTAATCTCATCCAGATATGCCCTTGAAGACATACTCTTTATAATATTTTGTCAAATGTTCAAGTTCTCCGTGGCTAATTAAAGTTAAAAATAACCATCACAGACCCCCAAATTACTATTTATCTCATATGATCACTCATCTTTCTCCAGTTCCTCATCTTTAATACCTACACTTCAGGAAGGGCCTGATTTCCTTCATATTATTGTAGGTAAGATTTTTTTTTTAACCTCTGGAATTTCATTGTAGTAAAACAAGATATTGTGCAGAGTTTAAGAGGAGGGTGAGGATCAAGGGTTCTTAAAATCAGAAAAATGTTTTTAAGATGTACTAATTTTCTCTATATGTCAGTAGTATATATATTTTTTATTGTGAAAATACTGTACAGAGGGGTTACAATTACATGGGCAAGATAATGAGTACATTTCTTATCAAGCATTGTAGCCTCCTCCTTT
>NW_012267275.1:988599-1048383 GCF_000151885.1 Dipodomys ordii | reverse complement strand
CGTCCTTCTTTCCTCTTCAGAGAAATTTCTCTTTAAGTCTTTATCCCACTTATTTATTGGACAGTTGTTTCTTTGAGGATTTGTTGTTGGGGGATTTAAGTTTTTTAGTTCCAAGTATATTTTAGATATGAGACCCTTATGCATTGTATGGCTAGTGAAGATCTCTCCCAATCCGTGGGCTTTCTATTGATCTTGCTAGTTATGTCCTTTGCCATGCAGAAGCTCTGCAGTTTCATGCAATCCCATTTGTCCAACCTTTCTTTGATTTGTTGTGTTTCTGGGTCTCTGTTAAGAAAATTTCTTCCTGTGCCAAGGAGACCTACACTTTCTCCTCTTCTGACCTGTAATGTTTTCAGGGTGTCTGCTTTGACTCCAAAGTCTTTGATCCATTTGGAGTTGATTCTGGTCTAGGGTGATATATAAGGATCTAGCTTTAGTTTTCTACAGGTGATTTACCAATTTTGCCAGCACCATTTACTAAAGAGGCTGTATTTCTTCCATTCTATTTTTTAGCTCTCTTATTCAAGATTAGATGGCTATAGGACTGTGGGTTCATTTCTGGGTTTTCAATTCTATTCCATTGTTCCTGAAGTCTCTTCTTGTGCCAGTACCAACCTGTTTTGATTACTATGGCTTTGTAGTAGAGTTTGAAATTTGGTATTGATATTCCTCCAGCAGTGTTCTTTCTGCTAAGGATCGTATATTCTTTTTAATTTTTGTTGGTAGGTAATGCTCTTTTGCAGAAACTATCACATTTTTTAAAATTATTTGTTGAAGAACATTTTTTTCCGTTGTGGTTAGTATAAACAAAGCAACTTATTATAAACATTTCAAGTACAATTGCTTGTTGGAATATATTTTTTAATTTTTCTTGGGCAATTGCCTAAGAATGGGATAGCTGAGTTGTGCATGCATGTTTAATTTCATTAAAAAACAGTAGCACTACTTCTTAGAGATGTATTATTAGAATTTCTATCAGCAATAGGTAATAATTCCAATTGCTCCTCATTCTCACCAGCACTCGGTATTGTTAGCCTTTTTAGTCTTACATTTTTTGGTGGGATGTAATGGTTTTAATTTGCATTTCTTTATGACCAGTAATGCTAACTACATTTTTACATGCTAATTTACAATTTGTCTATCATATTTTGTGGATTTCCATGCCAAATTTTTTGGTCTATTTTAAATGGATTGTCTTTGTAGAGAATCATACATTTATTTATACACTTTGGACACAAGTACTTTGCCAGACATATGTTTTGTGAATATGTTTTTCTATCACCTCTACAAAAAGAGATTCCTACCCTGCCATGGAACATTATGGGCCACTACTAGAGCTGAGCTGTGAGAATTGTAAATGTGTATGGCCAAAAAATCAGAATCAGAATAATGGCAAACCAAGCCAGGTATAATGCCAACCAATCTAAGACAGGGATCTGCTAATATGAGAGAGTGAAGAGATGTTTAAAAGCAAGCATATATTAGTTGTCAGTTGAGTCATACATTTATACTCAAGTTTATTGAGTAAGTTGAAGCATTAGTCATTTGTTTTCCCTTTTAAAATTCTTTAGCTATTTCCTTACTCAAGGATTTAAAATAGAAATTCCTGAATCAAATGGCACCAACTAACATTCTAGCACTCCAACAATACCCTGGTGGGGTCTTTTTATACAAGCATACAAAAGGCTTAATTTGCTTCTACTATGGAACTTAAAGCAGATAATTTTGAAAGTTGAGGGTAGGTCATGGTATTTCATTGCTATCTAGAGTTTTGATGAGGTGAACAAGAGAAGAACCCCTTGTCCATTTGAAATCTAAACTTGAACTGAACATTTCTTTACCTTGTGAAATGTTCAGTTAAGTGCTTTTGCACTTTAATTTTCCAGCCTGGACCAAGACCAGAAATGCCAAAATGATATGAGAAAGGCTGTTCTTACTGTTTTTCTGGCTGGGATTGGAAGAGAAAGTGCCAGCAATCTTGTGAGAAAGCCTGTTCTCTTAAGATCTGCAACCCAGTTTGCAGAATGAAGGGGTTTGGATAGTTCAGATGAGTTTGGCTGAATGTCCTGGTGTGCTTCTCCGAATCACACCCTGCAGATAGCATTTTGTCTTATCAAAGTTAACCATGGAATACTTCGTGTACTTCCTCAGACATCTTAACGATTACATGTGCCCATCCAGATAAACCGCTAAAGGCTAGCTGAATACTGCCAAAATGAAATGTTTGACTGTGATCCCTAGAACTAGCTTTCAGACTTCAACCTGAAATAATGAAAATAGTAACCACAGTGATAATGTTATAGGATGTTTAAAGAACTGACCTCAAATTGCTTCAAACTCTTAAAACTACAGATGGTATTAGAGAGATGATTTAATTTGGCCCCTCATTTTATAATTTAGAAATTTAAGGCTCAGAGAGATAAGATTATTTGCTCAATGTGATGTAGTGAATTAGGAGCAGGGTCCATCCTGGAAAATAGGATCTCTTCTTCTGGACAACACATCAGGATATAGACTTAGTGATTTGTTATTTAGTGTTTATGAGCCTTGATCAAAATAAAGCTAGCAATAACGTGATACAGCCAGTAAAAAAAAAAAAAAAAAGTTCTTCTACTACCCTGAAATAGAAAACCATCACTTCAGCATTCAGGTTTGGAATGGCAAACTACATTTTCAGGACTTTGATACTGTTTTAATGTACACTAATTATTATATGGTAACATGATATGTTGGAAGTTTTCCTTTCTATAAATTTTTGAAACCTCTTGCAAGGAATGAAATTACTGCTTGAGGACGTAGACTGGAAATACATTCACACGTATCTTTAAGAGTCATAAATTGAAAGGAGAAAGAAAGGGTAAGCAAATACAGTCATTATACTCAATGTACATTATGTAAAACTCAAACTATATAACAGGGCAACAATGGAAGGGGTGGCATTGTATTCAGAACTTGACATAGAATTGTAACCTCTTTAATACTTAATAATAAAACTTAAACTAATAATAATAATAACATTATTTTACTTAAAAAGAATCAGCAGTGGAAGCAATCATTTATCATGACTTTCTTATTTGGAAAAGGGTAAGCAACAGGCAGCCTGGCTAATGATAGACAACTGTGAAGCAAACATTGCTCATGGGCTCACAGAAAGGGTCAAGGTCAACATTTTGAATGATAATCCTAGCCTAACTGGGACTGAATGACCTCAGTTACAGACAGCTTTGCCAGGTCATTACTGGCCTTCCCAAAGCAGTGTGATGGTTCTTATTTAGATATTCCTATACATGAAAACACTTGAGATCTACTGACTCTCAAATCTACAAAATACATTATACATTCTTATTGCCCCAAACCCCCTCCCACCCACTGTGATATTTTCATTTCTAATTTTGCTTTTCACCCCATTATTAAAACTACAGCTTTAAAAAAATTAAACAGATTCTACTTAGCTATGTAATTAATTAAAGTTAGTATTGTGAGGATAAAAAGCATCAGTAAATATATTATTGACTGAGTTTACTCATCAACAAAAGACTGGTTTTGGCCTGTATATTCTTTATGTTTCTTCTATCTCTAACATACAAATCAGGGCCCTTGGGTACACCCCTCTCTTCTGTCTCAGTCAGGCAGCCAAACAGCCACCCTGTAGCTGGGACCATATATTTTTGTGTAATAACAATATTATGGGAACCTGGCACGAAAAATGTAAATAGATTTCCAACATGACTGCATCATATCCTCTTAACAAGTAAAAAAAAAATGTTTCTATATACATAGCACATATACTGCAGAGTTTCTATACTATTAAACACTTTAAAGTTATGATAAAATCTGTGCTAAAACAGACATGTAGATCTTTGGCGACCACTTCACATGGAGCCTCAACTGTGCCAGAAGCATATATTCCTTACTACCCAAGCTAAATATCCACCTGCTGGAATAATGGGACAGAAATGGTGAGAGGTCACCGTAGCTGACCAGTTTTTAGGTATGATATTGATTTAATTTTTCGTGACTATTGGTTTGGATAACAGACACAATGACTTTTTCAGAATACTGTGGAAAGGCCTACTATTTATGAGATGATTGTGGTTAATTTTACTCATTTTATTTACTATCATTGGTTTTATTTAGCAGATGTCACAATGTAGGGAATTTCTATTAATGGGAGTATTGAAGAGTTTGAAACTGGGTTTCAAGTAAGCCAGCTGGTACAGAAATGATATTTATGTACACATGCATTTTATGTGACAACAAACCTAATCTAAAATACATATGTTTAATTAGGATGCAGGCTGACCCATTGTGACAATGAGATGTATAGGACACTATATGGAAAACAAACTTTACAATGGGGGGGGGGAGTTGGGAAGGTGGGGAGGGAAGTGATGGTGGGGGAAAATAAAGGAGGAGGTAACAATGCTTGCTATGAAATGTACTCATTACCCTACTCATGTAACTGTAACCCCTCTGTACAACATTTTTACAATAAAAAATTAATAATAAAAAAAGAAAGAAAGAGAAAAATACGTATGTTTCATAATGTTAAATTCCCACATAATGGTCTGCTCGTTAAATGCTTAGCTATTGCATTGTTAGTAAAAAAAAAACAAAACAGAATACAAAACAACTCCGAACATTTGCTCTTACATGGCAGTATACATTACAAACTTGTGAAGTTAAATAGGATTTAACTTCTGGTGGATAAACAAATCAGAGATCCATCAATAATTGTGGGCATTTGAGGGGAAGAATCTATATCCAAGACAGTAAGAACAAAGATCTGTGGAACTCATCTTGTTGCCATTTTTAAGGAATCAGGTAAAACACCAAGCAGGCCCTGGCTTAGCCATGAGTCTTTACCCCTTCCTCTAAAACTCAGCTTGCTGGGCAGCCCCTCCCCCACCTCTCAAGAACTGCTACTCTCCTAGCTCTTCCCTTCAGACAAATTGTGATATTTCTTCCTCTTGTTTCACACTTCTGGTTGAAAATACTTGTACTTCAGCAGGTAGAATTTACTATCATTATTTTTGTTTTGGAGATGGTGAAGCATGTGCCATTTTATATCTTCAGCTGAGTGATCAAAGAGGAATCCTGATTTTTTCCATGTTTGTTAATGTACATCAATTATGCAAAATAATGGGCTGCACTTTGACATTTTTATACATATGTACATGTGTTTTGATCAGATCTATCCCCCATGATCCTCTATGGTATTACACTTAAACTGTTGTAAGATTAAATAGTAAAGGATGAGCATTAAGCTGCCTATTATATAAAGTATGCCTTGAAATTTCATATTGAGAAAAAGCAGACTATTAAGACAAATTAAAAAAAATTAATTTGGGAGTGTCTCAAAACAGGAAGGGACCTCCTAGTATCTTTCTTTTTTTTTTTTTTAGCTTACTACCAAAGTATCATAATAAATTTTTTTCAGGTACTCAAAGGTATCACTTGACTTGGTGGCTCACCTGACAGACAAAAATCCGGGTGAGTATTCACTGTCAGGCCTGCAGATGCTAGGAATTGAGTAATGCAGACAAATAAGGCAGAAGTAGTTTTCTTTTCCTTAATATAATTTTCTGAATGAATAGTAAATTCACATGGTTCAAAAAATGTAGCAAGGTTACACATGATCACAGTCAGTTCTTCTTTTACTAAATTTCGATCTGCAGGTCTCCATACCTCTACTGAAGTAGATAACCTGTCATTAGGTTTTTATGTCTACTGCTAGAGAGAGAGAAAAAGGCTTATATAAACAAATGCCACGCATATTCCTTTCCCAACTATGTAAGACAAATGTAATATGTTATACAGATTTGTTTCCTTCTTAGCAAAGTATTATTCATACCTTTACCTGTCAATAATCTAGAAATTCTGGAATTTTCTTTTAGATTGAATAGTATCTCATTGTTCAGATGCACTATTGTTTATTTAAACAGTTCTTTATTAATGAACTTTCAGACTATGTCAGTTTTGCTATCACAAAAATTGTAGCAGTAAATAGTATTGCACATTCATGACTTTGCCCACATCCGAATATATCTGTAACATAAACAACTCCTAGAATTGGAACTGCTGAGTCAAAGAGCATGTGCATTTGTAATTTCAATAAATATTGCCAAATTGCCTTCCAGAATGATTACACCTATTTACACTCCCACCAGCAATGAATTACTACTCCCACTTCTCTGTGCTTTGCCAACTCTAAGGGTTGTCAAATTTTTGGATTGTTACCAACTTGATAGTGAAACATGGTATCTTGATGTAATTTTAATTTGCATTTTTTCTGTGTAGAAGTCATTTGAACATCTTTTCATATGTTTTTGAGTTATTTATATTTTATTTGCTGTGAACTATTACTCACTTTCTAATAAGTTGTTTTGTTTTTAAATTTTATTGTTTATTTACATAAAAGAGTGTTCTGTTCTTTGCCTGCATTGTAGCCAAGTCTTTTCCCAGTTAGTTGTTTGTCCGTTCACTTAAAAGAATTGCTATGTTAAATATTAAATAATACAAATAATTGCATTAGCATTTCATGTCATTTTGCTTAAACACTTACAGTTGAGGATAAAAAAATAAATAAGGATAGATGGGTAAGTAGATAGATTCGATAGATGATAGATAAATAGATTGGTAGATAGATAGATATATTTAAACAGACAGATAATACGGGTTTGTACGCAATTTTTAAAGCCTGTCCTCCATCCTTTTTTTTTATCTGGAGGATATATAACAGTATGCAATTATTTGTAGGGTCAACTTCCCATAGGCAGAGGAATGTAAGCAAATGATGCAAAACTTGAATTGATGACCTAAATATAAATAATACTAATGGCACCATTTATCATTCACATTTACACACAGGGAAAGAGGTTTAGAAGAGCTAACAGTTCTTCTGAGTTCACTGTACTATTATTAGAACTTGAATCTTTCTACTTCTTCCCTTCCATTCTTACCTCCTCCCTCCTTTTCTCCTTCATTCCTTCTTTCCTGTAAGAACATGTTCATTGAACATACTCTGTGAGGCTCTGGCTTAAATAGTCAACACAAAACTTGTTCTCTGAAGGAGCAATAGCCTTCTACTTTTCTTATTTTCATTCAAGATTGTTAAAATAACACCTTCCAGAATTATATTAGGAATACTGACTCTCTCTAAAAGCTAGTCGCTTTTATTCCTGCTCAGTACACCGAAAGCCAAAGCATAAGTTGGTTTTAACTAGTGAAATCTGGATTCAGATCTTCAGATCTCAATTGTAGTAGTAAGCACGGGTCCTTTGCTAGTGAATTGATCATACAAGAATTGTCTACATGTGTACAGGGTGTAGGATTTGACTCCTGGGAAAAAAATAAAATGCAAGACTAAAAATGGCTCCAAAATCTCTCCAGGATATTAAAGTAGAAGCTAACCACATAAAAGACACATGACATTTGTGTGTGAATAGACAGAGCATTTTGGTTCTTATGGTTGTTTTTAGCTGCCAGTGATTCTTGTGGCTCTCATCCATATTTTCAGGACACTATCACATTTTAAAGTTTTCCTAATGAATTATAATAACATTTCTGTAGTTTACATCAAATTGTGTTGAATGGCATTTTTAGCAAATTGTGTCACTTTGTGAATTTCCAAATTTTACAAAATTTCTTGTGCCAAAAAATAATCAGTGAAAATGATTTTGTGTGAAACTTTCTGAAAGCCAAGTTTAGCTGATTTTTGCTACACAGCACAAGCAAACAATTTATTCAATCTTTTTCCAAGCCCTTATTCTGTTCCTTGTTCTCTGTTTCCAGCTCCCCTGCTTCCCCCCACTCTCTTTTACTGAGCTTCTTTCTCTCTGTTTAGTGGCCTTTGTTTCTGCTGCTAGTCTTTCTCTAACATTATCAGCACTCCCCAACCCTCCTCCCTCCCAAGTCCCTAACTATACCAAGCCTTGGGCTATGGTTTTGGGTTGAGGGTTATAGAGGTCATGGATTTTTCCACTGAAAGAAAGGAAACAAAAAAAAAAAAGGAAAAAGGGAGGGGGGGAGGAATGATTACATTTGCTCTCTCTCCTGCCCTTGGTGCTGAGAATTCATTTGCAAGTACCCTGGCAGGCATTAGTACTGTGAGATTGAGACAGACAGTATTCACCACAAGACAGCCATAATCACGTTGCGTAGGATAAAAGAACATATTTACATCAGCCTGGACTCATGTTTTGAGAGCTTTGCATGTGTATGGTTAGAGTAGCTCTGTAGATTTTGAGATTGTTTTTCCTAACTGATCTATTTCTCAAAGAGAAGGACAGTAACTAGGGAGTGTAAGCAGTACATGTTCTGGAGCTTCATTTCCTGGATTTGAATCCTGGCTTTCCCCGTATCTGATCTTCTTGAGTAGCAGCTTCCTTATTACTGAATTTGGAAAGTAGCATCTGATGCGACAATAATTAGAACAATAATTACTATTAATGATTGCTATATACTGAATATTCAGTTAAAAACTTAGATGCTTCATCTCAAGCCTTTTTTACTGTACTAGGATTTAAGTATTTACATTATACTAAAGATAAAGAAACATTGAATTACTCACTTTTAGCCATGTAATTAAAAAATGGGATTAGATTTTGTCTGATTCTAAAGCACATTCTTTTGTTTGTTTTTGATGGTAGTGAGGTTTAACTCAGGGCCTTACACTTGCTTGGTTTGCTTGTTTAACTGGCCTACCATTTGAACCATGCCTTCAACCTGGCTTTTTGCTGGTTTCTGTGGACATATAGTCTCAGGGACTTTTTTGCCTGGGCTAGCTATGAACCTCAAGCCTCTGAATCTGAGCCTCCTGTGTGGTTTGGATTACAAGTGTGAGACATCAGTGATCAGCTCCAGAGCCCAATCCTTGAGTCATTTCAGTTGAGTGTTAAATGTAACACACAACATCAAATGTAGAGGAGGGGATTGTTCTTTTGTTTTACTTTTAACTATTTAAGGTTAGACATTCCAAATTGAGGGAACCAATGCAACAGCAATATACACAAGACAATATGTTGGAAATGATCTGTACAACTTGGAGGTGGAGAGTGGGAAGGAGGGAAAGTAGGAGAAAATGAGGGAAGGGGTAACAAATTTGACAAGAAATGTACTTATCACCTTACTTATGTAATTGTAACCCCATCTGTACATCACCTTGACAATAAAAAAAAGAAAAGAAATTCTGAATGATTATAAAGACAACTTCAGCTAATTTGGCTTTAAAAAAAATTTTTTTTTAAAGAAATTCCTTGGGGGCTGGGAAGGTGGCTCAGTGGTAAAGCACTTGCCTTGCATGCTTGAGGCCCTGGGTTCAATTCCTCAGCACCTATAAGCAAAAAAAAAACCGGAAGTGGTGCTGTGGCTCAAATGGTAGAGCACTAGCCTTGAGCTGAAGAGCTGAGGGGCAGCGCCCAGGCTCAGAGTTCAGGCCCACGACCGGACCCAAAATTAAAAGAAATTCCTCTACTTACCATTATGTGGGCAAACTCTACCAAAAGTTAGGAACCAAACAGTTTACTTAAAACATTGGAGACATCAAGTCATCATCAGTCCTATTTCTTTGACCATGTGCAAAGGATTTGGTAAAGTGACTAGAAAATGCCACAAGAGACTTCAACTGAGAAATTATCTGGTGTCAGAGAAGAGACTGAAAAAGAGTTTCCTGCCCAGTAGAAATTCGTTGAGGGATATGATGGAGACCAGAAACATTTCAACCACAAATTACTCTTTGTGGTATTCCTAATGCAAGCCACAGAGGCTTACCGTGACTATTGCAGAAAGCCACATAATTATAGGGCAGTGCTCCTGTGGCTTCTATGTATGTTTTGTGATCCTAGGTTATGGCTAGAATACGTGTTACTTTCTACCTGCTGAATACAATTTAGTTTTTAGTAAATGATATTTTCAAGAACTTTCTCAGCAACTCATTTCTGGGCAGGACTTTGGGAACTTAGAGAATTCTTGTAAACTTTCTTGTTTGAGATATTCTGTTTTAGGAGAGTAATGTCTTTTGCAAGGAAGACCATAAAGTCCTAAAACTAACTGTGGCAAATACTTTAGCTATGTGTGTATATTTGGACTTCTATATACTTTTTAGATCGCAGTTTGTAAAATCGGTGTTATTTTTGAGGTTTCAAGAGGTTTTGATTGTTTCATGACCTTTTCCCTAAATAGCATCTATTACTTTGATAGAAGAATTCTTGAAAGGCTTCAAGATCTCTTGCTGTTCCCTGGGGTCTGGGTCAACATTCCTACTGTCTCTATTTTAAGATGAAACACAGAGAGTTTAAGTGACTTGCCCATGGGCTCCCAGCAAGCCAATGTCTGTGTTGAACACAAACTTCTTCAGCTTTTGGCTTTAGATTAGTTCATTGAGGCACATAGTCCCCCTAGCAATTATTTATACACATTATGCATCTGACCTGGATATGCTAGCACTTATTTCTCATTTGCATAATGAGGAATACATCAGGCACCCAAGAAGAAAGATTTCCTTAGCACAAAGAGCTGAGTCCTGATGTAGATCTGGCCTTACAGGGTTAGGAAGAATGAGAGAGCAGAGTGACCTTGTTTGTTGCTCACACCTGGAAGCAAATATTCTTGCCAAGAGCCCCTGCCAGCATGCAGAGAGCTGTTTGCTGGTGACCTCTCATGGACCAAAGACAAGGGAGATGTTTCTTTCCTTCAGAAGTTCTAAAATACAATTTAACTCTGAAACACTGAGATCTTTTTCTATATTTTAGGCAATAGCAATTAGGAAATAAAGCTCAAGCTTAGGCACAACAATAAATACTGCATTCAGAAGAATATATCACAATAGATTATTTTTCAAATGTGTGTGTGCGTGTGTGTATGTGTGCATGTGTGCACATCTGTGATGAATTATCACAGTTTGGTAAGCTGTTTCTTTTTACCTAGTCTACTATTAACTTTATTAATAGTAAAAATTAAACCTATATTATTTCTATCATGAATTTATTAAATACACTTTAGTAAATATTTATAGACAAGCAAAGAACATAGAGGCATCCTGAATCCTTTTGTGTAGGGACAATTGTTTTTGCTCTTTTTTATTATTATTTACTGTTATTATATAGGTGATGTACTGAGGGATGACAATGACATGAATCAGGTAATGAGTACATTTCCTTTCATACAATGTCTTCTGTTCCCTCACTCCTTCCCAGCCCCTCCTTCCCTTTCCACCTATGTGTTATATAGTTCATTTTCATCCGTGTCCAGTGATCACCCTTGCTGTACTTTTTCCACCCTTTTCTCCTTGAGTTCTATACTCTCCTACCATCTTCCTAAAGATATACGTGTGAATATACCATACATAAGTAAAAGAAGTCAGAATTATGAAAAAATAACTTCTGTTAATATTTTAGTGTACTTTTCTCATTTTAGAAATGGCTTCTGTACTTTTTTATAATAGCACACATAAATACATAATTGGTTACTCTTTTATCCACAGAATTATATTGTGCATATTGCCTTATAACCTACCTCCAAAATATTCTGAAAGTCTTCTTTGGTCGTTAGTCTGCTTTTTCCTCGCAGCATCACTTTTATGGCTGTATAACATTTCATTGCAAGGATGTATCATTGTTTATTTAATGAATCCCTCATTGCTAAACATTTATGTTTGATCCAATTTTCTCTGTTATAAACAGACTAGAATGAAGATGCAAATCTTATTTATAATATCATCAAGTCATATGTATTATCTGCACCTTCTGGAAGGCCTAAAACCAAAGGTTACCAAGCAATATTATTGCTGTTTTAATCGTTGAATGGGAAGACTTGAGTAAAGCCAGGGATGAGGTGATTCTGTGTCAGGCAGTAAAGTGCTCATTCTTGCTCACTAGAGATGGAGATAAACCCAACACACTAAAAACTGTAGGTGGCCGAGGAAGTGTATTTCTTATACCAACTATGGAATGGTAGAACTGCACTTAATTAAGATGCTGAATGCAACACTTAAAAGGTGTTACAAAGTAGGAAACTCATTCTTAACCTTTAAGTATGCTGAAGTAGTTGTATAGAAACATAAACTTGTTAGTCTTGTCCTTGAAGTGGCCTTTCCAAGGAACATGAAATACAAGCAAGCAGAAAACCCCAAGCTCCTGAATAAAAATAACAATGAACCCGCTCCGAAACACCACCTTTTATTTCATTTGATTCTCCACTCTCTCAATAAGAGTCTACATGTTCAAGTTCTATGGACCTCACTAAAAGGGTTTAGGAAGACTAAGTTGCTTCTTGCATTAAAAAAAATTGTGTAGGTCTGTATTGGTGAAGAAATGAGTCTAATTTTGTAGCATTCATTAAAATTTTTTAAAAAATGATGGGCAGTAAAAGGAGTCCTTTTAAATCCTGATTCTTAACCCAGCTTCTTCCTACTCCTTCAATTATTATTTTCTTAAGCATGTACATTTCTTATGACTTCTAAGTTAGCCCTGATGATAACTTGGACGGCAGACAAGAATGTCTAGGCTTTAAAGGACATGTGATCTTAGCCAGCTGAAGCAATTGTTTGGATTAAAATAACTGAAAATATGCATCTTTTGACCATTCAAGGTATTCATGGCTTCTGTCTCCTATACTAGGATCCAGAGGTGTCATAATGATACCAGTGTTCCCCCAGATAGTTTGGACGGCTCTGTGAACATGGTTAGAAAATAACATGTTTTGTTTTCCTTCTCCTTGGGGTGACCATTGTCTCCAGTTAGCTCTGTGCTCAGTGAGTCATTAATTAAACCCAGAATCTTTATAAGTGACCTGTTGCAGCATTGAGGTTTATTCCCAACTTATGCTGCTTCAGTGCATAATATCTGGCCAGTGTGCTTTGTTTTCATTAAAAAAAAATTCCCTCATCTTTCCTCACACCATGAGGACTCATTTTTTTTTTTTAGAAAGAGAGCAAGAGGCTACGTTAAGAAAAACATAGCCACCTCCAGAGTGCAAAATCTGCAATAAACCCATCACCTCTAACAACAGCAGAGCATGAAAAGATAAAAAACAGCCTGCCAAGAATGTAGTAACCACCCATTCACTTTTAAATGCTCTCCACACTTCAATGCACAGACCTAATTACTTTGCTGCATTCCCAAATCCACTTTGCCCGGACTGCAATCAGAAACCTGGCGTTAAAATATTTTAGACTTGGAGGATCAAGACTAATTATGGGCCTTAGCTGCACCTTTTGGTTTTCCCCCCCCCCTTCCCCCCCCCCCCCGGCCCCTCCTTCTCTTCTCTGGGTTACTTTAAAGCACGCTCCACTGGAAGAAAGGCTGCCCGGTCCCAGTTGGGGGTGAAGCAGCGAGAGAATAAAACAAAGAACAACTCAACTCAATTCAGTAAGCTTCAATGAGGCTGGTATATTTAATGTGAGCCCAGGGTTAGCCCACAGAATTGGGGCAGAATGCAATATTCTCAACAAAAAAAGATGTGTTTAAGGTCGGAGAAGGCCCCATAAGGCTGTTGTTGGTGTTTAAGCAGGCCGCCGAGGTATTTAGCGCCGAGCGTTTCTAAACATTCCAGCTGAGATTTAAACCTCAGCTTTACAGTAGCTGCTTAAAGGTTTGGGGTGGGGGGAATGGCGGTTCCCACCCCCTTGTATTGAAAGGTCAACAAACAGTAGGAAAGATCATGTCATAACAAAGATGAAGTCACCTATTATTGAGTATAGTGACAGCTAATAGCACTATCAGAGCAACTAATCCAAGGTATTAGTGTAATTGTTAAAATAATATCATGGTTATTAGAACACCCAAGCATGAGGCATCCTTCATGAAAGTATTACAGGTGAGTTTAGCCTTCCTGTGACAGACACTTGTTACAAATATGTAAATATTAGAAAATTGCCTCCCTCCTAAATTTGCCTGTAGCAAACAATTTCATTTTGTCTGTGGCATTTAAGCACTGTTGGGTAATGTTGCCAAGAGTTACACTCTTAAAAAAGCTTTCATTCTCATGAAAACAACTTACTGTGAAAGTTGGTGCTAAGGCTGGACTTCTTTGAGGTATTGTTAGTTTCCTAGATTTCCTAAAACAAATAGAAACGCATGCAAAAACCCCCACTGTTTCTCAAAGACAAATTCCAAAACAGTTAAAAGATACCAAATGCTAATAGAGTTAACTTCATCAACTTCAGCTTCAAGTTTGAACTCTGGTGTTATGAAATGGATCTGGGCATATGTATCTTAGGTTTAAAGAATTCTTTTCAAGATATTGAACTATTTGGGAAATGCAGTCACAAAAAGAGGTACAAATACACACACACACACACACACACACACACACACACACACACACTCACAAAAACCAGAAAAATCTCCAATCTACAACACGAAGTACCAAAATTCTTTCCTTCTTATTTTCAAAATTAATAATCAAAAATCCAAACCACAAGTTGTAATATGAGGGATGGATTAAAGCAATAAGATATTTCCGATGGTCAGAATTTGTAGGGTACATGAAGAGATAATACAAGGCCCATATACATTGGCTCACAACTACTAATTAGCCCTCCTTGTTAGATAGGTAATTTATTCCTCTCAAAGGCATCAAATATCAGAGAAATCATGGGCCAAAACAGTAATTATCTACAGGAAATTCAAAGGCTTGAAAGCCAATGATCTCAATGTGATAAAAACAGAGTTCTTTTTCTTGCATAGACTTTATCTTAAAACCTGTAATAAGAGCTAGACCCTGGCTGTGAACCTTTATACTTCAAGGTGAAACACAGAGGCCACAAAAAACAAAGACAATAATCATGCGGTCTTCCTGCATAAAACTATCTGGAAGTGGAGGTCAGAGACCAAATAGTATAAGTTGTCTATGCTCAGAGTCCTGATGCAGATTGGAAATGAAGAATTGGGTTGGCCAAAAGTGGGAGGAGAGGCCACTATTAAATTATAGAGCTAAAGAAGATGACAATAAACTCATTTTAGAAAGCCTAGCAGTTTAATTTGAATTTTTGAAGCTTGAGTGAAATAAAATAATCTCTTCTAGGATTAAAAAACTCTTTCTTATATTTCCGGGCAAATTCTCCTTAAGAAAAGCATTTATTCTTAACATCTCATCTCCTTGTGCTGCATTCATATTTTATAAGGACTAGTCTTGGAAATCGACTGCTAGTGGATTTGGATCTAATAACTAAGCTTTCCCTCAACTGTGCTCTTAGATTTTATTGGTAAACTTTTTTTGTTTTTGCTATATGAAAAAGTAAGAAAAATGAAAATCTTAACTCACAGCAGAAATAAATCATTTAAGCTATATCTTTATATTCTATGGAACATATATTACACTATATCATATCTGCATATCATACAGATCTTATATATAATATTAATATCATATATTAATGTTTATCATATTAATAATATAAATACAGTAATAATGCATAATATAACACGTTAATACTAATAACACTAATATTTATATATTATGTACAATATATAATTACATATTAAATAATATATTTCTAATATATAATATTGTATATAATGTATAATATCACAATATTATACTATATATAATAAAATATATTATATAGGACATATCATATTATATTACATAGTATATTTATATATTATAAAACATACTACATATTATAATTATGTTATATACTGATATAGTTATGATATAATATATAATATAATATATGATATAGTAAAATATAACCCATAATAATATAACATGCTAATACTAATAACACTAATATATTATATGTGATACTGTATAATACAATATATTATATATTTATATTAAGAGTGCACAGACATATGCACCTATTATATTTAGTATATTATATAAAATATATGATATATATATATATATATATATAATGCACTTGGTAAGCCAGGTGCTATTGGCTCACACTTGTAATCCTGGCTATTCAGGAGGCTGAGATCTGAGGATCATGGTTTGAAGCCAGCCCAGGCAGGAAAGTCTGTGGGTCTCTAATCTCTAATAAACTACTCAGAAAACTGCAGAAGTGGCACTGTGGATCAAGTGGTAGAGCACTAGACTTGAGCACACAGAGGCTTAGGGCCAGTGCCAGGCCCTGAGTTTAAGTCCCAGGACTGGCAAAATAAATAAATAATGCATTTGGTGCTTCTATTTTGAAAGGGGCTGATTTTTACATGTTTACTATCAGTTTGATATAAGTTCATGAGGGTTATACCTAATATCCCTTTAACAAGGTCAGGACGTAAAACCACATACTTAATTTAAATTTTTCTTTTTCTTTTTTTTCATTATTTTAAATCTATACGGGATGTTAGGGAAAGAATGATATACCCCCTTGTAGTTCATTTGCTCTCACTACTGCTGATGATTCTCCTGTCAACTTGGGAGAACATATTTGTATTTGGATCTAATAACTAAGCTTTCCCTCAACTGTGCTCTTAGATTTTATTGGTAAACTTTTTTTGTTTTTGCTATATGAAAAAGTAAGAAAAATGAAAATCTTAACTCACAGCAGAAATAAATCATTTAAGCTATATCTTTATATTCTATGGAACATATATTACAATCTCAATAAAACACAAATCTTGAAGATTTTCATTTTTCTCCTGTTAGATTAATGTTAGAACTGCTCATAGCAACAGTCTGCAACGAACTCTGATACTTCTATTTAACAAGTGTTAATAAGACTTAGGTAGAAGTAACTGAATAGCCCAGCTATTATTCCAATAGGGAGCCAGTGGACACCTCTAGGTATATACAAGGGATTCCAAATCTAAGATGTTAGACTAGATATATTAGTCCTCCCCTCCAATGATGAATGTGATATTATGATTTATCCACTTTATATCAAGGAATTGTGTTTAGCTAAAGAGACCGACCACTTTATTTTCTGACTTTAGGTGTGCATGTTTTAGAAATCACATTTATTTTTAGAAACTACATCTAAAATTGTCTGTATTTCATCTGGCAGGAAAAATGAGATTCTTATACAGCCAATGCTAACATGCCATTTTTAGCATTCAAATTACTTAGCACATTTTAATTCTCTCATGTTCCTTTTCCAGGGCTTTCAATAAGGAAATAATGGTGACTTCTTTCCAAAAGTGGAAAGCAAGTGCATAGATGATCAGAATGCCCCTCATATCCTGTTTGCGCCTCAGAAATCAGGCACTATATTGGCTTTTGTTGTGTTAGCTGCTGAAGAAACATAAAAGCAGGAGAGGAACAAACCAAAACTCCTTTTGGTGACTCATGGATAAGATCATGTAGGCTACTTAGCCACTGAGCTCATACTTCACACTTTTCTTTATGTTGGAGACTCTCCCATTTGTATTTTCTTTCCTGAACACTTCCCCAAAATGTTAGCTTCATTGTATAACTTCTTATAGCCCACTGGTATTTGTGTGTCTCTGGGTCACAAAATGCTCAACAAATTTAGAATTAAGTTCATTTGGTTTCTGTACCATCTCCTGTTTCTGACGTTTATTTCTTTCCATCACCAAAGCTTTGCTCTTGACCTTCCCACGCCTGGATGCCCTCTTCCTCCTTATCTCTGTGCTCCGGTTACTATCAACAATAACTTCAGTGTCCAAGATCTCCAGATTCAATGCCCTGAAGGCATTTCTTATTGTTCACTTTCATGCTTCAAAATTAATAAGTTCTCAAAAATTTCCCTTAAGAGTGAGGACGATGATGATGGTTTCTTTCTATTTTCTAGTCAGCTGACAGCTGTAGACTCTTGAACTCCTTCCTTGAATTCAGTCCTGCAACAGTTCTCTGATTCAGTTCTCTTTCACTGAGATTCAGCCACTAAACACAATTTTTTTTTGTGCGGGGGGTGGGGGGGGTTGTAGGGCCTGAACTCTGGCCTGGGCGCTGTCCCTCAGCTCTAGACTAGCGCTCTGCCACTTGAGCCACAGTGCCACTTCTGGCTTTTTCTGATTATGTGGTGCTGAGGAATTGAACCCAGGGCCTCAAGCAGGCAAGGCAAGCGCTCTACCACTGAGCCACCTTTCCAGCCCCCACTAAACACATTTTTGTAACATTTACTTTCCTGCTCAAAAGCCTGCAGAGGCTTTGAATTTCCCAATTGCATACCTAAACTTTGCGTTTCCCCTTCTGTTATAATAATGGAATCATTTTTAGCATCAATCCCATGTGCTGCTGCTGTCTTGCTGGCCTGATTTTGTAATCTTCCTGGTTGTCCCCATTTTCAACTTTCTACTGTGGTCCTTTCTCTTTTGGTCCCCTCTCCAAATCCTTGACTGCGTCCAGCCTTTTTCCCATGAGATTTTCCTATTTTTTTCCCCCATCTATTCTGATTCCCTTTTCTTTTTTTAAATATATATATATATATATATATATATTATTGTAAAGATACTGTACAGTGGGGTTACAGTTACATGAGCAAGATAATGAGTCCATTTCCTATGGAGCATTGTTACCTTCTCCTTTGTTTTTCCCCTACCATCCCTTTCCTCCCGGCTCTCCAACTGCTCCCCCATTTCCCTCCCCCGCAAAGGTGCAAAGTATGTTTTCAACTGATTTCCTTTTCTTTGAACTCCTGAGTCATAGTTTCCCTCTAGACTTCAAGGTCATCATGGCAGCTGGAAATAACCTTGTGTGGAGTCAAATAAACTTGACTCCAAAATGGTTTTAGCAATATGTCAGCTCTGAAGTGGACTAAATCATTTTAAGTTTCCAAGTCTTCATTAGTATAAATAAAATAAAGTGAAGGTATTAACAAATGGAATAGAAAACAATAACATGTTTGATGATACTGGCCTGTAGTAATATGCTAAGTGGTAGTTTCACATTGATTCATTACAATTGTTTCAAACTCCTTCATTTACTTACATGTTTTCTGAATTTTTATTCTGGAAAGCAAGCCCTCTGATTTTTTTAATGCAAAAATATGTGGCCAGTAAACAAATCTGGAATAAGACTCTATTTTAGAAAGTTGGCCTAGAATTTTTCAAGAAGACCTATTAAAGTTAATTCAATTTCAGACTTCAAAAATACCCAGGTGGAAACAAATGGACAGTTGCCAACTTCCTAAGAGTTGAGTTTCAAATATATCTATACATCACATCTTATCTATACTAAATTCTTTGGACAAAATGTTATTTAATAGAAGCAGATAAATAGAGCATTCACTGGATATTTCATCTTATTTTCTATGAACTGAATTTCTGAGGGTTTTATTGAGTTTCTGGTTTCTGATTCTTCTTGGTCAGTGTATCAACAAGAGATGCACTGGTGATGACCCTCTGGAATTTGTCCATTTTGATCTCTCTTCCGTAGAGGACAGCTTGGTTTATCTGTTGAGGAATCCTCTTGGCAAGCAATGCTGACTTGAAGTTTGTATTGAGAAATTGGAAACTTTTCCTCCTGATACAGGCAAAGCACCTCCTGGGTTCAGAGGAGATCTTGTGCCCATTAAAACTTCATGAATTGTTACCAATATTTCTTATAAATATTATTCTTTCATTTGATTATTTTTATTTAGTTATCCATCTTTTTACAGCTCATGAGGGACTGGCCTCCTAGCACTTTTGAAATATTAATTCATCCTATCCTGTCTTTTATATGGTAGGCAATGTGGTTTTTAAGAAACAAGAGTATTGAGGGCCACTAATCATAGTTGTCATATTCTGCTGCCTGCCTTGACCTGTTTGGTTAGGGGTAGGGTTGTTAAGATCTCAGGTGGTGGTTACGTGGAGATGATGCTGTATTTTCTCCCAGATATGAAGAGAGTTGACCCAATTGATAATCTTCTGGTTGTCACCAAGAATTTCACAACATATGCAAATAGAGTGTTAACACAGAATTGTCTCAGACAACCCATCTCAAATTGTGGATGCTATGGTGACAAACTAAGCTGGCTGGTTTACTCAATTATATTTTGTCTGTTCTACCCTGTTACTTTTCTGACTTGCAACTTCAGATTTGGAGCAGTGTCATACTTGCTGAGGAAAAGCTCTAGAAAAACCATCGTGTTTGGAAGATCATTGGCCACCATGCCATGGTTGTAGATTGTATTCTTGTTTTATGTTGGGATGTTTCTATGTGCTCTATTTCACAGTAATATTGATGCCACATTTTATCATTCCCATTCTCTGGGATATTGTGATCACTTCTGACATTTTCACAGTTTAGCATATTTCTTACCTCACAGCCTGGTTGGTCTTGGTCTATTATGATGAAGTGTTTGCTAGTTCCTTATCATTCTTTACCACTCACATTTATGTATTCATGATAAAACTTAGCTCAAAGAGCTATTTTTGCATACAAACAATTTCGTAAGAAAAATAAAAACATCTATAATTATAAGAAGAAATTTAGGCTCCAGAATCTTTCTTTAGAGTTGTGGACTCAAACTGGGGTTTAAAATTTCCTAATCTAAGCCAGATATATTGGTGCACATCTGTAACCCTAGATATTTAAGAGGCAGAGGCTGAGATATCATGAGCTCAAGACCAGACCAGGTAAAGTTAGGAAAAGCCTATCTCAAATACAACATACAAAGAAAGAGGCTAGGGTTGGGATTTAAGTGATAGAGCCTTTGCCTAGCATGTACAAAGCCCTCGGTTCAGTCCCTAAATTCCCAGTAAGATTAATTTGTATTTGTAAAACTTTCCCATAGAAGATACTGGCAAATTTTCAGTTGAGGTCCAAATTTTACTCTTCTTTCTGAAGAATGTAAGGGGAGGATGCTGTCTTCCTCTACTTTTGTACATGAAAAGGTCTTTGTTTTTCTTAACTACGTAAAATCTACCAATGACATTCTGAAGGTAAGGTGGGTATTCACAACAAATACAGAGTATGATTATCATACCACAAACTCAAATGTACAAGGAATATCACGTTTTTGAGACAACTATGATGTATCTCAATGCCATCTAGAGGTCCTGAAAGCAGATTTGGTTCCAGATTTAGGGCTTCCTGTTTCTCTAGAGTTGTATGAAGACCATTGTCTTCACTCCTTGTACATAGAAGCAATGTGCTTTCTGCCCATTACTGGTTCCTGAGGAATTATCTTTCAAGCATCTGTTTTTTCAATATGGATGTTCATTTCTGGTCAAGAGGTTTGTTGCTTTACTTTTATGCCAGGAATCCTTGCCAGTCCCTGAGTCCTGTGCTTGTATTTTGTTTTTTTTTGGAGCCACTGAGCCCTTTTATGATTGGTTTTCTGCTATTGAAAGGCTCCTAGATTGCTTATGTATGATGCTTTTTCTGGCTGAACTGTGTTCTTTCAGAATGCACATGCTGAATTTCTAACACCAGTACCCAGAAAGTGACTCTATTTGGACTTAGGGTCTTTATAAAGGTACTTACGGTGTAATGGGGTCATCATTGTCTTTATAATAATATGAGATGAGAATCGAGATACAAACAGAGAAAAGATCATATAGATATGGGGAAAGATAGGCACAAACCAAGTAAAGAGGTCTGAAAATAAATCCAACCCTGCAAGAACCTTGCTCTCATGCGTCTTCCTCTAAGACTGTGAGTAAGTCTCTATGACTTTAAACTACAGGCCTGTGGTAACTTGTAATTGCAGCCACAGCAAATTATTCCACTGACCATGACCAAATATGACTGCAATCTATTAGGACATAATGTGGTGCCCCCAGAAGGAAATTTCTGGAAGTTCCCACCCATCAAAATTTTCTCCAGTTGCTGAGACATACCTGATCTTTTTTTTATTTTTGGAGTATTTGTTCTCTGCTCCATTTTTTTAAAAAATTCACACTTGAATTAACTTCAGATCATGCAAAATTTACCAACACAAAAATTCTCCCCTCCTAATATTTTATACTGAATATGACATTAAAGAAAACTTGGATTTTGAAAAATTCCTAGAGGCAAAGCATAAATATTTGTTAGTAGACATCCGATCAATAAGACTTAGAGGCAGTGGTCACAACATCTCACGACTAGTTTATTGAAAAGTAGTAGCATTACTAATTTGTCACAAGCTACCTACAAAACATACACCATTTTATAATAGTGTAAAAACTCAAGCCGTTACTATTTTCAAATCCAATTTTTATACCATTGTCATATGTTTTAATATACTTATAAGTCCTGCAATTATGTGGATATATACTAGATTATCTTTCAAACAGACAGAAAATATTTTAAATGTTTTAAATATTTACTCATATTTGTTTATAAAAATATGTACTGTTAAGTATTTATACTTAAATATTATATGCTTTAGAATATTTACTCACATATTGGTTATCTTTTTAGCACTCTTTCTTCCTTTGTGTAGGTCTGAATTTACACTTGCACTTGGTATATTACTTTTACCTGAACAACTTCCATTGATAATTATTATAGACTAGGCTATTTATGGCAAATTCATCACCTTTGTCAAAAATGATGAATGTTTTAGAAAATGATAAACTTCTAGAAGTAATAAAACTTTAGAAAATTTTATTTCTCTTTCACTTTTCCCCCTGACTATAAAATACGTGGTTGACTAAAACTTTTTTCAGTACTTAAAAGATGTCTCACTTCCCTTGTTTTTCTGTGATCTGATGAGGTATATGGTGATGTTGCTTCACAAATAGTTTCTTTTGCCCTATGAATACCTTCAGGTTGTGATGTCTGATTTTCAATAGCGTGACCTGTGAGTTCCCTCTCTTCCTTCCCCTTTCCCGTGTCCATTCCTCACTTCTCTCCCTTTTTCTTCATTCCTTCCTTCCTTCTTCTCCTTCTTCTTCTTCTCCCTCTTCTTCCTTTTTTTCTTCTTCCTCCTCTTCTTTCTTCTTCTCTTCTGTTCGTCTTCATCTTCTTCGTCTTCTTCTTCTGTCAGTCATGAGGCCTGAACTCTGGGCCTGGGCACTGTCCCTCAGCTCTTCAACTTAAGGCTAATGCTCTACCACTTGAGCCACAGGGCCATTTCCGGCTTTTTCTGCTTTATGTGGTGCTAAGGAATGGAACTCAGTACCTCATGCATGCAAGGCAAGTACTCTACCACTGAGCTACCTTCCCAGTCCTTTCCTTCCTTCCTTCTTTTCTGCTTGGACGTCTCTAATATCCTTGAATTGCGAATTCATTGTAATTAATATTTTCGGAAATTTATTGGCTGTTGTGTTCTCAGATACTTCTGTCTTTTTTTTTCTTGTCCTTCCAGAACTTCCATTGGATGTAAGCTAGGCTGCTGACCTTTGTCCCACAGCATCTAGATACTCTTCTGTGTTTTGCTCTTCTTGTTTTTTCTTTTTTTTTAAACTGGCCATTTTTTTTTTACAAGGAGTCCATCTTCAAGGGAGGGAGGGAAGGAGGGCAGAAGGCAGAGAGAGGGGGGGAGAGAGGGAGGGAGGGAGAGGGAGAGGTGGGTGATTCTTGACCCTTTTCTAAATGCTTGATACTTTTCCTTTCTGTAAAAGAAGCTCATGGGACTTTGTATGTCTTCTTCATGAAGAATAGTTTCCTTCATGTTCTTGCTTAATTTTCAATCCTTCTCCTGAGCACTTGGTATGGAAAAAAGCTTCCCCATATGTTCAGAATCTTCCATCTCAAGCTTTCAGAAATTCTAAACTTAAATGCTATCCCATGTTGGACTTTAACATCTTTGTGAAAAGTTTTAGCTGTCTTCTTATGTCATACATCTTGGCCACCACTTTTTTCTCTCATGGTGTGCTGAGATGTACAGTGTATGCCCTCAAGGGCTTTGCTACTGTTCAGAAGTCAATTAACATCTTTGTCTTTCCACTTCAGCTTTCTGAAGAGATTTGCTCTGTTCTGGATATTTTTTAAAAAAATCATTGTTGGAGCAGGAGTAATTTTTCTTATAGCTTTTATGTGCTAAACAGTAACTCAAAATTTGGAATGTTATTCCTAAGGCTGAATAACTGCTCAGTGGTGAGGGTAATTGGAAAAGCATCCTAAATGAAATCATAACATGGAAAATGGCCCACAAGTTCAGCAAAAGTTTTTTTTGTATGTTAAAATTATTTTTTCTGTTTTGAATCTATGGAAAATATACTTTAGTTTATAGATAGTGTTCTAACAACCACCTTGACAGTACATACTATTCTATCATAAGAGAGAAAGTGACATTATTTTCATTTAAGAGTCTTTTATACAAGTATACCTGATTTTGATTAATTTAGAGGACTATCTAAATGATTGTGGTATAATTAGGTTGATTACTGGGTCCGGCTTACACAATCAATCTTCTTGTTCTAAGCATATAAATTATGTTATAAAGCAATTTCCAAAATTAAATTGGAATTTTGATATGACAGTCTTTGAGCTAAAGTTTCAGTATGGAGCTATGCCTGTGGAGTTCAGTGTGTTAATTTACTCTTCTATCCATTCAAAACATTCATTGTAATTTAGCAGCAAATAACATAAATTACAACAAAAATGTCTGCATTCTATCTGATGGTTTTTGCTTTTTGACTTAAGGCTTAGATTGGTCATAGTAAGTTATAAATTTTGTGTGACACAGGATTTGTTTTTATATTTAGGGATTCTTTTTTAATGACTTGTTTTATAATTCAGTTTTATTGGGAAAACTGAATTTGCTATTGAAAATGTAGTCACTGGTAAGAATAATTGTATTATATTTCAAAATGTAATATTTTCTTGTAGCATATTAAGAATGTATTACCTCATTTTTGACATCCTTCATAGATGTAGATTTGTTTCTCTAGTTTTGAATGTAGGTGAGTTCTGGTACTACTTTGGTCGTAGTCCCTACTACTACAGTAGGTGAGGTGTCAATTTCCAGGTCAAAACGTGGGATACTCACTTTTAGAGCCCTGGTTTGGTCATATTTAGAAATATGACTACCCTGCTGAGGAACAGCTAGTCCAGCTAGAAAGACGTGGAGAGAGACCAGTGTTGGCCAGCTGCCATCGACCTCAGCCATTTCCTGCCAGGCTGTGAGTCTGTGAGTGAAGAAACAGACCAGCTCAACTTCCAACTGAATCTCACCAAGTTACTCCTGTTGATATCAGACACAGAAGAATCGCTCTGTGTGAGTCCTGTTCTAATTTCTAATCCACACAAGCATGAAATAAATTACAAAATTGTGCTGATGTTTTGCTATATGGTGATGGATAGCCAGAACCTTAATCCTAAAGACAGAACCTTAATCCATAAGGATGAAGTAAACTTTTTCAAACCTTCTTACTAAATGATGAAGTAACTTGGATGTACTTTCTCTCATCTTTGAGTGTTTTAAACAACTTAAGAAAATGCATTTCGTTGCTTATATTGAGAATGCCAATATTTTAAAAAGTGTATTTTGAGCTCTTCCAGATAATAAAATATTTTCAATATTTATCATTGAATTGCCTTTTCAGTAAAAATTAAATACAATAACATGAAAATGTAGACCTTTAAATTCTGGAATACATATTGTATAATATGCAACATGGGATTAAAAAGGGAAAATGAGGATAATAAAGAATTGTTGTTTCTTTTACTGATAATGCTTGGACTTAAAGGGGATAGTTTTTCCATTTTATATGATCATTTTATAAAGTAAAATACCTAGCCATATAGAGAAAATAATTTCTCCTCTTGGAATAGAAATGCAATGTATTAGAGATCAATTGATGTCATATGTTTCTCTCAGTAGTTAGAGATTAAAATTTAGTTTATAATGTAATTTAGACCTTACAAAATATAGAACAGCTTTGTCATGTGGATTAAAATTTCCCTGTATTCCCCATTTTGAAAAAATATTCTTAAGCATATAGGGGCTAATAAAAAGTATTCATACAATAAGCATTTTCTCTTTTCTTTTATAGATACCTTATGCCAATGAAAGGTAGCTACCCTAAATAAATGATGGTCCTTTATCATGTAAATGTTGATTCCAGAGCACACTTTCTCTATCTCAATCACTGAAATTATTTGGTTATCAAAGCCATACACAGTTCATGCTTTGACTTCCATCCTTCTTAGCCTTATCCATGATATTGTGCTGGCCTTAAATACTAAAATGGCTTTGTTTGATATTCAATGTGTAATTTCAGGAAGATGTGTTCATTTTAAAAGTTGAGACTGATTACTAGTATGATAGAAGAGCCTTAACAAGTCCTGGAAATAGAATCATATTTCCTAAGGGAGGAGGTTGGGCCAGGATAGGTTGAGTGCACAGTAAAAAGACTGAGTGAATATGTGTGTATGTGTGTGTGTGGGATTGCAGAATGTTTATGTGCACAAGCATATTTCCAACTTTCTTCCCTACAGTGGAATAAAAATCATTCCTCAAAGGAGGCTATTTCTTTTTTACTAATCTTTTACAATTATTCTATAATTATCTTTGTCACTGTACAAAGGCATTGCCATTGTACAAAGCAGTATATAAATATAATGCATGCATCTGGATCAGTGTCACTCCTTTCAACATTCTCACTCATCAGTTCCAACACACCCTTCTCTCATTCCTCTCAATTTGGTAAGATGTACATTGAATTCTTGACTCCTCCTCTTCTCCCCTTAATCTTCCACCCCTCAAAGGAGACTATTTTTAAGAGATATCTTTAAAGTTTCTTTTTAACAGATTTATCCTAACTTTGGCATTTTGGAAAATAATGTCTTCCAATCATCTGTTCCTAATAAAGAGACAACAAGCCATATGTTCTGTGACACATTGTTTTGGCAATGGGAATTATGTGACCTGGTTTGGAAGTATCTGTACACTGAGAGATTAGATGCCACCTGCCCTCAGTTAACATACTGCTTCTCAGTGGAGGTATTTTTCTATGCTGAGTCCATATAAGAATAACAACACAACTGTATGTTTTCAAAATAGAGATTGTTAACTTTCCCATATTTATGTCCAGGATTTCACGCTGTTTTCTGACCACATGGGTGAGTGAGTAGTTTTTGTATAGCTGTAGATAGCCTCTTCTATAGAAGGAATTGTATTTATTTGATTTTTTTCTTGTGCTGGGTATTGTGGGTATTGTACTAGGTGGGGCTTCTGCAGGGGTTTTGACACCAAGAGCTGGGCTGCTCTGGGTTAGGGCTCTAGAAGGTCCTAACTGTGTGGCAGAGTGTTCTAACATTGAGTGAGTCTTAAGAAAGGGTAGTTTTCCAGGTATATTTTAGATATTTTAGATATGAGACCCTTGCCTGTTGTATGGCTAGTGAAAATCTTCTCCCAATCCGTGGGCTTGCTATTGATCTTGCTAGCTATGTCCTTTGCCATGCAGAAATCCCCCAACAACAAATCTTCAAAGAAACAACTGCCCAATAAATAAGTGGGCTAAAGACTTAAAGAGAAATTTCTCTGAAGAGGAAAGAAGGATGACCAATAGACACATGAAGAAATGCTCAACCTCCCTAGCCATAAAAGAAATGCAAATCAAAACAACATTGAGATACTACCTCACCCCAGTTAGAATGGCTATAATCAAGAACTCTAATAACAACAGATGCTGGAGGGGATGTGGACAGAAGGGAACCTTACTGCATTGTTGGTGGGAGTGTAAACTTGTTCAACTACTTTGGAAAGTAGTATGGAGATTCCTCAAAAGACTCCACATAGAGCTCCCCTATGACCCAGCAATCCCACTTTTGGGCATTTACCCAAATGTTCACAAGACCACACTAAAGCTACCAGCACAACTATGTTTATTGCAGCAATATTTACCATAGCTAAGATATGGAACCAACCCAGATGCCCCTCAGTAGATGAATGGATCAAGAAAATGTGGTATATATACACAATGGAATTCTATGCCTCCATCAGAAAGAATGACATTGCCCCATTTGTTAGGAAATGGAAAGACTTGGAAAAAATTATATTAAGTGAAGTAAGCCAGGGCTGGGAAGGTGGCCAAAGAAACATAGGTCCCATAGTTTCCCTTATTTGCAATAGCTAGTATATGTCTGAGTCAAGCAGAAAAGGTCAGATAAGTTGATGTTAGGGAAATGAACCCTAAGATATGTATTCAAATGCTTTTTTTCTTTCATGCAATTGTTTCTAACATATTTATAAGATGATTTCTTTGTTGCTTTGTATGTTCCTCCCCCATGGTATAACCTCTGCTTTCACTGTATTTGATGTTGTTATAATTTGTGGAGGGGAAGGGGAAAAACAAATAGTTTAACTAGGGATACAGGTGGACCCATTGCAACAATGAGATGTACAAGTCGTTATGTGGAAAACGAACTTTACAACTTTGTTGGGGGGGGGAGGAGTGTTTGGTGAGAGGGGGTGGGGGAAGGATGGGATGGGAAGGGGAAACAAAGGAGGAGGCTACAATGCTTGATAAGAAATGTACTCATTATCTTGCCCATAATTGTAACTCCTCTGTACAGTATTTTCACACACACACACACAAAGAATCCAGCACAAATAATAAAAAAAAAAGAAAGGTTAGTTTTTGCAAGGATCCTGTGGCTAGTGGACTCTAATTCACTCTGTGAAGACACTGGTCTTATCAAGTTGTTTTCCTCTTAAACTATGTGAGATCTTAAACTATATGAGAAATGACAAAAAAATGTTTTGGCCTCAATGAATAATCAATTTAATGTGAATTCAGAATACAAAATTCAGTTACTTGTTACAGAAACACAACTCTGCACTACAACTAAAATCATGCTTTAACAAGAAAAGTTAAGTATATTTTCATCTTGATCTTCCTTAAGATTGTTACACTAATGTCTTTGCTTACCAAAAATAAAAATAAAAGAAAAAGTTCCAGTAGTTGTGTAAAAAACTTTGTCCTTGTGCATTTCCAATAAAGCTCTGATAGTCATGCCTCTGCTTCAGAAATCTTCAGAAATATCTTCCTTGATAGATGTCTAACAGAAAACTTGATGTAGCTCCTTGATTCCTAATCATGTTACCCCCTACCCACTGTCCTGCTTCTATTTTTCCCTGTTTCCTGGGTGTACCCCACAACCTGGTTCTCTGCTTGATAAACCTGGCAGCTGTGGTCATACGCACAGACACTCTTGCCTTTCCAGCCTGTGCTGTCAGGAGCGTGCTCCAGGGACTAGTGACGCTGAAGAATTCCTCAGGTCATCATCATTGACCTAGAAAACCAAAGAGGTTCTAGCTTTTGCCCATGGCTTGTGGTGATGACACGGCTCTGTTTAGCTCAGTGAGTGAATTCCATAGCTTGTGACATGGTAGAATGGCTGCATCAATGTCATGACAACGTAGGAAGAGCAATCTGTGTTCTCAAACTTTGTGGACATGGCTCAGATAACCCTGACTGCCTTGTTCTTCTTTTGCTCTTTGGTGACATACCAGAAAGACTGTGATTCTGGTTTTGAAAAATATACAACTCACTCAAAATTAGTTTCCAGAAGATAGGATTAAGCAAATGGCACACACAGCCTAAAAGGCCTCAGCCAGCTGAGTATGGGTTCTCTTAACGTTATGTTTGCAGTTTCCCACAATGATAAGAAAATCAACTAAGAAACGCAGACAGAGGTTAATTCCCTTGCCTCGAAGCTGAGCTGTAATCGAGCCTACAGTGTCTTAGTGAGCTTGCACTTGCTGGAGACGTTTTAATGTCTTAATGAAAGGACAGGGAAATTATCGCTCACTGATTTGTGTTTTTAAATTTGGAGTTTCTAAATTAAGACTACTTAACGATACAGGCATGCCCATTTTCAGGACTGGATCTGCAGCTCCTGCACTTGATATGTAACCTTGAGGGCTTCCTGTGAGGTAATTATCATGCTGGGATGAGCTAATCTCCCATAGAAGACTACACCTGCCTCATTCTGCTAACAAATAGGCCCCTGCCTTCTCAAGACTGCCTGAGCTGACTTATTATATCTCCCCCATCAGCAGAAAGACTCATATCATCACTGGGCCAAAGGTGAATTGCCTAGAGACAAAGTTGGAATGAATTTTTTGCAGTCCCATTTCACCAGACATTCAAGCCACTTCATTCTGAAGAGTGGAGACCTTTAACTCTGTCATATATTTATATATGCTTATCAGGCCAGGAAGGGTCTTTCTGCAGAACTGCTCTGGATGAATGTATCAACATACAGTTCCGGAAGAAGCTGTCTGCTTCTTGAACCTTTGTTTCCCAATGTTATTACTTGCAAAGAAGAACAATACTGTGACTGTATTTTTTTTTAGTTTGATTGCATTTTAGAAGTTGGAAGTATATGCATTTGTGATGTAATAATAAATCAGCACTGAATTTTAAATCTGAACATAATATAGAACTAGGGTAGAGGTAGGGCTGCATAAATGTCCATTTAATCCTGATGAAAAAAGAAAGACGTTTTTAGCTGATGCCTGCTTTCCACATAAAATGTGGCTTTTAAAAAATAGTTTTTTATTCCCTACAGCAAAAGAGGCTAATATTCATTTAAAACCCAATAACAATTAAAACCTCCAATAACAATTAAAACCTACAATGAACAACTGCTCTAGCTTTGTTTATTGCATGCATAAATAATCATACTTCAATGAACATGTTAGTATCTATGATCTCTTCCCTGATTAAGGTTGCCTCGAGACGGCTTGCTTTGGCTACTGTAAATGTGACATGAATTACGTTCAGGAAAATGTGTCTAACATGCCGGGTTTGAAGTAAATTATTTTCTTCTAATATACCTACACAACTGTCACAAGGAATTACACTGCAGATTTAGTGATGTTAAGTGTCAATTGTAATTTGGTGACAGCCATTTTATTGGCTATGCATACTGCTCTGCTAGGGCTGCTTCTCAGTATGGAGGCCACCGTATCATTAAAAACCAGTGATCCTTCACTGATGACATAATTTGACTGGCAGAGAGAGGAGCTGAGAGGGGCTTGCTTCCACCTGCACAGAATCTGCTGTATGTCAGAGATGAATTTGCCTTCAAATTAGAAACAGCACTGCAGATGAGGGGCTGTGATTTTGCTTGAGCTTTTATAAGGCATATTTTTTTTTGTTTCTGGAATGGATACTGAACAGCTGATAGAAGTCTCCTTTAATATGTCAGACATACATATTATGCAGCCTGTAAACATTTTGAATATTTTTTGGTCATAGCTTACAGTGAGTTATCTATGAATCAGCATCAGTTGAATTGAACCATGTGTATTTCTGGACATTCTTCCATCCATTCTTTTGTCTCTACTTTTATCTTTGGCATGGGATCCAAGAATAAAATTTATGTGATAAGGTGGCAACAACAGCTACAAAAAAAATGTAAAGGAAAAAAATAACTAACTAAACACACTCAAAACCTCAACAGAAAACGCAATAGAAAGGACTAATATGAGCCAAATGTTTTACCAGTAGAATAAATCATTGGCTCTGTGTAAAAATTTACTGTAAGAACAGAACTATAATCATACATTCTGAAAATTTTATAAACTGACAATTCAAGTTATGTGTTTTATGCTAATATACATTGTGGTAGCTTCTAATAAACTGTGACTCACTCATAAATAGTAGGAATGCTGACGGCACTCACACATCTATGCATACACAGACACACACATTCTGCACTTAGCAGGAAACAGGAAATAGATTCTGAGACTTGCTTAGTGAATTTAAATCAATATAGCTGCATTCCATTTTCAGTATTTAAATTAAATTTTTTTTTGCTGCAAGGCACTGTAAGGAACAAAGCAAAGTACCTTAAAAGAAAGTGTATCACTCGTAATTTTAGCTCATTTCACACCTATTTGACAGCTTCTCTTAGCCAATTGGTTTCATTGAAAATGCTGACAATATTCACCTATTAAGATTTCTGCCCTTCTGGAGGGAGACTATTCCTCTTAGATACACTTTATTAGTTTCCAACACGGAAAAATAACTTTTCCCTTCCTTACTCTGCTGGCATTTGCCATTATTTTCCCCTTCTTTTACACAGCATTATTAATTTATTTATTAAAGAAAGAACCTTTCCAGTACAATAAATAACATAAATTATTTAGCCAATTTCAGTCCAGCCCACATATATCATACTCAAGCAGACAAGCTACTTATGACAAATACTTGGTCTGAGAGAAGTAAACCACTAAAGGTTTAATCAGACGCTCCAAAGGAATAGCCATTGGCATTACTTTTAGTCAGAACTACTTCTCCATCTATAAAGACTTTGGAAAATGCTCACTTTTCTTCCTCCAGGAGACTATTGAGATCAGATCATTTTAATCCACAGAAGGGAGAAGAGTGTTATCAAAAGTATACCTTTGAGAAATGTAGATTGTATTTTTGGGTGTTTGAACTCAGGGCCTTACCGCTTGTACTAGGTATTCTACCCCTTGATCTATGCCATTAGTCCTTTTTATTTTTTTACTTTTAATCATTTTCTCATTGTCTTATTTATGCCTCCTGTATAACTGCGATCACAGGCATATGCAACCGTGACCCCTTTGTTGGGGTCTCACTAACTTTTTGCCCAGGCTGGATTTAAGCTGTCAAGCTCATGAACTCCATCTCCTGAGTGTCTAAGATGATAGGTAAGAACCACTTTACTTGGCCACAATACAAATAAACTCTTAAAAACATGTATCAAGTCAACTATGGGTAGGTTCATAGCTTTGCACACCATATCCACAGACCTGTAATTTTTTTTAAAGACTGGTCAGAGTGTCATTATATTAACTAAAGAAACAGAATTTGGAAACAAGATGAGTCTAATCTTAGTGATGAAATTAAGAGGAGCTAGTCTTTCATCCGGTAACTAATTCTTAAGGTGGCTGAGATTTAGGTTTTTTTTTCTTTGTATATGAAGCGTCTTCCTTTACTATCTTATTAATATACACGGGATCTATAAAAATGTTGGATTACAGCATACAGCATGGTAGGCTAAAATATGCTTATAAGGGGTGGGCCAAAGGGGGAGGGTGTGTGAAAATGTTGGAAGGATGACACAGCTCAAGATACATACACCACTTTGTTAAATGGCAAAATAATTCAATACATAGCCTAAAAATTTGAGAAAAACCAGGGAAGGAGTAGATTAGGAAGGCTGGGTGAGAATGTGGAACAAAGTGACATTGATGAAACTGCACTATATTCATACACTGCTTTGTTGAATGGCCAACTTCTTTGACTACACTCAAAAATTTCTTTTCTTAGTAAGCTTTTGTGACCCTTTTTTCTAATAAAGGGAAGGAAAAATTTATTTCCCCAATACTTTGTCAATATTTTAGTTTAGAATCATTTAATCAACCCATGAGCCACCAGGAATTCAAAGCATCTAAGTATAAGAAACCCAGAACGTCGTTGAAACTTAAAAATAATACAATAGGAGCACGCTTAATTTCCATAGCCATTTACTTTGAGAAGAAACTTTTCATTTTACTAAAGCAACTAATGGATAGTGCTCGTTTTTTTGTACAGCAGAAGACTTGTCACATAGTGGGAAAAAAACTACAAAAACTAATCATTTCTTCAGTGAAAATGGCCATGGTTGAGCAAAATATATGCACTTTACTAACTCTTAATTTCAGAGAGGAAGAAGAATGGGGCCTATAGCTAAAACCACTAGGAAAAAATTGGGAGAAGGTGGAAATAAGCCATTAGTAGCATTGACAGAAGGCTCAAGGACTGTGGTTTTCCTGGCTTAAAGGCAAGGAAAATGTCATGAAAATTTTGTTTATTCTTCCAGATCCCCCAGCTCCCACTGTGGAGAATTGGTCTCAGTAGCCCACGGCCTCCAGAGTTCCTGGGAAGCTACAGGAAGGGAGTGACCCAGAACACAGGACAATTTCCCTCCAGGGGCCTGTTTTCTGCAGTAGTTTCTGGACTCAGCCTTGCTTACCTTACAAGCTCCCAGTGAATTGTGACTCAAGCAGCTGTGGCTGCGGCCATGTGACAAAGTATTTCTTTCTGATGTACATGTGGCATTTTACCATAAAAAGGTACAGGACATGGATCTCCAGAGGAACATGCATCAAGTTTATTTTCTGACTAGTAAATGAATAAATTTTTCTGACTCAATTGGGAATGGAAGGAAAATAACCTGCTTTTGGAGCTATCCCAAGATCTGATTCCTTTGGAGTGGCTCATGTAATTTAACAACAACAACCCAGCCTTCAGAGAACTCTGCTATAAGTATATAGCTAGCTATAAGCTTTACAGATGAGGAACTCTGAATCCGCTGGGGCTCAGGTAGTATAGGTGGCCGTTGAGCAGTACTAGAAAGAGTAGTTAGCTAAGGGCCAGGCCAGTAGAATTCCAACCACCCCATTCCACATGTAAGTAAATTTCTAGATTTTTACACTAAGATACACTAAGATACTTTATACTAAGATACTGTCATAAACTCAGAATGATTTGGTTCTGATTATATGTTCATCATTTATGTCTGATTAATTTTGTCAACTTTTTAAAAAAATCAGAACTCTGGTCAGGTTATAAGAAATTAGGAAGAGTCAATAGTAGCTATGTGAAGAAACTGAGTAAGTCAAATGCAAGAACTAGCAAGATTACAGAATTTTAATCAAAGGAAAAAGGTTATCTCAATGCAGAATTTTATTTTTTATGTGACCAGCTGTCATTCTGAAGTTAATATCTCAGAATGAAATAAGTAGGTCAGGTCTGGCTGGCACCATATTGGCCACATGGCTGGATGGTAAGATCTGGCATCTTGTCTTCATGCTGCGGGAGGGAAATGCCCCACCCATCACCTGCCTCTCAAGTGATGGGCATGCCTAGTACCTCAGGCACTTGGCTGGTTGGTTACTGAATCTGTCAGTCCAGTGCGTGGGACTTAGAATTTCCTGTGGGCCCACACCCTGCTCGGGCCCTATTTAGGCCCAGGCCAGACCAGCGCCATTACGCCATGACACATGGTTTCAGTGATGGTATCCTGTGTCTTGTCTCCTGGCTCGTCTTCAGTTATCCTGGCGTCCCAGTTCAGCTCTCCATTGGAGTTGAATTGGATTGTTGGTATTGTTTTTGCCCTTTCTTTCCTCTTTATTCTGTTTCCTACCTGTGTTATGTGTATTTGGGTGCTGCAGGCCTTTTGTAACAATTGGCTGCATGCAGCCTGCTAACTCTATAATAAAGACTCTAATATTCCATATTCCAAAATGTGGCTTCTGGGATGATTCACCTTACCACAAGAGCAAGTTATTATCTATCAGTAGAGCAAATGACCCTATTTCCCAGTTAACACAGGGCAGTCTGTGAATCTTTATTGAGCTGGTTTAACCATGAAGAATATTCCATTTGATTTTCAAAAGTGTGCTGCTTTGGGAGACCATCCTAAATATAAACAAATTTCTCTTCAAAGTTAATAGATTTGAGTAAGAAAAGAAAGGTGGGTTGATTTGAGTTTCAAATTTGGTTTATTAGAGGGGAGAATATATGGAAAGCAGAGCAGACTAGGCTTAGATGATGATGTGCTTAGACCCTGTGTCCTTTCCCCATACACTGTCAAGATGTATTAAATCTTTATTTACTAGACTTTCTCAGAAGACATATTGAGATGTTTTCAGATAAACTGCTGAGGACTCCAAATACAATTCAGATTTTCTTTTAAAGTTGAGGAATTGATTTTCACATGACTTGCTTAAATTAGAGAGTTAAGATTGCGATCAAATTTTACTTTATTCTGTAATGAAAAATGTCTTGGGTAATGTATTACAATAACTGCTAGTCTTCCGAGAGCAATCCATAATGAATTATAAGTAGGATCTGACCAATAGATTCCACTTTTGTATGACACAAGAGAATTTCTGATTTTGCTGAAAAGAAGTTACCCATGAGCAAACTTAAGACACACTGCTTAAAGCTATTTATAAATGTGGACACTATTTATTTTTAAATATTTAAGAAAGACTTTTCATGGAATTGAAAATTTCAATTACTCATAATACTTGTGTTAATTTAGCAGTTAAAAATTACACTTCATTGCTTGACAGACTTTTGTGATTAAACACATGCTTGTTAATGTGAATTTACTGTGAATAATGGTTTTACTTTTTGCATTTTTCTTTACAAAGCATGCAATAAATTAATTACTTTAAAATGTGTACATGAAATGATATGTTCAAGGTCTTTGGGAAAACAGGAAATGTAGTCTTGGTATGTTTTGTTAGGAATATTATCTTTTATTTTGGTTTGCTTAATTTTCATGCAACTAAAATCAAAATTGTTAATTGAGGAAACACCTGTTTTGCCTGATTTTCTTAAGTGCACTGGATGGATATTGGATGCCTTGCAGCAAAACTCTCATTAAGTCAAGAATCTCAAGATATGGGCTACAATGGCTCAATTATTGCATCCAGGAGAACATTATACCCAAACTTCACTGCATCATTTTCCTCAGGGGACTTTGCTATAGAATTACTTGTAAATGGAAACATTCTACAAAAACATCCCTCCCATGCGTCAGAATTTTAAAGAAATGAATAAGAAGAGATACTTTGTGATAGATAAGGAATTGATTTAAGAAAATATTAGAAACAAATGACTATTTCTTGGAATGAATAAAAGTGAATACAGGTGTTGTAGAGTTCATTTCATTTAACTTTTAACAACCTTGAGAAGCTTCAATGATAGCTATGTCCACACAATGTGGTGCCATTTTCTTTTTACTATGTTCCACTTCTCTTTCACAATGGTTGTTGGTGCAGGGAAAGCAATCCAACAAGAGTACATGTAGCTGAAACCATCCTACCACTGTAACAGAAGTCAACTTTAGATACTATTAACATAAAGATACCAATATAATCAATACTCTGATGATTAAATAAAGGGATGGTACATTTGGAAAATTTTCAGTCTTTATGATGACTTAAAAATATGGGCTTTTGCTCAGTAAAAGGGAACTGAACAAATTGTAAGAAGATTTTATATCCTAAGCAAGACACCTACTGCAACAGGGCCTAAATAAATACTTGTTTAATGATAAATATCTGTCCTTTATGTGTCTATTCTTTCTGTTTGTGTTGTGAGCAGGTTTTTTTTTTTCTTACTGGCAGGTGACTATGAATTCCTTACCTATCTACCAAGGGGCATGGGAAAATCCCATTATCAACTTTCATACATAATTGTGGCTGATGGGTGAATAGTATCCTTCTGTCCTATGTCATTAGATAGGGCATTTTTAACCTAATCACAGAGTAGCTGGGCATTCCAATCATTCTTTAGTTAAGTACAAATTTCTGCTGAGGAAAAACAGATTCATAAGTCCCAAGTTCTAGCAGTTGTAGAATTCCCGAATGATAACCATATTTTCCTTCTGTCAAGTTTTCCTTGTAGCTACCACTTTCTCAAGAAGAGGCCTCTCCTTTTCCTTTAATGGTTGGTGTGCTTTTCTGTTTAGTCTAATACAATATGGCAAAGCAATGGCATGAGATTTCCAAAGCTGAATCAAAAGGAGAGAGACAATGGCTGCTGTGCTTCCTCTCTGTGGAAGCTTCCTACTGGCACTCAGCTGGAAGGGTGTGAGTAAGCCCAGGCTACAAAGAGAATAAGCTGAAACCCTCCTGTCAACCACCTGTACCAACTCATGTCATCATCTGTTGAGCTGCCCCTTCTACTGCCCCTTTCCACAGAGCCCTGTCCAAAATTGGCAAGAAAAAAAGAAATGGTGGTTATTCAAGTCATTGCTTTGGTGGATTGTGATTCTGCCATCGTTTGTACCCATAGTTGATGATATAGTGAGTATAAATATGATGCCTTTTTTTTTTTTTTACAGAGGAGGAATTGAGAGCATACAACAACTGTATTAAAATCATCCTGGCAGGGTGACAAATGACAGGGGCAGATTCTAGAGCCTCCTTTCCTGCACAACTCTCACAGGATACAACCTTAGTTTATCGTAACTCAGAATATGGTGGTAAACAGCATAGACTCTGATGACAGAACCAGTGTCGAATCTAAGTGAGTCATCAGTGAACAGCACGGACAGAAATCGTTAGGAAACTTCTTATGCATTGTACATAATAGTTTACACGCCTTAGCCTGTTGTACGATGTGGATGCTTATCACTTTTGAAACTCAACTTGAAATGGTATTTGGAGGTGGGTCCATAAAAGGATGATTGATTGTGGGGCTCTGCCCTTGTGTATGTGATTCACACTGTAATTCATACTCACTTTTTGCCATGAGATATTATGTTAATAAATTCTTCTCTGGATGATGATGATGACTTCATCCTAGACTTCATAGCCTCTAGAACTATCAAAGATACATTTCTGTCTTCCAAGCCCCACTCATTCTGTTATAGTTGCAGAAAACAGACAGAGAAAATGTGCAAATTGCTCAGCACAATACCTGGCATACAGGTGAGATATGCATATTAGTTATTGCTAAGATTATTAGACATGAAAGGAATATGGTTATTTTCTCTGGTCCTTCCATTCTAATCAGTATTCTTCTGTCCAGTTTAATAGCTAAATTTCAATAATTCAGATGGGAAGCAAGATTGGATGTGTATGAGCACACCACGAATTTGAAACTTGGTTTTAGTAAATCAATATACCTAGTGTCTGATATTCAAATGCTGTAGGATGGCCTCTGGGATATTATTGGTTATAGAGAGGGAGATGTGAAAATAAACTTGAACAAGAAAGAAAGTGAAATGTTGATTGTCTGTAGTGTAGCAGTGGGCCAGCAATGTGTTGATAATTGAAGTCAACAGATCACCTTCAGCTTTCTGGTCCATCAAAGTTTTTCTTACAGCCCATGAGCAGCAAAATTGTTTGGTTTAAATTTTACTTCCTTTTATTGCTCCTGTGGAGATGCTAATGAATAATGGACAAAGAGAAGCAGAGAACTCAAGTAATTATTCTGTTGTGAACATTTAGAGCTGGAAGAAGGGACCTATAAGGCTCCGTTGGTCCAATGCCTAATTATAGAGTTAAGAAAACCTTAGGCTTAGAGTTGCTAACTGCCCCACTGACATGTGGTTGGTGAGCATCAAACATTAAACAGAGTTCGAAGGCCTTGACTTCTTCTCCTGCCTTTGCTTGTAGTTTCTGCTGATAGACGCTTGTGCATTTCCTTCCTCCTTTCCTCATCCTATTTCCAATGGCTAATCACCTAGTGCCTTTTTGCAAGAACTTGAGTGAAACAGAAAGCCAGGTCTCCTTTTCAATATTGTGGTCACTGGACAAAGGATCAGAAAAGAACCTTAAGGTTCAACTATCAAGAGTTTGGGAATTGTAGCCTTTTCATTTGTTCAAATGATTGACTGAGCCTGAAGTGCCTTCGTGCTTGATTTCTTCACAATACACACTTCTCTGCATAAGGAAAGCACTCAGTTTCATGGTCTGGCTAGGAGGCTATGAAGTCTTCGCTAGCCGTTGGGCAGAACTACTGAGATGACTCTTCCACCTATCCTGTATTACAGCCCCATCTAATTACTTCCATTGGATATTGTGACCTCCTTCAGGGTATATGGGCATTGCAGTGAATGGAACACAAAGAGCAGCATCTACCAGTACAGCCATCTGTGAGTTACTTGATATGTGTCCTACATTCTCCCTACTTTGTAGGAAGTTTGCAATAATAACCTTTCAGGACTTTGTACTTAGCCACCTGTATGTAGTCAGTAATGAAATGCAATATTGAATGGTCATGTTTTCAGAGTGTTCGTTGCAAGAGTAATGAAATAATGGAAGGAAAAATGCTTTTTATTAAACAATTACTAATATGCAGTTGGCATTGTAAAATGATTTAATCTAGTTACATTATAAATGCTTCTATCATTTACTAGGTAAAAGGAAACATGTCAGGCTTCATGCTACATAAAAAGTGGAATCAACTTATATAGTTTCCCCCTAATAATGGATGATAAATTTTATTTTCTATAATGTAATTTCTTCCCCTTCCCATAAGGACTTGGGAGTAGGAATGGGGCTGCAGAGATAGCTTGTTGTACTTTTGTTTCCCTTTATAGCTGTTCATGAGATATTGAGAAGCTGCTGTGCTTGTGAAACATAGAATGTTATGTAGAAAGGATCAAGAGGTGACTAGCCTATATTTTAGGACTTTATTATTATTTTTTCCCCTGTTGCTTTGGGCAGAGAAATCTTGATTTCAACGGTGATTTGTGGTCAGTAACTCAGATACCTATCTGCATCAACATTTGGAGAGCTATTAAACTTCATACTTATAAAGCCAGGCACAAGTGACTAACATGTGTAATTTTAGTTACTCAGAAGCTCTTCAAATGTTGATGCAGATAGGCAGCACAAAACTGCACAATTTTAAAAGAGTAAAAAAACTTAACTGAATGAGCTAGACTTTACATACATATGTATACATACTACAAGGTTTGGAGATTGATGTAAATTTTATTACTGACTCATTAAATTCTTTAATAAAATGTATTCTCAAAAGAATTTTTAGTATTATTTTCCTTATTTTGTCCAGTTATATTAAGTAGGGTTTCTCAAAGAGTTAAATGTATCAACAATCATTTGAGTAAAATGTACCAGCTCATGTAATTGATGTATATATATAAAACCACAGGGAAGTGATCCTTAATTTCACCACAGGGAACCAGAGAGGTGAACTTTTAGTATTGTGCTGAGAATGAGAAGATGTTTCTACAGGTACAAGTAGGGAATCTTACACTTGATTGAGTGGCATTGATTCAGTTACTCACCCGCTAAACAGTTATTGATTAAACTACAATCGGACAGTATGTAGATGTTAGAGATAAAAAATGAAGATATAGGCCCACATATCAAGGAAGTACTTGGTGATAAAGAGCCTGTAATTAAAATTATGAATGGATTGATGGGCTTGTGTGTAATGCCTCATAGTAATAAGCATGGATGTGTTGAAAGAAAATTTCATGTTCAGAAAATTAGAGGTATAATTGAAGCTTAAAGAATGGCATGAAGGTAGATGGAAATCAACATGATTGGGTATGAATATAGCAAATCATGAGAACTTCAATGTGTTTAAGAGATAGCCTATTCCATATTGTCCCTGGTAGGAAACTATGAAGTAATTTTATACAGTTGAATTTGCTTTCATTTTTATGCCATATCACTTCTCTCAGTAGGAAGGGGACAGATATAGGGTACCAAACTATCATAACTTAGGCAAGAGATCTTGACATCAGAATTGGAAGAAGTGGTATGAATAGAAAGAATAAAATATTTTACTTATGGACTTAGTGTGGGATTAAAAGAGAAGGGCCACACAAAGATAAACATAAATGAAGGTCAAGGTTTGCAGGGACTGGGACTATATAGGTCAAATATAGATTTAAAGGAAAGATGATAAATCACTGTCTTTTGGCATTTTTCACATGAATATTATCAACTAAGAAATTAGATTGAAGAATCTGAAAATCACAATAATGCCATGGGTAATTTAGGTTGAAGAGACAGAACAGAGATGTCTTTACTCCTCTTTCTTATCCTTTCTTTTTACATATTCCCCCTTTCAAAACTTTTCTAAATTTAACAAGTGTTTCATTATGGCCCATTCATATGTGCATGCAATGTACTTTGGTCATATTCTCTCTCGGTCCCCCTCTCCCTGTCCTTTTCTCTCCCACCTCCCATCTGTTTCCCCTACAAATAGTTATGTTCGTGTCCTTTCTCTTTAGCTACTGATTCTGCATATGCGATAGAATATGTGGTATTTTCTAAAGGTGACCTTTAAAAGACACAGTTAAGATGGTCATAGGTTTCATTACCAAGGGGAAGGAAGAGAAAGGAAAATGGAGGTTAAAAGATGAAGGAAGTGGTGGTGTTGGGGGGTTACGTGTGAGCAATAGCTCAGAAGAGTCAGGGGAGGATGGAGGTAAAGTTGCTAATTCTTTTCTCTCTACCTCAAGAGGCTCTTGTCCTAAGATGCACTGCCCAGGGCACTTCCTTGTACAGTTTGAGCATTGAGTCTCCACATAGTCTAGTCACACTAGTTTTTAATTCAAAGGAGCAGTCTAGTTATAACAAATACAAATCTAAATTTTTTTTATTGGAGTCTCTCTAAGGATTCCAGGGCCAGGGAAGTACTGTAACAACTTAAGTAAACCTTCTCAAATTTCTTTTTGACATTTTTTTCCTCTTCACATTAAAAAAAAATATAGCTGCATTGTACTACAGATTTATCACAGCGTATTACAGAACGAAGCACACCACTATTCTTCTTGCAATATATTTCTCTCTACCTAAAACTCATGCTTTTGAAAGTATACAACATGGGGTCTACAGTAATAAAATTATATATCCTAATACATTTTTTCTTTAAAAGTATATTTCAGATACTTTTGTCATAGTCACAGAAGTAACTGCCAGATGATGGATTGTTAATTTGCTGCAGTAACTATTTTGCTCTTTTTATGAGTTCCATAGTATCATGTCGCAAACTTCAGACATAGACAACAAAATTAACTTAATAAAAAACCCATAAACAAAAACAGAAAGAGCTGGACACTGGTGGTATATGTCCATAAACCTAATTACCAAGAAAGCTCATATCTGAGCATCTCATTTGAAAGCCAGCCCAGGCAGATAAATCCTTGAGACTCTGATCTTCAGTTAAGCATTGAACAGCTAGAACATGAGGCATGACTCAAATGGTTGGGTGCCAGTCATGAACAGATAAAAATGGCGTGTGAGAACATGAGGCACCAATGAAAAAGCAAACAAATTCTGTCCTGCAACTTTCTTCAAAAGAAGGAGGGGAGGACTGTTAGAGGAGGACAGCAATAGCGTAGAAGATAGCAGACAGTACCTGTAAGTAGTAGAAACTAAAACTAAGTAACTAACTTAAGGCTCTCAAACTCATCAAAACCACAAGGGCAATGTTAAAATCCTGATTGCTGGACTATACCGTTGCTGCTTTGGATTTTGGAGGGGTAAGAGTAGAGGGTCAAAGGATTTGCATCTCTGACAAGTTCCAAGAGACACAGATTCTTCTGGTTTGTGAGAAACAGTGAAAAACTTGCTAACTTAATAAGCAGCAAATCAGAACAGACTTAGGAACAGTGAAATAATATTACTAAGATCAAGGGTGAGGCATGGATTTTATGAGTCTCAAAGGCAAATCTGAATATTACAAGACCTAAACAAGCCTGCTTGGTATTGAGCTACTGAGTTTCTTGCCCAGAGTATTTTATTCCTCATGGGCCTCTAGTGTCATAATTACAGAGACAAACACATATAGGGAAGTGATTGGGAGAGTCATAGTGTTAGGATCCCAAAGCCAGGTCAGAAAAAAAACTTTTACCAATGAATTTTACAGAGAGAAACTAGTAAATTAGGCAAAAATTAATAATAATTAATATTATGATTCTCAGGAAGTGAAGGGGAGTCTCATCGTAAATTTTATGCCTTGGGAAGTTTAATTTTCCAAGTGGACATGGTTTTCAGATCCTCAAATATTTTTCTCCACTTGCAATGTACTTATTAGTAACTATTTATAAGTAATTATGTAGTAAAGTAGTTCATAAGCTTAATGACTATGGTAACCTTATCCAATATTAAGAAGTGATACATTCTGAAATGGATTTCTTATTCTATGTAACCTGGAATAACTTCAGTGAAATTTGAGCCACATATTTCCAATTCATGTTTAGATAATCCAATTTACATATTGTTGAATAGCTAAACAAATTTTATGCTTAAGATATCCCTTAAGAACTTGTTAAAGTACATTTTACAGTGTTATGTTCTACAGAAAACATTGACTTATATCCAGGTAAACAGATGCCAAAGCAGGGAAGAATATTATGGGAAGGAGTCTTTATTTTCATAAATCGTGATGCAACTTTAACATAGGCAAAAATATAACATGTTCCATTTCCCTTAAGACTTATCTTTGCTATGTAAATAATATTTATAATTCCTTATCATATTCCTACCATCTATTGCTATGCAGTTGAGCAAGTTAGACTGTAAGGAAATAACTGCATATTTGAGAAGGGAAAACAACAGACACATAATCACCTAAACTTTGGATAAACCTCTGAAATAGAAGCCAAATACATAGCAATGAAATCACAATGAAATTATGAATTTATGGAGGAAAAGATGGGAGGTTAATTTTACCCTGTAAAACCTCAATGAAGCACAAAATTCAGGGGAAAAACTAATAATTATAACTAAGAATTGTAAGATTTGGAACATCAACTCAGCAAATGAAGACATTACCACATGGCAGACATTAACCAATAAAAGGCATCCAATCACTCTCAAATGAGCCCATAATGCAAAATGTGCGCACTGTGGATTTCTGGAGAGATGGTACATTTATTTAAAAAATCCATTTATTACTTTCTGTGTCTGAATTCATTCAATCCACATTTACTCAGCATAGAAATGTCCTTGTACTTTGTGTGCGATGCTGCAGGGGATTAACAAAATGAATCAGGTATAGGTCCTGACCTGAAGGAGCTTACAATTTACTCAAAATTGTTTGACTTGAGGGAAGAAAGACAAACCAATAAGCCTAAGAAATGAGAAGTGGCAAAGACAACAATCTATGACAACAAATGCTATGACAAAGCAGTAAAAAGAGCGAGAGAAGGGAGATACAACATTTACGATGTCATTCTAAGAGGAAAAGCGTTGAACTAAAACTTGCTACATACTTAAGTTCTTAGAATATTTTTCACTTAAAAATTTCTCAACTACATAACATCTCACTAAATTGAAAACACAACCACACCATGTTTTCAAAAAGTGTTGTGATATCCAACAGACACACCGTTAACACATGAACAAAAGCAAAGCCTACGCGTGTAACAACCAATGATACACTTGGATAGTAACCCAGTCAGCGTAAGCTAGTTTTTATTTATGCACCACTCCCAATTTCCTCCCACATATCAGCAACTTAAGGTAACTATAGCTTATATGATACTATTTGCAAGGCTGCTAACTCTTCAGCAGATATCTTCATGTTGTGTCTCAGGGACTTTCTCTGCTGTGTTAACATGGGCACATCTCAGTGAGTACTGTGCCAGGAAGATATTGTTAAAGAATTCAATTTGACAATTAAATGCTCTGGAGTGGAAGTGGCTTGTAAGATCATGTGTTACAGTCAACTAGCTAAAATCAGTCACATGACCGTATTTTTAGGTGTTGAGAGAAGTGTAATTATCTATCATATTTACATTATCTATCATATTATATTAGTGTGATATGGTAGGGCATGAGGTTGGAAGAATCTGATTCAGAAGGAGTTTACATGTTCTGATCAGAGTTTCACTTTTGTTACATGCAGTTGAAAAAATAAAGTTATGAACAGGAAAAAATAGGATAGTAATATGTAGAAAGTGATGCTGGTGAAGTGTAGAGGCAGATTGGAGTAGCAAAAAAACTCGAAGACTCCTGGAGGAACTGAGGTTATTAACGATAAAGGTTTGAAGGGACTCTGTATAGTGTGGCTGCAAAGGGTAAAATTGATTCACAATAAGATTTTTTCACAGACAGATTTAGTTGGAACTCCTTGACATAGCAGCTGAAGGATGAAGGAGAAGTAAATAGAATGCACTTTTCTAGGTTGGTTGCTTGTATGGTTGGCAATGTTGTTATCTTGTTATCACCCATCCAGAAGCAGCAGTTGCATTGCTGGATAAATGTAATTGTGGCACTTCAGGATAATCAGCTGGAGATTCTGACTGTATAGATCAAGAGAAGAGAGGAAGCTGGGGATAGATCTGAAGGCCTGGAAATAGTTGGCCTCACAATACCAGTCTAGCAGTGATAGATGAGGTTTTTCTTGGGAGAAGCAGACTGAGGACAGAACCCAAGAAAGCTGCCATTGAGTGAAGAGAGGCTACAGAGTCAAGGCTCGTTTTATCCTAGGATAGGCTTCAGATGACTTTTCTAGGGTGGATGTAGCACATTGGAGGCTTAAACCACAGAAGTTTATTTCCCCACAGTTGGAGCCCAGAAGTATGACAGCAAAGTGTCATCCAGGGTGCCTGCTTTGGAGCCCTGGGAAGGAGTCAATTCTGTGTCTCTCACCTAACTTCTTAGTTTGTGGAGAATCTTTGGGATTCTTTAGCTTGTTGCTGCATCACCCCAAACTTTGCCTTCTTTTCCATGTGATTTCCTTCCAGACTCCCAGTTTCCCTGTGTGTGTATCTGCATCAAAATCCTCTCTTCCAAGAAAGGATAGAGCCCACACTCACTGGTAACTAGGACTTAGGACTGTGATACATGTATTTTGGGGAAGAAAATTCAGTCTATAGCTGGCTTCTTCTACGCCTTCTCCAGCCTGAGTTGGAGAAGGGAGAAAGAAGTCAGTTTACAATAAGCTGAGAACTTGTAGGACATTTTTTAAAAGTTGAGATTGTCCATGTATACTCTTTGTTTGAAACAAATCAAATGGTAAAGGGCTAGACTGCATAGATAGTACAAATTTTAGATTAAAAAAAACAGCTTTACAGTCTGTTAAAGAAGCATTCAGACTGTGACATCTTAACAATATTTGCTTGCTACAAGATTATTTAAACTAAAACATATGGGTTGCTTTTGGTAAAGAATGTCATGTATCTGTACACATGAATTAGTACTCATTCACTTTGCATCTAATGTAATGTGCTCTTTTCTGATGAAAGTTGGAAGTTTGAGTTTGAAAAATGATGTGTCTAAGAGAGTATGGACTAAGCAATTTTAGATATGGCAGAGCAATAAAAAACATTCTTGCCATGGATTCATTGGAGGTGCAAGGACACAGATTAACCTTGGGAGGTGTAGTATAGCATTTCGTTTTTTTTTCTTTTTCAAAAGAAAGGAAAAGACTTGGCATTTAAGTTCTCACTCTCACTCCAAGAGGGAAAAATATAAATCTTGGGATGTGTAAAAAATATTAAAATGTTCACAGAATTAACCATCAGTGATAAATATCAAATGTCACTTTTCTACTTTATCACATATTGAAAGAAACTGAAATATGCAACCAAATCATGGCAATCCAATCCTGCATTTCCCTAAACATCATGATGTATTAACTTTCTACCAAGATTTCTGGATCCAAATATGTGTATTGAGTCTTGCTTTTCAATCTTAATGAAGGTTGGCTTATAGTTTAAAATAAAGACTAAGGAATTACTTTTGGTAACAGAATTTCACTAGTGATATCTTTCAATGGTATTCGTATTCCCAAATTCATATTTTTTATTATAAGGAGACAAGTAGAATCTGGGTGCCAGATTCTAGTAGTTAGGACTGAGGTAGCTTTTTAGAGATATATTTATTATGTTTCATAACTACCTAAAGAGAAGTTTTGGTTCAGTGTTTTAGCATTCACACTATTTCTACGGCATTGAAATCTGAACAAACAGCATTATAACTTATGGTTGTTGGTTTTTGCTTACAACTTTTGTAAATGAAACACACTTTCTGATGGGAAAGGATGATCATGTAGACAGATATTGAATAACCTTCACCCCAGTGAAGGTTAGAGCATTCACCTATTTATAGGAGGTACATCTTCCATAAGTGTCAAGACAGTAACCCCAGTGGAAATGTAACCAAACACATGCTGTGCTCCTTGAACTTTCCTATGGTGCATGTCTGCTTCTTCTTTTCTTCAATGGGCTTGGGAGACTTCATAGTTACTTCTCAATCTGGCATACAGCACTAGGTGTTGCATGCAAATGCAAGCACATGTGCATGCTTTGCCTGCTCTTTGGAGTCCTTGGACCACAGCAGTCCTACTTTTCATCAGGTGATTAATGGCATCTGAACACTTTAGACTATACGCATGCTCAAGCTAACAGGAATTTGAAAGTGAATTGCATATGACACATGAGATACTAGATGGAGTCTAAAAGACCAAGTTTTAATTTGTATTCCAATGTGTTACTTGGAATTGTGAAGAAATATTAGAGAGGTGAGAAAGCAGTAAGACTCAGGAATATTTTTAACATCCTTTCCTGAACAGAAAGAAAAATTATGAAGACTGCAGATAGCCGTGATTTTCAGAAATGCAGAGCAAAACTGAATCATAATAGCTGGTTTTCTTTTCTTTCCTTTCCTTTCCTTTTCTTTTCTTCCTTCTTCCTTCCTTTCTTTTTGCTTTCTCGCTCTGGTGGAATAATTACCTATAAATATGAAACTTCTCTTTAGGTAGTTATAAAACATAATAAATATATATCTAAAAACCTACCTCAATACTTTCCAACTACAATTAAAAGAAAGCATCAACTAATAAGTCAATAAACTTTAAGTGTCACAGTAATTAAATGATTGACATGTTTTCTGTATTAGTCAGTATTTAATCAGATAAACAGAATCCACTTGAGGAGTTTCAAATATATTTCAATGAATGTAGTGAATTAGTTTCAAGGTACTGAAAGGGCTGGAGCACTAGTTGGGTAAGCTAATCTAGAGTACATATATTAAGTTGCTGCTATTCCTAGGCTTAGAGGTCCAAAGGAGGAAATAGTATCTCATAGAGTCCATGTGTAGTTAGGGCTTCTAGGGTTGAACCTGAATTACTTGAGTGGACCTTGGGGTTACACTTACCTGTCACTATTGTTGCTGCTAAAACTACCATTAGAAGCTGGAAAAAGATATTTTCAGTGTTTTAGTGTCCTGTCATACTACTACACATATCTAAGAGAAAGTCACAGAGGTCTGGGAAAATAAAGCATTACAGGCTCCCAGCCATTGAGGTACAAAAACAAGTAGAACTGCCATGGAGAAACTGAAAGCTAACAATACATACTTTCCACTGTCTTTCTCTCCTTGATAATCTGGTTAATTTTCCTGAAACTTCCTAACTATTATTGATCCTGTGAAGGGGAGAAGGCCCAGGGAAAGAAGAAGATATAATTTGGTGACATCCCATTAAAAGAGAAAGGAAATTAGAGTCTAGGAAGATGGGAAGCAGGAGGGATGTCAGTGGTTACAGGTCAGAGGTAAGCTTCCCTGAGTTCATACTTCATGGCATTCAAACCCTTTTTCCAATTGGAAAAATTCAGTTGAAACCATGGTGCACGGAAATTGGTGCATGGAGGATTAAGTTAAACTTGTTACTTGTTGCAGTATCTGTCCTGAGAAAAATCTCAAATCCATTGAAGAAGTCTCAGGTTTGTCATGGAACCATAATAATATGATATCACAGGGTTGATAATTAAAGATGATCAGTTTCTTAGATTGGATAAGTAATGACTCTAATTGCCTATACCTCATGAGAATATCTAGGAATTCCATTAAATTCTTATATTACTTATTATTAAGTGAACCGTTGGAATACAAGAAACCTGGGATTACAACAAGGATGGCCTAGTGTAGAGACACTTTGATACAGGATGCTGTAGCAGGATCTAAGTACTTTGGGAACTGGTGCTACTATGATTTTCTCTGCCTTTACTGCAAAGCACCACAAAGCATATGATACTCAGTGTGAAATGTACCAGCAGAAGACAGCAAAGATGCATAGTGCACACAAGACAGAGGTATTTCCACTACTCTCCCTGAGCACACAGGATTGTTGTATATCCATATACATGTTGAGATAGAAGGAGGCAAGGTCACTTGAGTTAAGAGAACTAGCTTGGATAAAGAATTTAAAACAGATGTTTTCAGCAAGTTTGAGTTCAAAGTGCAATACAACAATATAAGTTCAGAGATGCATCAGTGCTGAACCAGTTTAGGAATACCCCATTTCTGATGTGATAAAGATGTAATGCTCACCATTGGTTATGATGAATGCCACAAACTCTTTTCATTGAACCCTTTTAGAATAGACTGCTTTGAGAAATCCAAATTATCCATGATAATTAAAGTAGAATGTTCTCAGAAAATTAAGAGCTTTTTTCTTGAATTATTGGTATTTATTGCTTAATGTGATATAAAGTAGTTAATGCTAATTTTTAGGAGAAAGATTTTGTTTTATAGTTATTCATTATCTGTTCTGTTATAGGAAGGCCTTGTGTTCTTAAAAACAGAAAATATGATCTTTTCTTCTAGCATGAGAATAGTCATAATAATTGAAAGTGATTCATATATTTATAAAGATGGTGTTATTGTAGGAACAAAAGAATAGTTTTTATTAAAGTTTATAAACCAAAGAAGATGAGATTGTTTCAATTCATCCCCATCTTTCCATAATGCTTTTGTAATGGGTACAAATATTAAAATGATCCATTTTTGTCAAAAAGGAGTATATTCAGATTTGGACAGCTTAATAAATAATAATGGAATTCTCAGATTACCCACCCAACTGTGGGACCATGACCCCAGAAATGCTAAACCACCTTGAATCAGCCCCAAACCCTATTAATTACATTGTTGTATATTTTACTTATGTATATGTGAATTATGTTTAATTGCGTCAAATAACTATTTAAATAAACAATAATTCACAAATAAAATGATGGCATATTTGTGTTTAGAATCCTATAGCGATCTACAGAGTAATTATTTATATCCATAAATGCATAATGATCTTATAATGAGATATTTTGCAGTTGTATGCATTAACTCTTCAGACTGCACCAGTATTATTTTCTGTTGATAGTGAGATTTTAAGGTCACCATCATGTAAGGCATTTTAGCTAATCATTCCTGAAAAGTGCTTACTTTTGAAAAAAAAAACCATAAAGTCCCCCCAAAATAAAAAAAATAAAAATAAGTAAAAAATCCAAACCACAATGCTGACCGGAAAAATATATTTATATTGAACCCCTCAGCTAGATTCTCAGTCACATCACTGCTTAAAATGCAGTCACCTGACAAAAACAGTTCTAATTATTACCCCCTTGGGCTAACATTTTTCAGAGTGACTGGCTAAAATGCACTCTAGCTCATAATTTCTGCCTCTGACAGTGGCAGACATAACCTAGTTTCCTCTAATGCAAAAGTCTCTAATCTAGAGGGCAAGACCCTGCTCCATATAACACTGAAGGGAGAAAATGCAATTTGAGCACAAGGAAATTGCACACATAGTTTGATAGTTCTACCACTCTCAGATTTTTTTTCTCCTCCTTGGGTTTAAATGTCTTGTTTTATTTTATACTAAATTATGACCTGGCTGGAATTGCTCTGTTTTCTTTGTCTTGTTCTAGGAACCTCTTACTATCAAAGGGAGGGTCATGTTATAGTTCCACACTTTCATTTGTTCAGGGGTGGGAACTTCACATTTTGACAGTTCAGTGGTGAAAACATTAAAAGTTACTGTGCTTGCTGCAGCAATATTTCTTTCCTTTTGAATAATAGCTCTTTTGTCTTGGCAAATGGGGCATCTAGACTGCATTAGAAAAAGGTAATTAAATCGTTTTTGAAATGACGAAAGTGCAGATTCTCGACTTGGACTAATCAGTAACAATTTCATTGTTGAATCTATGAACAGACCAAGTTTTATGATTGCTAGGAGAGGTGAATTAACCTCAAATTGTTCTGGTTCACTTCACAGGCCATGACTGAGTAATACATTGCCTTGAATCCGATAAGCCAGAAGAGGAAAGAAGTTTCAAGAAAGTTAAGTCAAAAGTCTTGGAAAGAATGCAACCATTGGTGTTCCTTACTGGGGATTTTCATTAACAATTTGTACGTCTGTGAATTGGAGAGCCATCACCTCCTTTTCTATTGCTTGCTGCTGACAGCTGCTGCTTAACACCTTCCTTCCAGCTGGGAGGGCAGCTGGATGGCTGTCTAAGCAGTTAATGCCAGGATGGCTCCTTAGTGAGCAACCAAGGCTTCAGCTTTTTCCTGGAGACTGCACATGTCACCTTCACGTCTCCCGCATCTTCCATCATTTCTGTGAATATATCTGGAGACACTGGTAAAGCACCGGCCTATGAAAGTGCAGTCTAATTGGTGACTTCAAACAAAGACTGCCTTCAACTAGGAATGATTCACTACTGTGGTAAAAGCCTACTTTCATTTTCCTCCAAAATGAGTTTGAATCTTCAAGACTCTGAATAGTTTTCCATAGTCATAGTGGACAGAATTATTTAAAAATTAATTCTGATGAACATTTGTAAAATAATGGTATACAGTCTTGACAATGCTACGGATAAATTGGTAGTTTCAGAAGGAAAGTTTGCCTCCCAAAGAATTCTTAAACTTACCACAGTAACTTGTCACACCCAAACCCTCAGCTCTCATTAGAAGATATCACAGTTACACTAATATTATCACTAAAAATAGGATGGGTGCCACTTTGGACAAAATTAGAGTAAATATTTGAAGAGTGACTTCAATCTAATATTCATTTGAAAATATCCAGTGTGGCTTATTAATTGGTTTAATCTGGATAATTCATAAAGAAATTTTGCAATTCATCCAAAAATTATAATATCTACTTTATTTTTTAGTTATTAAAATATGAATAGCAATAGTTTTAGAAAAGTTTCATTTTCCTAATACCATGTCATTAGGGAGCAAATAAGATTAGTGAACAGGAGTGGGAAATAATTTGTGTTAAAGAAACCCTAGGATGATAGGAACTGTCTTTCACATCTCTACACCACATGCCCACATAGGAAGCTTGTCTAGCCTCTCCGAAGATAGCATTAAATATGTGGAGGGCAGGTAGCACAGATTTCATGATGGCTGGCCTTGGGATAGTGTGTTTAAGTTGTAATGGCCAACATTTTAAAGAAATTCAGTTTCAAGTCAAATTTGGTAGTTTATCTTAGATATTAAAACTTTTCCTAGGGAGGGATTTGATATATATATATATATATATATATATTTATTTATATATTTATATATATGTATATATAGAGAGAGAAAGAGAGTCATCAGAAAATATACTCTAAAGTTTCAATGAAAGAAAATAGAGTGAATGTTCTGAAAATGTTTATACAGTAAGTCTATCTTTATATTATTATATTTAATATTATTTATAGGTCCATAGGAATATGTTACAATGTACTCCTTGTTCTGTTCCAACCTTACCATGTTTTCCCCAGGGTATTTAGGAAATAGCATATCAAAAGATTGCTTCTATTGTTTTGATCAAGCTTACAGTACAAAGTTTTAATACTTTCTAAATACTGAGTTTGGCTGCCTGATAGTATCAGAATACTTCTGATTTTCTTTTAGCAATAGTGTGTCAACCAGGTCTTTGATCTTTCAAAGTATCATATACTAGTTGTTTTAAGTATGTAAAATAGTTTATAAAGTGACTTAAGATGAGCTTAGCTAAAATAAATATTCAATTTATCAGTACTATCATTATACATACTTTTTATTTAGGGCTTACTATTTACCAGACAAGTTTTTTCAATGTCAAACATGCATTATTTCATTGAACCCTCAAAACTATCAAATGGAAAAATTATTGTTAGTTTCATTTCCACATCAAGAAACTGAGGCACAAACAGGATGTGTGACATATTCAAAGATATACAGAGGAAAGTAGAAGAATTGGTAGCAAAACAAAGGTACACTAATACTGTGTGCTTTGCCTTTAGTTTCCATTATATGGCCTTCCACTTGTTAATATTTATTCAAAAGCTGTATTAAGATGTAGGATTTTTTTAAGTGGGAGTATAAAATTCATTGCCAGGGAAAAGAAGGATAGCTCTGTGATGGAATGATTGCAGTATCATCCCTCTGCCTTCTATCACTAATCTGGAAGCTTGGTAACAATGTAAAGAATGCACTGTGTCTCTGCAAACAGAGCTACAAAATATGCCACTTGTATGTGGGAATGCTAAACAAGAAGACACAGAAGTAACACACCCGACATTCCCAAAGAATAGAGGTAGCTATGTATGGTTTGCCTCTGTAATGTGGCCAGAATTCTATGCAAGAATAAGAGGGCACATGCAGTTATTTAAAATACTGAGGTACTGATATCAAGGATAATATTATGTACAAAATTACACAAGTAAATCAACTTTTAAAGAAATAATAATAATAATAAATCACCCTCCCCCCATACTCTGGAGTATCATCTAAAAAAATAATACCTATGGTGAAAATTACTTTAATAGAACTAACTTTGAATGTAATTTGAAGGACTAAGAATTCTATTGTGGGTTTTCCTGGAACAAATTTATTTGTACTTAAAATTATAACCAACAGGTCCACTTAAACCTTGATACATTTGTTAGACTAACAAAAGCGTGAGGTCCTTCTGTAGCAGAGGGAAGCATCTTTGAGGAGCTGTTATTTAACTGAGTTAAGTCACACAAGCAGAAGCAACCTGTGGGCTCCTCTGGATAGCTCTGTTCTGCTGTTACCACAAAGCATTTAAGTAGGAAAAAATTTAAATTTCTTTGGAATGTGGAGTTTTATAGACTTCATAAATGTCAGAAAATTGGTGGAGAGAGATAACTCCCCTGGCTTCTTTTCAGCAACTGAAACTTTATTAAAATCTTTGTCAAGAAAAATGTGGAGTTCTATTGTTATTCTTTTAAATGGGTGAGGGGAGAAAGCAATTATGATTTTGCTATTAGAATTTAAAAATTTTTCAATGAAACACATGCATATAAATCCATGCAAACCAACAAAATCTAAATATTTGCTGAAATGTTTAATTAATGTCAAACAACTTTCCACAAATTTGAATTCACATCCTTCAATGAGTTTCCTATCTGATTTAAGTTCCCACTTGGAACTATTTATTTTGTACATTTTTGTACACATATACCTAACAGAAAACCGGTCGGGTGTCTAATGAACAAAAAATGACTGACTCCAACATTTACTTTTTTTTCTCTAACATTTTACTTCAATCTACTACTATTTGTCTTTTCTACTCACTTCTGTATAGACCACAGTAAACATTTGGAAGGCATTTTGTATGGCAAGTTTGTGTATTGCAATTTTTGAGCAATGCAAACATCCCCCTTCAATAAATGAAAACAGATCCCGGAAAGGCTACGCTTCCAACACATTCCCCAAAGATCTGAGTGCTGTGGTGCATTCTTGCTCAATTTAAACAAACTAAACTTCAGTTAGTCTCTCCTCCTCTAATGGGCACCCCCACTGGGAACATTGTTAGGTTACCCCCTTGGACAAGGCCTCAGTACAGCTGGATATGTAAACAAGGCCATAATCCGCATGAAAGAACTCTCAGAGTTTTGGCAGCACTCACAGTGTTGTTAGCGTATTGTGCCAAAGCAATAACAAAGCCATCATTTTTAAGTTTGTTCACGGATTTGTATTAATCAAGAAATTTTCCAGAAATTACTTCTAAATGAGGAACCTTCCAGAAAGTTACCATTTGGCAAGAAGGCCTCCAGATGCCTTTTTTTTTCTTATCTGTAACATATTCCTTTCAAATAAATTGCCAATTTGTGGAAGTTCAGTTGAGACAAAAAAACAAAAAACAAAAAAAACCCCACATTGCTGCTGTGCTGGCGGAAGGGGGCTCCCTTTAGTTTACTCCCCATTTCATGAAAGCCTGACTACCACGGAGATAGATCATCTTTGCTTATTAAGAAGGAGGTTGTCAGGCCATCCAACTTGGCATTCTAAGGGTAAATATGCAGTATTTGGATCAGAAAAAGCAATTATTAGATTATACTTAGAACTACCAAGTAAGCACTTCAGAAAAATACTTGGAGAAGACGGTTGGATCTTAAAGTTTAGTTGTTGGTTTATATTGGCATATGAGTCAATTGATTCTCCCAGATACTGTCTTTTTTTTTTTCTTCCAATTTAGGATAATTTCAAAACTTGCGCTGAAGCAGTTCTTCTGTAAACCATGGTGATCTGAAGGTGTAGGCCAGTTAAGGTTGGGTGGTAGGGCCAACTTAAAAATGTTTTTTGACATTATGTTGTTGCTCATATATTTATAAAAGGGGTTTTTGTGAAATTTCACAGGATTCAAAACAACTGGGTAAAAGAAACTTTTTGGGTTTGCTAGTAGCCAAAATGCAGGTAGGTAGAGGGTTTGCTTTGTGAAGAACGTGTGTATGACTCCAAGAATGGCTTTTGCCTGTGGGCCCAGAGACTTTTGTATTGTTCATGAAATTCCATGTAGGGCTTTTGCAGTTGGAAATTCTGGGTTACACTCAGGATATCAAAGTCAATCTAACAAAAGCTGATTCAACACTGACTTCCCCAAATGACCTGGTAGTCATACCAACAACCCGACAGTATGGTCTGGATTTGCTTCAATTCTACAGGTAGTCTTCAGGCTCCAAGCCAAAAGACCTTCTTTGCCTTAAGTTCTAGTTGGATCTAGTCATCCATTCACATCTTAAACACCTCTGGATGACATTTATGTTTAATTTAATAAAAGAAATACTTTAAAGAAATGACTGATAGTAAACAGGCTCTTTTTCCACCTGAAGACCCTAAATGACTGTGGAACTAAATGTTTTAAAATCCCGGTATAATAAGCTTATATAATAAGCTTATATTATATTGTTCTAAAGTTACTTCTGATCCTTTCTTACGTTCTCTTTGAAAAACATAATGTTCCTGGCTATTTCCTCAAGTATCTAATATGATGCTTAGAGCATAGTAGGCTTTGTACAAATGCTTAGTTAACTGATATAGAATGTTTATTGCTTCTAAATAAAAATTATCTCCAAACACAGAACTCTGGAAGATCTTTTAACACATGGAAACTACCAACTTCCTGCTGGAGCCATTATGTCTTTAATTAGGTTAATGTTACTCCAGCAGTTTCCTAGACCATTTCACTGACTTGTGGCATAATCTATAATCTATATAATAAGTAGTAAAATTATACAGACAATAAACAATAACAACTATAATTTCAATTTAACATCTCATAATTGCTCTTCAAAAGGAAACAAGAAAACTTGGTGAAGTCTTCATGGTATTTTGGGGAAGGAATAACCTCTCCACAATGAACGTGTACTTGAATTTTCTAGATGAAACAGACTATACATTATTGTGGCTTATCTTTGGTATGTTGAGATGATTATTCTTATGTGTTTACAGTTGTTTAAGGAATATGCCTTCACTTTCTGTCTTGGAATTAACCCACATTAGTCTTTCTCCTTAAGTGATGGGACTTATTCACCTGATTTCATGACAGCATGTTAACTGAAAACACGTTCATGTCTGCGGGTTACCAACCTGCACTGTAGTGGCCAAGTTTTTTCCATTATACTTTTTTTTTTTTTTAGTAATCAATGATCAAGTCATATTACATATGAGAGAATATGAGATTGTCATCCTTAATACATTTTTACATATATTATTGAATTTTCAATTTAAAACAAATTGACTAAAATGGAAATAAATCAAAAGTTTTGAAGTTACTTTCTCCTTTGTGTCATCAGAGTTGAGTTTGGCATAAAATAAATGTAAGTAAACTGGAAAGTTTATTTCAGGCACTGGGAATATTTATTTTTAAAAAGAGTTTTCCTTAATTGTACCCTGGAAATTGATCATACTTTAACTACCGAATAATGTAGGTCAAGAGGTATCTGAAGGCTCAATTATAGGAACACATTTGGAACAAATGACAGTAAAAGTGGTCCAACTGGGTATTTTCAAGGTTGGGCCCTTGTTGAAGAATCAAGGGCAGAACTCCTGTGCACAGAAGAGGCAGATTGTCATATAATGCTTGAATCATGAAACTTTTAGCCAATTTTAGATGATATCTATTATTTGCAAGAAAGGGATAAAAATATTTTTTATAGTGAACCAACAAACTGTTGCCAATAAACAGCTCTCTGTGAAAGCAGATGTGAAGGTCGCTAGTTGTTGCTTGTGTATTAAAAAAGCAAAATGACCCTGAAAATCTGAAAACACTGACATAACCATGTCAACCAACAGAAAATACAACAACTTTCTATTTTAGCTATCTTTGTCCACCCAGGGTGCAGTTAGCTCTTCACAGCTTTTAACATGATTTTAAGAGTTTTGCCTTAACTGCAATATCTAATGAACTAAACATTTTTCTACCTATTTTAACAATTCCTGGACAAATGTAAAATATAGTCCCTTTCCCATGTTGCTGGTTATGCTGTCCAGTGGAAGCTGTAGAAGGAAACAGAAATCTAATAATGATGGTAAACTCTAGTTGGGATCCAAAGTGGAGGTATGGATAGACCTCATGGAGTGAGTCACAGCAAGTGTGAACAGGAAGGGAGGATATTTCTGGCTAAGGATGTAATGATGGAAAAGTGTTGTGATGATAACATACATTGCAATGCTCTTATTCTTTTCAGGGCCAGCTGAGAGAAGCCACTGAACCAATGGGTGGGTAATAGTAGTAATAGTTTATCTTTTGTTTGAGGAAGGTGGGTGTGTGACTCTAGGAATTCAGATCTATTGCTTATGTTGTTAACATTTTTCAATATTGTGATAACTTGTAGAGTGATCTGGGAACACAGATGAAATATCTAACAAAGGGTTTCTGTGATCACTATCCTACCTCAAATGTTAGGCTCTTTGGGTAAACTGATTAACTTATGCCTACACAGGACTGGGTACTCTATTTGGGCGATTAGCCAAAGCAGATACTGTTTCTTTATGGAATGTATCATCTTACTGGGAATAGTTATAAACATTATTTTAGAGCCTGTTTAATTATAAATTGTGATAAGTGATAGTTTTATAACCTCTACTCTAATTCTCATATGCTGTAATAATAGAAGTGCTTCCTCTTATGAGTGCCAACTTCTCTTCTCCATTTATTATCCTCCAACATAGATTCAGCATTTGTGAGCACTGTGTTAACAATGCTTTATATAATATCTTGTTTAATTTCACAGTGTAAGGATTTTATTATACACACATATGTATATATATAACTATACATATACATATGTATATATACGTATGTATACATATGTATATATATACATACATATACTATATATGTATATATATGTGTATATATATATATATATACAGTAAAGTATTATCTCCAAGGACACTGGTATTTGCAGTAGAGACTGCATTCAAACCTAGGGCTCTTGGACTGTAGAGCTTTTGTTGTGAAAGCCTTGCTACCCCACCTCTCTAATGGAGAATAAGACCTAGGGTTCAGTATGCTAATACCTCTAATGGCTGACACTCTGTTGTATATATTTAAATCTATGCGCAGTCACAAAGAATTAATCAAAGGAACAAAATCTGTTCACCCAGGGTCATTCCTGTGATGTTACTTCTCTCATCACACAGCTGAGCTATTGAATGTTGCTATTGAAAATCACAAAACTATTCTGACTGGATCTGTACAGAGTCATGCTTTCTAATTTTACTGCTACTCACAATTCTTTTGCTGACTCCCTATCACATTTCTTACAGCAGCTTTTCCACCCCAGTCTCCATCTCAGCAAAAGCTTTTATTTCTGATTTGACTAGTGATTAATGTTTGTAAGTGTGAACTGCTGGAGGAACTCTTCTTGGTCCTCTCCTTTCCATGTTTCCCAGGGATGAAGGGTGTTGGATCAGTACTTCTTATTTCCCCTTTCACTCCTTACTCTTATCTAGGAGGAAGAATGATTGAGATGATTGTTGATATCAATGGAACCTGACATTCATAGACTTATATCCTTTACTTGGGTAGGTTAAATATTTCAACTTGTTCCTATCTTTGCTCAGGCTTTCTCTTCCTTGGAAGGCAATCAATGTGACATCTTCTGACCTTCATGTGACAACATAGTGGGTATGCATAGTATGATAAAGCCTCTGTTAATTGAAAACCCATATATATCAATGTACCATTTTCTCTCTGATGCTTGCTGGTCTAAGCTCGAAGGAAGTAAAACGATGGCTAAGACCATCACAGTGGCCCTCAAGACAGTCTATATCCACTGGCAAATTCAGGCTAATAACAAAAGGCCTAAAAATATAATTGGTATATTTCTTTTTTTTATTTTTTTAATTTAATTTTATATTTTTTGTGAACATACTGTACAGAGGGGTTACAATTACATGGGCAGGATAATGCGTACATTTCTTATCAAGCATTGCAGCCTCTTCCTTTGTTTACCCTTCACATCCCTTCCCTACCTCCCCCCTACCTCCCCACCACCCAATCCTCCCCCCTCCCCCCTTTCCCCCTC
>NW_012267275.1:973711-988549 GCF_000151885.1 Dipodomys ordii | reverse complement strand
CCCCCCCCCCCGCACCAACGTTGTAAAGCTCGTTTTCGACATGACAATTTGTACTTCTCATTGTTGCAACAGGTCCACCTGTATCGAGCCTGTAAGCAACAAACTATGTAATTACAGAGAAATTAGAAAATAACAGGGAAATGTCACATTTGACAGGATGCTAAGGAAAATCTCTTAAGTGTTTTTTCAATTTGAATATAAAAACTTCTTTGATCCTGTATACCAGCACTCCATGGGTACAGGAAATCTTGTCTTTTTTGTTTCAATTAAATAATACTTATAATATGCTATGGGAGGTATGTGCATGTTCATTTATAAACATAGGTCCATATAAGGAATTGAAGTTCTGAAAGGTTAAGTAATTTGTTTAAAGCCACATGGTTAGTAATCAGTAAGGAAAGAAGTCTCAGCTTCACCTATTTAATGTCCATAGTCACTTCCTAAAACTAGAGTACTTTCCAAGATGTTGGGGTGAGAGAAGAATCTTGGCTACAATTCAGGTGGTCAAGGTTTGAATTCTGGACCCACTATTTTCTAGATGTGTAACCTTGGAATTTTCACCTCTTGACTCTTCAGTTCCTTCATTTGTGAGGGATGGAGATAAGAATTCCTTGCTGACTCCAGAAATTTTAGAGAAGTTAAGATGAATATCTGCTATGGTTTTGAACATGAACAGAATAATAACATTATTGTTAGGTCACTGTGTTTAGTTGGAAACATAAGTTAACCAAAATTTTTCTTTTACAAACATAAACAAATTGTGCTGAGAGATGGGAATTGACATGGCAAAGTTTTCTGAAGAGTGATCTTGCCTTTAAGGAAGTTATGTGGGCAGTGCAGGCAGAATGGGAAGCTGATGACCAGCAGAGCTGATCTCAGCAGGACACCTGAGGTTGCCTGGGCCTTCTGATTTGACTAAAATTGAGAAAAGGGGAGTTTGGGCCTTTATTTCCATGAATTATCTAATTACTGGCTGTAGGCTGCCTGTGGAAGAAGCTGTAACCTTGAGCAGGGCAGTTCACTGTGGCTGAAGACAGTTCTCAGTGGGAAATTTCACAGGTAATATCGACATTCCCAAAATGGGCTCAAACAGACTTCAATGAACTACCACAAAACACTAAAAGCCCTACTATCTCTGTCATGTTCTGCCTCAGCAATTAGATAGTAAGGGCCATTCATTTTTGGCGCTTTCCTCTGTATCTGAACTGTGGCTTCAGGGCTATGTCTTATATTCATGAGTTTTGAATTCCAGGAAGAGTAATAAGTTTAGGAAGAAGTGACCCCACTGATGTTTGATATTGGTAATGACAAAGGTGATGATGTGTTAGCTACACTACTGCCTACAGCCGAGTCTGGAAAAGAAGTTAAGGTATGATCCATTTTTTTTGCACCAAATATATAATCATAGAATAAAAACTACAGAAGTAAAATACTTTCTATAGCTTAGGCATAAATAAGTGCTCAGCATATTTTTTCGTAGACTGTATGAGAGAACCAATGGTTGACTCTGGGTCTCAGCCTAACAGGATAATCTTAAAGGAATAAGAATGAACTGCTTGTTGGAGAGTCAGAATGATTTTGGCCATGATTGTCTTGAGTAGACCTTCAAGTGTGGCTAGCATAGAAATTGGAACACGGTTGAAAGGTCATGATGAGGGAATATTTTCAGGCAAGGAAATTCTAGGCATGAAGCTAGGTTTGGGTAGTCACCAGGGCGTGTGAAGACATTGCTTGCTGGAGGTGAAATGCATGTATGTGTTCATTATAGGACATAAGGCTAAAGAGTAGGATTGGAATAAGCTGTGAAGGGCTGAAGAAGCTGACAGTACCAAATCTAGACTGCTGCTGAACTCCTGTTGTGAATTTTGCATATCAGTTGTCAGTTCTACAATCTCCATTTGGTGTTTTTAAGTATTTTTTTTTATCTCTTTGCTAAAAGTATCACTTTATTCAACCATGACCTAGTCTGCGTTTCCTCATCAAGCATATTTATGATGGCTACTTCAAATTTATTATTTCCTGTTTCTTCTTGATTCTCTAGTGTTTGTGTCCATGAATTAGATGTATCAGCCTCCTTCCTTAGTCTTCACAGATGACCTTTGTCTAAGAGAAGACCCTTCATCTTAATCATGTGGCCAGAGATTCTGGGAACCTCTCAAACTTTTGTGTTGATTTAGCTCCTCTCTTAATAATTGCCTATCTCTTCTCTTCATATTTCAAACCACATCAGAGAGTGTCAACCCTATTTGTCACGATAATTTTTAAAACAAGAAGAAGATATACTTTCCCTCCCCTCTAGATCTCATACTTGCTTCTACTTCTATCTTGGGCTGATCTGCCACTATTTTCATATGAACTGATTTCAAAGCAAGTGCTACCAGAGTCTTGTACCATTTGTTTTTAGAAGAAACTAATGAAATGGAATGGCAATACTTTATACAAGCAGAGCAAAGATAATAAATGCAATAGGAAGATGTAAAAAAAAAGAGCATTCCTAATAAGCTTAAAGAATTTTGAGATATGTATTTGGTATCCACACCAATCTATGATGTCTTGACACTGACATATAATATTAATTTTGAAAAATAAGTGAAGACAGTATTTCAGTCTTACAATGGTTTCTTTTAACTAAAAGATAAGCCTAAATAAAAGTCAGCTGAGTCCATGCTAGTCCTGGAACATGTATGCAAAGCATTGCATGGGCATGAAAAAAGCAAAACTAGTAAATAACATGAATGAAGAAGACAGTTGCTTCAGGTAAACACAGCTTTTATTTTAAACAAAAAGTTAACTATATATTCCTTAGTGTAACTTTGCATCATATCTATTTCAAATTTATATTCTCAAAATATAATACTCTAAATTATTTCTGAGTTTGACTACCTTTGTGTTGTGAACCTCAATGTAATTGATAAATCTTAGTGTAAGGTTTGCCCTGGGGCACGCAGGCCTCGGGCAGACATTTCTCTATCTCTTGGCTAAGTTTCCACCCAGTATCTGTGTTACCTAGGTAATTGGCACACCTCCCCTTCCTGTGCCTGGCTTAGATAAGTCCTGGCCTTTGGTCAGGCCTCTCCACCAAGCATGGGGGGAGGGGGAGGCGTGGGGCAGCAGTTTGGTAAACTTCTTTTCTTGCCTGAATACCACGTGGTATTCTCTTCTTCGACTACCTAATTAAATCTAGCATATTTAATATACCTTATACTTAGTACTTTAAGTGGTTTTATATGTGGTATAATACAATAAGAACAAATTTTAAAAAACCTAGTTTGGGGGCTAGAAATGTGGCTCTGGTGGTAAAGGGCCAGCCAGTTTATGAGCAAAAATGTCAGACACTAAGTTCAAGTCCTTATTTGGGGGGAAGGGTCACATTTGAATTTGTGCAATTGTTGCACTGTAGAGTTTGATTTGAAAACTTGTGGCTTTTGAGATGATAGATCTTGTCCCTTAAAAAGAAGTTACATCTTAATTTATTGCCTGAACATTCTCATGAGAATGTTAGCTATGAGGGGGAGGGGGTAGATCAGTACCTTAAACATTTCTTAGCTAAACCATCAGTAGAGAGGAACATTTTTATTGTAAACTTCACAACTTTTAAAAGAAACATTTCTTATAGATAAATGTTTTCATAAGTTAAACTAATAGTTTCAGAGGAAGATCATTTGTTATACCTAGTGGCAGAAATATTGCTTTGTTATTAATTATGAGGTGGAAATGAGCTTTTATATCTATCCATCTATTAACTAACATGTGACACCTATTTTAGGTTCTGTATGGGAAAGGTAAAATAATATAAAGAATAATGATCTCCTCTTAGGAATATTTGCTATGCTAAAGGAGATAAGACTAATATATAAAGCAATCTAAATATGCTTAAGCTTCTATGTGATAGGGAACTAAACAGGGGGATAAAGACCACACCTACCCAAAGGTTGAAGATGAGGATAGATTGCAGAGAGCTCAGGGAAAGGCTTCTGAATAAGTGAGACTTGAATAGGGTCCTGAACTGTGAACTGTTGGGTGCAGTTTGGGTAAAAGCCAGTACTTTGAGGAGAATGAGGAATCTTTAAATATGGGATTTAAATTAAGAAATTATCTATCTATCTATCTATCTATCTATCTATCTATCTATCTATCTATCTATCTATCTATCTGTCTGTCTGTCTGTCTGTCTGTCTGTCTGTCTGTCTGTCTGTCTGTCTGTCTGTCTGTCTGTCTGTGCTAGTCCTGTGGCTTGAACTCAAGGCCTGGGCACTGTCCCTGAGTTGTTTGTTTATTTTGCTCAAGGCTAGTGCTCTTCTACTTGAGCCAGAGCTACACTTAAGGCTAGTGCTCTTCTACTTGAGCCAGAGCTACACTTATGGCTTTTTTAGTTGCTAACTGGAGATAAAAATCTGACAGACTTTCCTGCCCTAGCCAGCTTTCAACTGAGATCCCCAGATCTCAAGCTCCTGAACAGTTAGGATTACAGAAAAAAAGATAAGTCTCAAGAACTGTTGACTCTTTTGAGATCTGTGCCTCCTTCGTTCTATCATGAAGACAAATTGATGAGCAATGTAAATGATTTACAGGTAGTCTAGCTGTTCAAGGTAGACGGTCACTTTCTATCTCAGTAGACAGTAGAAAATATGTGATTGAAGACTAAAGCTTGTACATGTACCAGTATAATCAGAAACTTCTGGTATAATGAAATATCAATAGACAGATAACTTTACCTTTGTGTTCCCAACTTGCAGGATGCTTAAAGTGACATACAGACAGTGGCCTAAACCTTTATTAACCAATGAATGTATGAAGAAAAAAACCTTTGACAAAAGACATGTTTTTTCCCAAATTCCTGAGTACATGGTCCCTAGCATGGCTAAATATCTTTAAGTTGGAAAGATTATGCCCATATGTAAATTTAATACATGAATATTTAATTATGTAAGTCATATATTTTTGGTATTTGTTTTGAATATATGATTTATTCAACATTGGCTTGAAGAAAATTGGTATGTGTGTATGAATTATGGAAAACTCAGAATTTTTATCAACATAACTTGTAGAGAAAGATACATCTTACATTGTTAGGGCATATGAGTATACTTCATATATACCTTGGTTCATTTTATATAGCACTTTCAAATGTACTAACTGGTTAAATACATATCTTCATTGTGGGTCTCTGGAATAGGTCAGGGGAAAAATCCATAAAACATAAATTCTCTAGGTTTCCCTGGAAAATATTCTCTCTATACCATATGTGCCTTGAGTTTTATAATTAAATGCATGCCTAGACCAATGTCATCAGAATTTTAAAGGTTATGTACATAGAACGTCAAAACAACCATTTAAAATACATCAGTAGGGGGAAGGTTGGTTGAGATGATTTCCAAAGTTTGTATGACACTCAAAATTATCTAACTATGGGAATGAGAAGCATTCTGTCTATGATGACAGTTGGTTTACACTGTACTTAATGACCAAGTTGAATGGTTTTCTGGATTCTTACAGGTTTCAGGCACAACCTTGGGTGAAATACTTCCCCTCTCTAATCACAAGTTATGGAAATTGTGGGGGCAGAACAACATAGAGGCAGCTGTCCCCCTGCTATTTATCTGTGCAACACATGTTGGTATAAAAAGTTTATAAAATACTTTGTACTTGGACCTTGTTTTGTCTGTAACTTTTTGGAAACAAGAGCACATTTATTGCCAAGTTTGCAATGGTCTTGAATTTTTACAGCTTCTTCGATTTTTATCCAAATTTATGTCAGCTGGATTTCACTTTGGTGGTGTTGGCGACGCATGAATTTCTGGTTCTGGGACAGACTAATTAGAAGGTGCCTCGTCATCAAATTGCTAACCACACATGTTAGGGAACTAAGTATAAATAAATGAAAATCACATGAAGTGAATTTACTGAAAAAATACACGTGAATTTAAAAATTAATGGAAAAAAATACCAGTGACCTGTTTCTTTTTTCAAAAACCTCAAAGACTTAAAACATTGTTGGCTGAACTCAAAAACTGTAGCTGGGCTTGTCATTTCCTATTCAGAAGAAAAGAAGCCCAAGATGCCAAGACACTGGACAGGAAAGTATTCTAACTGAAAAAAAAAAGATCAAAATTTGAATTGTAGAAGATGGTGCTTTTGTGGATTAGGAGAACCAGTCACATCACCGGGCAAATAAAGAATTTTCCACCTATGGGTGGAGAATGTAGTCTGTGGGTTGGAAGGGCTTTGGAGGCTGTCCAGTCAGGGTATCACATCCTGAATCCTTGCCATGGGACTACAGCTTGTGCTTGGATTAACTCTGTGTCAGACCCAGATCTATGTTTTGAGGCAGCCCATTTCACAATTAATGAGCTATGAGAAAGACATTGGTTTATCTGGGAGCTCGCACCAATTGGCTTTTACTCCATAAGACGGCACAAAACTGATTTACGTTTTATTTACCCTCAGAACACTTTGTTTTAGTTTTTTTTTTTTTTTGTTAGAGCAGAAATTCACAAATGCCACCTTAAGAAAAAGGATCCACATGGAATGAAACCAAAGACACAAACTTACATGAATAGGGCCAGCTTCCCAGGATCTCTCCTGTCTCTCCTCTTTTCTTTTCTTTCTTTTTCTATCTCTCCCTCCCTCTTATCCTCCCTCTCTCTCTCTTCTCTTCTCCCTTCCTCCCACAGCACCTTGGCTGCCCTCTGAAGTTCCCTGTTTTTGTTCTGTGCTGGACATTCACTGTTTACCAAAATGTTTGCTCCCTCATTATCTTAGGTTACACATGGTCTCCATTTGCCACAGCTTCCCTTTAACTTTTGCTTCTATTACTAACTGGTTAAGTCTTTCAGTGATTCCCAATAAACATTCACATTTAGGAGAAATCAGGTTGAGCTGTCTTTTACTCTAGGTGTGGTCACAATGCTGGTGTTAAGGTCCTTTCCTGCTGGTCCAGTCACCTGCATGCCCCTACTTATGTGAATGGATGTAGGATAGTATTTCTCTCAAGTGGAGCAGGTAGGTGGGCACTATAAGTTCCTTAAATTATGTGGGGAAGGTGTTTACTTTTTTTTTTCTTCAGGCTGAATACTCTATTTTCTAGTTGTTGCTCAAAGGACATGGTTTTGAATGTCTTCATTTCTCTTCCATCCGTAACTGAGTTCATATCCTTTGTAAGGAGTTAGAAGTTAAAGGAAATCATTCCCAGGTGATCTGACCAGTGGATTTTAGGGTAAGAATATCACCTAACATATTTCAATATATTGATTTAAAAAATGAATGTCATTTAAGTTTTTCTTTTTGTTTCCTTATAGTGCTGAACTCAGAATTTGCAGTTGACTCAAATCTTAGTCCTTTGTGTACATGCCATGAAGCAGTCTTCCATTTCATATACATCTGCTTTTTGTACTTAAATTCAGCCCCCTCCATTTACATTGTTTGAATTTACTTTTTGTTAGAAAGAAACTTACTTCTATAAATAAACAAATCATGCTCCCTGTCCTTTTGGGGGCTTACATTCCTCACTGATCAAACCTTCATTAGTGACTATTAATCACCAACCATGAACAACCCATTTTGTTAGTTTACCTTGATTTTTAGTCTAATTCTTAACTGTTCTCTAACATTTTTACTCTCAACCCTAGTGATAGTCCTTCCATCATTTGACTCTCAGGTTCAATGGTTTTGCTTTTTCTCTCTGCTCTTTTTCTCTCTGCTTTGGAGCATTGACAACTGATCTCTGAAAACAGTATTTTCCAGGTTTCTTTGCTAATTGGATTCTTGCTTGGTTTGGTTAATGGAGATATCTGAGGGGCACTGGAGGAGAGGAGAAAAGGAGAACATGGGACATCTTGTCTCATTCTTATGTTCAGCATCAGCCACCAAGGCATAGGGTGCTGCTGTTGTAGTTCATAGGGTCAACAAATTGATTCCTCACCTTTGGTATGCCACCCGTTCTCTTTATTATTTCAGCTGTCAAGGGAGGTGTCACTTTTTGAATCTTTCTAAAGCTCAGGTTATCTTATTTTCCCTTATTAGGACTTTCAACTCTCCTATGTCTTTATAACTCAGTGAAAATATGAAATTCCATTGCGTGAATTGGTGGTAGTAGATAGTTTTCCTAAGTGGGTCCTTACTGGTAAAGGCCAGAAGTGCTTTAATCATAACTAAGGATAGCACATATTCGCATGTGTATATAATAAAAGCAAAAGAAAGTTTATTTAAAAGACTAATAAATAGCAGGCCACTCAAAGTGGTAGAATGATTGGGTGATTAAAGAGCATGAACTCTGGAGTTTCAATCCCCTGTTTACCAATTAGTACCCTTGTCATCCTAGGCAAAGCCTATCACTCATCTCAGTTTCCCTTCTATACATTTAGGGATGGTGAAACTGTTGCATTAGAGGCTCTTTAAAAGTATTTAGGAAACAATTTCCTTTTTAAGTTTTTCTGAAATGCTTTGAGCCAGTTGTTCTGTGTAATTTAGAATTTTTTTCTTTGTTCTTTTAGAATAGTCATATGAGAAAGGCACATTTGTATTTACCACATAAAATTCCCATATATTATACCATATGCCACTATTAATTAATTTATATCTATGTCATATGCCATATATTGCATAATACTCTAGCAAGATTTAAGGTATTAATCAAACAGTACTATTTTTTTCTGTTGCTAAAATTCAGATCAGATTTTATTACTAAATGAGTTTAGTCACATTTTTCGGCCTGTTGAGTTACAAATATTTTTGTTTTCAAAATAATGAGTAAATCACTTTGAACCTGGAATGCAAAACTTTTAGAACAACATCTGCCACATAGCTAGTATCGGATATGTATTACTGAAAACATTCTCTAGTGTTGTCTTGGTTTATCATTTTTTATATGCTTGATAAAAATGTCCATTCAGGAGGAAGAGCCCCAGGGTTTTCCAGATTAAATAACTACAAAATCATCATACAAGCCAACCTCCAATTTGTAAAGTGAAATGTCTTTTGCATTCATGATTTTGCCAAAGTAATAATACTAACAAGGGGTTGGGAAGGTGGCTCAGTGGTAGAGCGCTTGCCTTGCATGCATGAGACCCTGGGTTCAATTCCTCAGCACCACATAAGCAGAAAAAGCCAGAAGTGGCCCTATGGCTCAAGTGGTGGAGCACTGGCCTGGAGCTGAAGAGCTGAGGGATAGCTCCCAGGCCCAGAGTTCAGGCCCATGACTGAAAAAAAAAGTAACTAAAAAAAAATTTAATACTAATAAACATGGGAGGTGAGCAATTGTCCACTGAGTATGTAGATACCTAGTCCTGTTATGGCAGGTAGAAATATCTACTGTGCTGAATGTTATTAATTTAACAGGCAAAACAGGATATACTGGCCTGACTCTTCATTCCATCATTCCATTCCATCCTTCATTCCAAATGCCTTGTTCATCTGAATCTGAAATCTTCCACAGGTGGGTTGTCTTCTCAGCCAACCAATGAGTTTTATCTAGTGCTCCTAAATATTAACACTTCTGTGAGTCTTCCCAGTTTTGATGGATTGAATAGGCTACATGTCTTAGAAATTTGGGTCCTAAGAGAAAAACAGAATTGATATTTTTGTTATTAAACTTTAAGATAAAACACAAGTAAAGTAAGAGAATTGTTCATAAATTTAAAAATTGAGGCAATTTGCCATCACCAAGTTGGATTAACTAATAGATCATGGATCTCCTTTGTAATCTTTCTTTGTTTGGACCATCACTTTTCTTGCTGATTAATTTTATTAGAGGCTTTGGAAGAGCTAGCAGCACTTACTTAAACTCACTATTTAAACACTCTATTACAAAAGGTAAAATTCTTTGAATGAAATCCCTGTTTTGTTCTTTGAAAAATTTCCTGTCATTATTTTCTATGGTGCTGTAGAAATATTTCTCTTGGTACTGCTTGTGGAGACTTGTTCCCATCTTTAGTGACATTAATTCCTCCGGAAGGCACTGGTGCCACTCAACGGAACCATTTATCTCACCAGGGGGCTCAATAGACTGAGGTAAAGCTTGCTAAAATCTAAGCATTTTGGTTTTGCTCTCCTACATCAGCCATGTGTTCCAGTGCAGAGCAGAGGAGGATTAGGAACACAAAAGCAAACTTGGCTCTCCTGGTGACGTAGGTCACCAGAGAATATACAGAAGCCCACCTCTGGTTACTTACACTTTACCTTAAACAATTTGAGAGTGAGAGATTTAAGCCAAGGTTATTTCCTTTTCTTTCCTTGTGCCATCTTTTGTGGCATTGTCAATGGCATCTTCAGCAGTTACCTTTTCTACTACTTTTGTCTACCCTATGTCTGAGGTTCCTTCAATTAGGCTATCTATTTTATTGCAGAGACTGGCTTATAAATTGGGAATTCCTATTTAAAAAATAAATATTACTGAAAAATCTTTAACATTTTTGGACTTCTGTCACTTATTTAATTTAATGTTCATGAAATATTGAGTGTATAAATGTATATAAATATGCATTTATATGTAAATGTGTCAATATGAATATCAATAATATATGTATCTCTATATATGAGGTATTATATTGTGTGTCTCTATATATTAGCTTGTCTCAATTAATACCTCAACAAAATACCATAGACTGGGTAGCTTAAAGTACAGAGAAGTTTTTATTATTTTTTATTCATAATTTAAGAGGTTAAAATCCCATGACCAGTGTGCTAGCCTGGCCAGGGTCTTTCTTCCTTACATGGTGATGGTTGCCATCTTACTATGTATTTATATTAACTCTTCTTTTTTTTTTTTTTTGTCTGTCGTGGGACTTGAACTCTGGGCCTGAGCGCTGTCCCTCAGCTCTATCAGCTCAAGGCAGGCGCTCTACCACTTGAGCTACAGCGCTACTTCCTTAACTCTTCTTTTTATGAATTGTGGTTCTGGTATGGTCAGAGTGATCAGAAGTTCTCTAATGTCTCTCTTTGTTGTTGTTGTTGTTGTTGTTGGTTGTGGGTCTTGAATTCTGGGCCTGGGTACTGTCCCTGAGCTCTTCAGGTCAAGGCTAGTTCTCTACCACTTGAGCCACAGTACCACTTCCAGTTTTCTGGTGATTAATTGGAGATAAGAGTCTCACGGACATTCCTGCCTGCGCTGGCTTTGAACCTTGATCCTCAGATCTCAGCCTCCTGAGTAGCTAGGAATTATAGGCATGAGCCACTGGAGCCTGGCTGATGTTGATTCTTTTAAAAGCAAGTATCTCATGATAAGAGCCCTACATTATAGTCTCCGGGTAATCTAATATTATGTGTTTGCATTTTAGCATATACATTTCAGGGGAGACACTTATTTAATCCTTCCCTACTTTTCTGTCTACACACACACACACACAGACACAGACACACACACACATGCCAAGAGTGTAGTGAGGCAAACTATCAATATTTGTTGCACAATTATATCATACTGTGCCTTAAAAAATTCTCAAGAGAATTAAATAATTTAAGAAAGTATTAATCTTTTAGAAATTCTAATACAGATGGAAAACCATTATAGAATTTCCAATATACCATAATAATGAAGCTGAGGATAGACACAAAACTCAAAAATTTCAGACATGATTTTGAACCAGTTTCAGTTTTTAATCATTCTCATGGGAAGTGCCCAAAGGAGACAATGCATATGTAAAGCAGTTTTATAAAGACACAAATCTCTGCATTGCATTTTTATTATTTGTATTGCTGACTTCTGCTATTTTGTTGTTCTGTGCCTTGGCCCAGATTCTTATCCCTCAGGGCCAAGAGACCAGATTAACAACAGTCTCCAGAGAAAAGGCTTCCAAAGGATTCAGTAGGTGGGGGCAGAGGAGGCCAGCTGCTGTGAATAAGCCAGGAGGTTATGTCTGTGACTTCATGTCTCTGATTCCCACAGCCTGTGGACAGGCAACCTGAGCAAAAGCTCACTGGAGTCATTCAAATGCTCCAGTAATCCTTCAGAGAGAGGAAGATAAAAGATAAGCATACTTGGGAGAACGTGTCAGAGAAGATGGAAGCCTTCTACTAGCATGCAAGCCCCCAAATCAAATGCCATCAGCTTTTTCACTTATCTGTCATAGGATATCAAAAGGAAACTTAACTTACAGAGTGAGAGGATTTTTATTCTCTTATAGAACTATCATACTGTTTTGTCTGGAATCTGTCAATCTTCTTATCTTATGCATACATGCCATTGCAATTAAGAATATAAGCAGAAGAACTAGCAGATATACATAGAAAGCTGATTTGAGTTCTTAATAACTTCATGGTCTTGGACAAATTAATTTACATATCTGGTTTTGTTTGTTCACTTGTAAAGTGGGTTAAGATTGGTCTCTGAATAACATTGTTATAGTCAGGGTTAGGTGAGATAATGGTAAACACCTAGCCAAATGCGAAGCATATGACAAAAATTATAGCTACTCTTAAATTTATTGTGGTTGCTATTTTTGTTCTTGCCTGAGTCCTAGCTGTGTAGCTGGCATATTGCTTAACCAACCTCTCTGCTTCACTTTCTATCTTTGAAATGGAGATGATAGTATTATCTACCTTATATAATTGTTACATGGACTACACAAACTGGTCAATATTTATAAAGTCCATGCTTGTCTGATGCTGACACAAAAATACATGTTAAAGCAGGGCACTGGTGACTCAAGCCTATAATCCAAGCTACTCAGGAGGCTGAGATCTGAGGATCACGGTTCAAAGCCAGCCTAGGCAGGAATGTCCGTGAGACTCTCATCTCCAATAAACCACCAGTAAACCGGAAGTGATGCTGTGGCTCAAGTAGTAGAGTGCTTGCCTTGAGCTGAAGAGCTGAGGAACAGCGCCCAGGCCCATAGTTCAAGTACCACGACTGACAAAACAAAACAAAACAAAATCAAATATTATGATCAATATTTGAATCATTTTAAAGAAAATCTCTCTTCTCTTTACCTATGACATATAAAGCCAAGAATTTAAGTTCTAATAAAATATGTTTTCAAGGTTATGGAAACACTTCACTTTGATGTACAACACAATAAAATAACAAATTCAGAATAATTTTAGCAATGAAACAGTTTCAGTTTTTCAAACATGAAAATCTTGCATTTCCTTCACAGATTTTCATAAATATTAATCTATATGTTAACATTTCCATGGCATATAAAGCTTACAGGTGAAGCTTGAGGCAATCAAAAGATTTGCCTCAGCAAAATCTAAAATAATAACAAAAATATCCTCAAATTGGATTGGGAGAATTGACTACGCATGCTGAAAACTGAATCATGTAAATTGGCATTGAAGCTTCAGGAAGTAAAGTCACAATTGCTCACAGATTACAACTCCATATTTTAACCATTGGGAAGGAACTATGGAGAATTGAGTCACTGGATTCTCTTTAGAGTGTCATCCGTGTCATGATCCTGAGAGGGAAAGCTAACAGCTGGAACAATGTTGGGGGAGAGGGGTGCACAGGAGAATTCACATGTTGCATAGGTGAATTCAGGGATGCTCACCTATTTATGAATCATTTACTTGATAGATCCTTGGACCATCTCTTCTAAACAACCCAACTTAATTCTTCTTTTCAGAAAAACTCAAAGACTTCACAACTCCAGTTAAATGGTTTTCAGAAAGCTTGTCCTTTCCATCACACAGAGGTTTGGAATCAGGAACCTGAGCTTTTCTAGGATCTCTGAAGCCTTTTTTTGTCCCTATGGAAATGTGAAAGGAATTCTTAAATTGCAGTATTCTAGCTTCTTTGATTTTGGACATGCAAATTTATGGCAGGAGAGGAGTTGGAGGTATACATGCAAGGAAATGCATAGCAAGCAGATGGGTGAAGTAACGTTACTACTTCTGTGCATTGATATAAACTAAGGCCATTTTGTCCATCTAACTATTAGAAGTAGAGATTTTCCTTTTCTCGCCCTCCAGTCTCCTCCTACATTTTCCTGGTTTATAAAAGAGAGGGATGAAGTAGAAAGGGTAAAGAGAATATCCAGAGGTACACAGCTGGTGCCAGTGGTGCTGCATGTTGGATGCAGCTTGGCTGTCTGGCTCTAGTGCCCTACTTTTTTTCTAAGTAGGAGAAAGGCTCATTCTCTTCTCCATTCCCAGAAACATTCTTTCAGGATCTTCACCTAGGTCACAACAAAGTGATTTCTCATCAGAAAAAGCTGATATGTGTAATGTTTAATAAAATCGTTTTGTGGATGATTATCTGTTTTATTTCTTCATTAAAGACTTTTATTCTTATAATCTTCAATTCTCTTGTATTTATTTGATAATTTAAAGGAGCCCAGTGACTATAACTTCTGGCAATTCTAAAAATTTGTTTACAGTAACTTTAAAATATTTTAAGACTGTTGAAATTAACATATATTTCCCAAGGGGTTTTCTTGAATTTAACTCTTAAAATACCAATTAATGATTGAATATGCATTGAATATCACATGCCAGATTATTATGCTAATAAACTCGGTGGGCTGAGTTTTAAAAAAATTCAGTTCTAAGGGTAAAAGTGTGCAATCTTACCTGAAAATACCCTAATTTTCTTTTTCTTTTTTTTTTTGTCGGTAGTGGAGCTTGAACTCTGAGCCTGAGCGCTGTTCCTCAGCTCTTCAGCTCAAGGCTAGGGCTCCACCACTTTAGCCACAGAGCCACTTCCAGTTTTCTTTTTTTTAAATTGTTAAAATACTGAACAGAGGGGTTACAATTACACGGGCAAGATAATGAGTACATTTCTTATCAAGCATTGTAGCCTCCTCCTTTGTTTCCCCTTCTTATCCCTTCCCATCCTCCCCCTGCCGCCCCACCCAATCCAATCCTTCCCCCTCCCCCCCCCTCCAAAGTTGTAAAGTTTGT
>NW_012267275.1:866670-973321 GCF_000151885.1 Dipodomys ordii | reverse complement strand
TATATATATACCATATTTTCTTGATCCATTCATCTATTGAGGGGCATCTGGGTTGGTTCCATATCTTAACTATGGTAAATAATGATGCAATAAACATAGTTGTGCTGGTAGCTTTAGTGTGGTTTTGTTTGTGAACATTTGGGTAAATGCCCCAAAGTGGGATTGCTGGGTCATAGGGGAGCTCTATGTGGGGTTTTTGAGGAACCTCTTTACTGCTTTCCAAAGAGGTTGAACAAGTTTACACTCCCACCAACAATGCAGTAAGGTTCCCTTCTGTCCACATCCCCTCCAGCATCTGTTGTTATTAGAGTTCTTGATTATAGCCATTCTAACTGGGGTGAGGTGGTATCTCAATGTTGTTTCCACTTCCGGTTTTCTGGTGATTTATTGGAGATAAGAGTCTCATGGCCTTTCCTGCCCGGGCTGGCTCTGAACTTCGATCCTCAGATCTCAGCCTCCTGAGTAGTTAGGATTACAGGCATGAGCCACCAGCACCGGGCTACCTAAGGACTTTTGAGCCCATAGCTCAGACCTCTAGTCCTAGGTACTCAAAACGCTGAGATCTGAGGAAAATCCCCGAGACTCTTATCTCAAATTTATCATCAGAATGTAAGAAGCAGAGCTGGGACTCAAGTGGTATAACACCAGCCTTGAATGAAAAAGCTAAGGAACACTATCTGGGGTTTGAGTTCAAGACCCATATTGGTACACACAACATACACACAGAGCACTAAGGACTTGAAGAAGTGACTCCCAGTACTTGGAAATAGGAGCTGTTGAGTGCAATCTTCAGTACTGTTGAAAAAGAAATGTTTAATTATATCTTTTAATGAAGTGTTAGGTTAGTTTGTATTTTTTTGTGTAGGGGTTAAATCTGGGGTTTAAACTCATGGTCTTTATTGGCGCTCTACCACTTGAGTCCTATCAAAAGACTTTTTTTTGTTTTGGTTGATTTTGGTTTTGTTTGTTTGAGATGGAGTCTCCTCGATTTTTGTCTGGGCTGGCTTTCAGTGGAAATCCTCTGGATTTCAGCATCCTGAGTTGATTATAGGTCTGAGCTGCTGGTACCTACCTAGGTTCCATTTTTATAAACAAATACCAAAGCTTGCTAGGAATTACAGAAGTTAGGCTAATAGTAATCTTTGGGTGTATACATGCTGATGACTATCAGTTAACCACCTAGGTCTATTCTTTGCTCTTTTTTGCCCTGTTCTTCCTTGGATGTGTGTCAGGAATAGGGAATGCTGCTAGATTTTGGATCCTGGCTTTCCTGACATTTCTCACCTCTATCTTTTGGTGGACTAGCAGGAAAGGAGAGGACGAGAGAGTAGAGAATCAATGTATTTATTGCTGCTCTCTCTCTCCCTTGTCGCAGCCTGGCAAGGATGAATTCCTTCCCCTACTCTGCATCTGTCAGGGGTGCCTTGTTCACAACTCCACTCTCTCCAGGCCCTGCCACATTGTTTTGATTACTTGCTCTGTCAGACCTAAGGCTGATCCTGACTTCTTTCGGCTGCTAGTCCCTGGTTTTCTCATCCTGCCTTCTTGGTTGCTTTAGCTTTGCCCACACCCCTGTAAATAGTCCTTTGTTTTGAATGTGCCATCTGTTTCCTTTAGCATTCTGACAGATCCTTCCAATTCCTCTGTGCTTTGCATTGCACTATGACTTGTACATAGATTTTTTTCCCCATAGAATACATACCTACCAATGTTGTATTTTCTAATATTATTTTTATCTTTAAGAACTGATGGAACTGAGATTTAGAGACAGTAATGTCTCAAGAGCACATTTTGAAAGTAGAAGACCTAGAACTCAAACCCAGGCAGTCTGATTTTTGAGCCTCTGCTCCTCTTGGCCATGATATTATGTTTCTCTGGGCAGGCTCTCTGAGAAATAGACTCTGAGATAAAGGATTACATGTTTGGGATTAGGTCTCTTGGACCAACACTAGTTGGGAGTACAAGCAACAAAACTGGGTAGAAGGAGTCGAACTTTAATACAAGGATAGCAAAAGCCTGAATTAATAACACAAAGCCCCTTGACACTAAGAAGGCTCTCAAATTAGGGTAAGGAAACTAGGATTTTATACACCTATATTGACAAACCACTCAATGTAAGGCTTTGATTGGGTTTCTTTCAGCCATAGGTAATCCCGTAGAGAAACTGTTGAAAGTCCCAGATTGAAGAGATGGAGGTCTGGTCTTAGGATGTGGATCTAGGCAAGCACCATGGCATCACAGCACATTGCTGGAAGTCCATATGAATTCATGAGTTTGTAGCTTATTAAAATCAATATTTTGTATTTGAAAATTTGTATTAGATTCATGTGTATGGTTGACTTCTTTATCTTTCTTTCTTTCATTCTTTCTTTCTTTCTTTCCTCCTTTCTTTCTCTCTCTCTCATATGTGTATTCCATATTGTTGTAAAATAATATTGTAGGAGTTAAGAGACCTGGAATTCTGGTTCCTTCACCATTGTCTACTATATGCCTTTGGCTAGTTTGCTTAGTGTTTTTGGATTCTAGTTTCTTTTCTCATAAGTTAAGGAGTTTTGATCAGATGGTCTTGAATGCTACTTTCAGCTGTAAAGCTCTATGTTCTTCTTAATTTATTAGCTTTCTAAAAGCCAGAAATAGCAAAAGTAAACATGTTGGAATGCCTTTTAAGCAATGCTGGGGATTATTTCTTGCAAAATCCAGTTAGTGACTTTCTCGAGCTCTCTCAATAAATCATGATAGAACTCATGAAAATTCACACAGCCCCAGCATCACCCAGTGTTCTCTGAAGAGCAGAGATGCTCCCCCACCCCCCTGAATGTCTTTATTTGGTATATCTGAGCTTTTACAATGCTTGACACTTCTCATTCTTTCTAGCATAGCTCGTACAGATGTTTTATTTTAGGAATTGTTTGAAATAATTGCTTTCACAGGGTCATTGTTATAGTTCGAGCAGACATGGTCTTAATTAGGGTAGATATATCTTGTTCAAAACAAAGAGGAATGGAAAATTTCCTTATCTTGGGCTGACGAAGTAAAAACCAACTCTCAAAGTATGAGAAGGTTAAGGACACAAACAAATAAAAACTGTAAAACAGAACAGGAAAGGAGAGATATTGCTGATGGAATTCTAAAACATTGAATATGGGCTCCACATTGTGAAATTTAACCAAAACTAACATGCATCTATCTTAACAACAAACGCTTAAGAACTGAACCAAGGAAATACAGGTCTCTTAAGATTGATTTTTTTCAGAGCTATGGCAAACAATTCAGTGAAAATGGAAAATAACTATTATTGTCAGTCATGTATAGCCCTGCCTGTATGATTTCCCACAGTAAGCCTTATGGTTGAAGCTGCTTGGACTATAAATAAATAAATAGATGCACCTCTACTCTGGCTTCCTCACCTGACTCTTGTTAAACCCTATCAGCCACTGTAGAGGGCTCACGAAGCAATTTCAATAAATATTTCATTACATGGGAGCCCATTTGCTGGTATTTCAAATAAATAAGACCATTTTTTCACTCAGTGGATACTAGAAGGGGAAATTCTCGAGTTTTCATTTCAGGCTTTCTTTTACTTTCTGAGAAGGTCAGTCATTTTAGTTTTCCAGTGTACGACTAGATTATTTATTGGGGAAAATGTTTTAAACCAGGAGAAAGGGGGAAAAAGTCAACCAAATAATTTATTGAAGACTTGTCTCTTGGCAGATTAATCCCTACCATTTGGCCAGAGTGACCAGACTGGTCAACCTTAAATTGTATGTCCACAAGAAAGTTGCATAAATAACTGCAAATACTGTGAACCTCTTGGCACTTGGTCATCTCCACGACCTTCAAAGAAAATGTCAAAAAGGTAGTAAGAAAAAAATATAGCTTAAGACCCTCTAGTTATGTTATTTTCTAATAAATAACAACCTCTTTGACTCCTTTCATCTGAGGACATTTATCAGCTAAGACATATATGCTCTGAAATACTGCCCATTTTCTTATGGATAACTTGGAAATAAAAATACAATTAAGTGTATTTTCAGCCACAACCACACTTAGGTATGGTACAGAGCCAGAATTAGCTCTTAAGCAATAACTTTATTTTATTTTTATTAATTTTAGTAATCTGAACACTGTTATTAACCCAGATCCACTTTTAAATTGTCTTTTGAACAGACTAGATGAGAATAGTTGAGGTGGCAAATTCTAAAAGTCTCTAGCTCCCATCCTTCTTTTACAAAGGATGATCCTTGATTTACAGCCATATAGAGATAAGAATGGCTCTTGAAACTTTGTCTGGATACTTCTTGCTCAATCATTTCAGGCCAAAATGGAAGTCATATTTAGGCTATTTTCCTTTCCATTCTCAAGATTTCAGATTTGGCTAGAGACATTGTCAATTATTTAATTTTACTAGACCAGAAATCATAAAGTTATCTTTTCTTTCTAATTCCCTTAAGTAACTATGTTGTATGCTGTTCATTCATTCTCAATGATCAATCATTTCTCTCTCTTTTTTTTTCTTTTTGAATGGTGCACTTAGAAAAGGAGATCTGGCATTCAAATATCCCAGCTTTGCTATGGGACCTGACAATTACTAAGAGTTTTGATCATTGTTTGTAAGGTGAGAAATAGTTATATATATCTGTTTTGCTGACCTTACAAGATGTTTTCAACAAGAAATGAGTTAATGTAAGTTGGAGAATTATCCCCATTATGGAGTAGGAATTAGCAGAGGTAACCTAATAAGGTTACTGTCCTTCTTTTGGCATAAGAACAGGAAATTCCTGCTAAGTACCATCTGCTTACAAGCCTTTGCCAAATTAAATTTTTATGGCTAGCTTATTGTCACTTCCTGTACAGGCCTAACACTGATCATCATGAGGTTTAAGCTTCCTGGAAGCTACTCATCACTTTGCTTATCCCTGTGGACCAAGAAAATAGGCACACATTGCTTCATAACATTGACGCTAAAAGGTTCTTTCAAGCTAAAGAATTTGCTTCTGGGATTCATAGTCCTTCAAGAAATCATAGAGCCTTAATCAAATGCACACTTTTCATTTGCCTACTGAACTCTTCTTTAGGACATTCCTTGGATATTCCTTGATAGATCTTTTCTTTCTTTTTTTTTTTCTTTTAGCTGTTTTTTTGTCAGAGACTGGGATTCAAACTCTACACCTGATGCTTTTTGCTAGCATTGGCTAGCACTCTACCAACTGAACCATGCCTCCAATTTCTCCTTGATAGCCCTGAAACCAGATTTAATAATTCTTTCTTCTATATTGTTCCTTTCCAGTGCCCCTATCACAGTGGTCAGCACTGTCTTTCACTCACTCTCCAAAGGAGCATCTCGGGCTGCTTTCCTACTGCCAATATCTAATTAAACACCCAGTCTCTTAAGTCTGTCCCCTAAATGTATTTTAATTTTATCAATTTCCCCCTCAACTTTATTGCTACTACCCTATTTCCAGGCATCATCATCCTTTACTTGAGTTATTGTTATAGCTTCTTTTGAAAGTTGGAATCTATTATCAAATTATTAAGAGATGGAAGCAGGTAGAAGCGTTAAGAAATAATTAGGGTTCTGACTTGAGGAATGGATTTCTCCTTTCATGTGATTAATATATTCATGGACTAATAACTTGTCTTTTTTTTTTTTTTTACTGATGCTGAAGTTTGAGCAGCAGCCTCTTGAACTTGCTTGTCTTGTTTGCTTGGCTAACACTCTACTACTACCTGAGGCACAACTCCAGCCTAGCTTTCTGCTGATGAATTGTGAACAGACTCTCTTGGACTTTTCTTCTCAGGTCGACTTCAAATCTCAGTCTTCCAGGTCTCAGCTTCCTGAGTGACTAAGTCTACAGGGGAGAGCCACTAGCTCCTGACACCAGTTGCCTTGATAGTGAGTAGGCTAAAACAACCATTTTGGTTTGGTTACTTGCACTTCCTGTCTCTTGTCATGTGATATTCCTCACTATCTTGGGACTCTTGCCAGCAGAAGGCCATCACCAAATTTTCCCTCTTGACTTTGGACCATGAGCCAAAACAAACTTCTTTCTTTATAATTTACCCAGTGTGCGGTACTTTGTTATTAGCAACAGGAAACTGATTAAAGCAACACTTTAAATTCCAATTTCTACTAATGGCTTCAGCTTTCCTTTTTCCCTTTCATGTATATGTGCATAGTTTATAAACTTGAATCACTATCGTCCATTTCAAGAATGTACCAAGAGTACACATTCATGGCCTTGCCTTATCAGTTTTTTTTTTTTGTCATTACCTACTTACGGAAGTTAAAATTTGGATTTTGTTTTGGATGTTGCTTCTTTGAGAAATCTTATGTCCCAGGTATTGGGACCTAGCCTGTTCTGTGATGACACTTGCCTTGTGTGGGGGTACTTGTCTATTTAACCCCATGTCCTTCAATAGCACTTCACAAAGCCAGGGATTATGTCTGGCTGGCTTACCACTCTATTTCTAAGTCCTGCATAGTGCCTAGCACATAGAAACTGTCAAGTATCTGTTGAATAAATAAATGAAGAAAATGAATGTAAACCTTGTCTTTTACTGTAGAAAAAGAACGCTTTGGTTTATAAAAAGAAGGCTATCACCTACCAGAGGTCCCATTCCTCAGTTCTGCTCCCTTACTGCATGATTACGGATGTCACTAAACTCACTGTACAAGGGATCACCAATACTGTGGCAGACTTCTTCAAGAGTTGTCTCTATAATCGTGATACAATTGACACAAAAACTATCTGTCAAATGTACATTTCTTTGTAAGTAGAAAGGTGTCTTTGTCACAAATAGTTATTGTTCATTGGCACAAATACCTGTATATTAACTATTTTAGAACTAACATTTGAATTTAGCCATTAAAAACATACTTAACCATGTTTCCGCTATTGCTGTCCAACACACTTCTCCAAAATTTTAATAGCTTAAAGAACAAATATTTGCTTATTTTATGATGCCATAGGTCGGTGATTTAGTCTGACTTCAACTAGTAGTTGGTTTCAGCTGGGCTCTGTGGCCAACTATAACGTTAGTTGAGGCAGTCTGGACTAGGATGAGTTCAGTTGCTTTCTGTGACATCCAGGTTATCATGGGCTGTCCACACAGTGGGAGCAGGAAATTCTATTAAAGGTATAAAAGTGCATGGGATTTATTAAATCCTGTGACCTAAACTGGCAAAATATAACTTGGCTACATTTCATCAGACAAAGTAAATCCAGAGCCAGTCCACTTTAAATAAGAAGGAAAATACATTCCATCTCTTGATGGGGAAATTCTTTAAAGGCATAAAGAAGTGCAGATGCAGACTAAGTGTGCATTTTGCTAAGAATTCACTGTATCCAATCAGAATTTTCTTTTAATTATTTACCAAGTCACAATCTGACTGTGTTACTCCTTAACCTGAAATAATTCACTGACTATTTGTTGCCTATAAAATCAAGTCCCTGCTCATAGCAAAGACCTCCATAAACTTTCCACATTGACCTATCTTCCTGGGCCCTTTATGCTTGAGGAACAGAACATTTCTTATAATCCCAATGAGCCACTTGTGCTGGTTCTGTCCCTGTGCGATTAACACTGCTCCTTCTGCTTGGAGAACCACACCTACCTTTTCTGGATGATCTCATTCTTTCTAACCATATGAACAATGCCACTTAATGTATGCCAGGCATTGACTTTCCTGAGAACTTTGTGTGTATATATGTATATATGTTTTCTCTGTGAAGGAGGCACTATATTTTACTCTTTACAGATAAGGAAACTGGGGCACTGAGAAGTTGAGAAAATTGTACAAAGTCATTCAGCTAGAAGTCTAGTTCCAGAAGTAGGATGTGGAGGTTTTGCATTTATCCTTCAGAGGCTTTTCCTTCTTGAGACCTCCTTCGATGTGCTCTATTCTCACATGAATCTTGACATTTTTGGAACTCAACGATCTATTTCAGTGTCTCCTGTCTCTGAGTTATGAGCTCCTCAAGAAGATAGAACATCGAACATACCTTTGTAACCATCACATCTGCCCTCTTCAAATTTATCAGGATGTGTCTTTTGTATCATTAAAAATATGTGCTTCTTCTTGGAAAAAAATCAGAGTGAAGACTATTAGTCCTCACAGCATCTCCAAGAAAGAAGTGATGAGTGGGAAGCTCTATCTCATTTTGCAAACAGGAAATTTAGGCATGTGGAGATGAAATCACCCAGTGCTGTGCCAGGATTCTTTTTTGGGTTTTCCGATTCCTAGTTTTGTGTTCTATCTACCAAAAAGTGGTATTTGTCTATGAAGTGAAGCTGATGGTTGCTTAATTTCCCCTAGAACAAAGCAAAAGAACATAACAATTAAATTAAATCACCCAAGAGAGATGTCACCTTCCATTGTGAAGTTTTGAAGGAACAAACTTTTGAAAAAACTTTTTTTTTTTACCCTGGGGTATAGTACTTTCTTCTCTTTCAGTAGAATATATTGTGTCTGATGGAGCAAAAAATTGTTTTTAAGAAATCCTGCACCAATCTGTCTGCCCCAGCCCAGACACATGCTCACACTGAAAATTAAATTCACAGAAATGAGAGAAAATCAAGAGAACCAAAAGAGCATGTCTTCTGCTTCCCAGAATCATTCTCTGGTGTATTTAGTGGCCTATTGGGTGACAGGGTGGCAAGGGGGAAGGACTGGTTAAATGCAACTAATTCTTTTACATCTCTTTGGGTTTTTTTTCCCATCAAAGTACCAAGAGAAAGGAAGCATTACGCACATTTCACCTACCTGGTTTTAATCCATAAGAAGCTTTATTAGAACTTAGACAGTTAAAACAGGTTCTTTTTTCCAGCTTGAGTTTCATGACAACCATTTACTTCATTAGCTGCAGTAACTTCTTGAGTGTAAAGCTTGCTTGAAACGGTAAGTATTAAGAGATAGTAGAGAGAGAAGGAGAAAAAAAAGAAGCTTAAGAAACAGTGCCATTCAAACACATTCATGGGAAAAAGAATTGACTCTCTAGGGAGAATACGCTCTCCAACCATCAAATATGTTACTCTTCTTCCAGTTTTTATTTTTGGCATTTGGCTTAATTTCTGCTATTTCTTAAATGACAACCTTTAAATTGCCTTAAAATTAGACTATCCTACTCATATTATTTTGATCATGATATATGGGTGAGAACAATCGAAGGGGTGACATTGATCAACATGCATTGTGCTCATAAACTGACATGTTGTTTTGACACCTCTTTGTCACAGTAATTGAAGGTGAGTACACTTTAAAAAAATGTTTTGTGTTGTGTTGCTTTCATAGTGACTTTTCCATTTTCCAACCTTCCTTGGGCTTATATCTCCCTAAACTTTGTGAGGGTGTTTGGCATATCCTGTAAACCATGCACTCAATAAATGTTGCAGGATAATGAAGATGAAGCTGCAGATGCTGGCCTTTCCCACTAATCTACTTTCCTGAAATGATTGCATTTGTTTCACAGTGACTCAAACATTTCCTTTTTTTTTCTTTTGGCCAGCCCTAAAGGGACCAAACACCTTGCAGATTGTGTTTTCTTCTGCTGAATTCAGAGTCTGAGAAACAGGAGGCCAAGTCCCTCTGGTCACTGTGCTTAATTTTGAAGCTGAATATGAACTGGCAATTAAAACTCACCAGTTCTACAGTCTCAGTTTCTTCCGCCCGATCTCTTCTCACCTCTATTCTCAGAATGGCTGGTTTGTTATGAAACTAATTCTTTTCTAGGCCAAGTTTCTTTTGAACAGGGTGCAAAGGCATATGATCCTGTGGATTAGAAGTGGGTTGTCATCAAAATGATATAGCTCTGTTCTTCTCTGTTCCTTTCTTGGAATGGCTGAGAACAGACTTGCGAAGAGAAAAACTTGTTGGCGTTTAGGAGCTGCCAGGTTTTAGAGAGCCCAATTATGTCTTTTTTGAACTAGCATTTCTTTAATAGAGTTTAATTTTAAAATGTTTTTTTTCATTTTTGACATTTCTTTTAGTTTTTAACTTGAAAAGATGAGAAATGTTTACTCATCAGTAAAATGAAAAAGGACTGCATAGGAGTAAGCCATGTTAGCTGCCCATCTGAGATGATATTTGAGGGGCCATCAAAAGGTCTCTGTGCACCTAAAAGCAACTTGCAGGCTCAGTCCCTCACATGTCCCTGTTGTTGATGCCTTTACTGTAACTCACTGCAGCTCTGGTCCTGTTTGTGGTTCCATATCTATTACATCTACTTCTTGATACAAGTATTCACAGCTCTGTGTGACAGTAATCTTACCCTAACTTTGGAGGAATTGATTCCAACTGAGTCATAGGGCTGTGCTTGCAGGTATAGTGCAGTATCATGACTGGAGAAGCTGGTTCCAGGATTTTAAAATGTACACATTTTAGAGAACTCTTTTGTTGTTCACAAGAAAATTTATAACATTTTATCTGGCTATCTCCCTCCACCGCCTGCCCCCTGCCTCTTCCCCAACTGGAGTTGTCAGTCGGGGAATGTAAGACATGTAATCATAGCCTTTATCTTTTGTCATATAAGTCTGGAATAGAGGAGACTATGAATGGAGCCTGATCCTGGAATTGAACATGAGACAGCAAGAAACTGAGCCTTTGATAACATCTTTCAAATTCTGGATCAAACTTCACTACTCTCTACTATTTGCATGCACATCATATCACAAGATGACTATGTTGCTCTTATTCAACTTGATAGTCATCTATATTGATTTAACTTTAAATGCCACTACCTTTTTGTCGTGACAGGAGTCAAAGGAGTTTAGATGAAGATACCAGACTTGTATCAAACTGTGATTTCTTCCTCTACCAGTACTACTTCCTGACCTGCACAAGGGTTGATCTAATTGGTACTAGATCATAAAAAATCTTACAAAGGAAATGCCATCTCGAAGTCTTATTTCTGGTGAACTCAAATTATATTGCAACTAGCTGCTTTCAGGCAGACCAAATTTCTATGGTCTTACTTCCAATCAAAACAAAGGCAAACAAAATGAAAGAAACAATTTTCACTGTGTTTCACTTTTGCAAAGTTCTAGAAGTACATCTGTTGAGTTTTGTCCCAAGATTCAGCAGTTAACAAAAAAAAAAAAAGCTGAGTTATCCCAGTATGGGGTAGAAATGAGAGATCCGAGTAAAAGGGTAAACCACTGTCTTCTAGAATCTCTAAGTTGATGCTTTATTTTTAAATCTTTACATATTTATATCTCATGAAACCATCACCATAAATAAGATGCTTTTGTAATTTCTCCCTTTAACCTGGTTCGCTCTCTCACACAACCACAGATCTGCATTTTGTCATTCTAGGTTCCTTGCATTTTTTAGAATTTTAAGTAAATAGATTTATACAGTATTCATTTTGGGGGTTTGTCTTTCACTCAGCATAATTATTCTGAGATTCATCTATGTTGCACATATCAGTAGTTCATTTTTATTGATGAGTAGTTTTCTACATGTACATCCAACAACTAGTTTATTCATTCTCTAATTGATAGAGATTTCAGATTTTTCCAGTTAGGGCTATTATAAATAAGGCTACTATGAACATTTAGGTACAAGTATTTGTGTAGACATATGCTTTCATATCTTTTGGCTAACCACCTAGGAATAGAATGACTGAATCTTGGGAAATGTATGTTTAGCATTTGAAGAGAATGCCAAGCTACTTTCCAAAGTATTTCCATCATTTTACATTCATATAGCAGTGTATGAGGCTTCAAGTTTCTCTTCAGTCTATATCGATCCTGGGTATGAGAATGTATTTTAATATTCACGATTCTGTTAGCAAGTAGTGGGAAGTCAGTAGTTTAATTTAACTTTCTCTAATGGTTAATGATGTTGAACATCTTATCACGTGATTAAATGCTATTTACATATTTTCTTTAGTGAAATACCTATTAGATATTTTAATTATTATTAATTTGATTATTTGCCTTTGCTTCTTTAGAAAACAGCATAGTTTACATAACAATACTTTATCAGGCTTGTGCTTTAAAAATTTGTTTGCCAATTGGTAGCTTATGCTTTACTTTTATAACAATTTCCTTCAAAGGGAAGAAGTTATTTTTTTAAAATTTATTTTGATTAAGGCCAATTTGTCTCTTTTTAATTTTATGGATTATGTTTTTGGTATGATAGAAAAGAAGTATTTATAAGCCAAAGCCACAAATATTTTCTCCTGTTTTCTTCTAGAAGTTTTACAGTTTTAGGTTTTACATTTAGGTCTATGATCCATTTATTTTCAATTTTTTTATGTGATCCATTTTGAGTTAATTTTTGTATATGGGTGCAAGCTATGGATTGAAATTCATTTTTTGCATATGGATATCCAAGTGTTCCAGCACCATGTGTTGAAATCACTCATCTAATTTTAAAAAATGGAACACATAATTCTAGTGTGGTCCATAGACTGTCTCAGCATAATAATTTCTAGTGCTTATGAAAAAATGCAAGTTCTAGGTCTCATACCAGTCCCCTGGAATAGAGTCTGACCACACATAGCCTAAATGAATCTTGTCAATACTGGATTTTAGGGCTGCCAGTTGCTATTCATTAGTACCCCTAAAATATTACTGTTTTTACCAAAGCTCAGAAAAGCTTAAAATCTACAAAAATCATCTGGTTTTGGGAAGAATTTCCAGCTTAAAGTCTGAAGGATTAAAAAAGTAGAAGAAATAGTAAAAGTAACTACATTTTTTTAGAAGTCAATCATCAATTCATTTTTTGACATGTGAAACACTTTAAAACATCAAAAATAGTCTTAAAATGACTTAAAATAAATCAAGCAATAATGTAAAAACTATTTTGAGTAGGTTATTCATTTTAATCTTTAATAATAACTTGAATAATTAAAAAACAATTAAAATACACTAAAGGACACATAGGTGGAAATAAGTCTCAATTACACTGATAAAATATACTTTACTTTTAAAAATTATTTAAAAATAAGTTATGTGATGATGAAGAAATCCTTATGCCATGGAGAAAAAACTGAGTAGAAAATTAATGTTTTCAGGTAAACAAAAACAAGGTTTGAACAAAATCAACTGAAACCAGTATTGGTGGCCCCAACTTAGAGGGTTTGGCATGATTTTTTTATTTTATCTTCATGGGAAACTGTAACCATACAACCACTGGCTTTCCATGAGATAATCAACACTTTCTTATAAAATAAGCATTGTGTTAGATGATTTCACCCAATGTCAATTATGTAAGTTTTCTGGACACATGTTATTTAGGTTAAGCTAAGGTAAGTTGTTTAGTATTTTAGGGCATGATAAGCACTTTTGACTTAATATTTCCAATGGATGATATATTTATTGGGATATAACCCTATCATAAATTAACATTTAGAAATCTCCATTTATCAATTAATCAATTTATAAATCTACATTTATAGATTCTTGTATTACATTTTTCTTCTTTTTGAGACAGGATCTCATTATGTGGTATAGGATGCCCTCACACTCACAATCCTCCTTTCTCAACATCCCTAATGCTAGTATTGTAGATATGTGCCACAATACCTAGCTTGGGTACTATTCTAAACTACCTATAGTAAGCATGTATATATTGCTTAAGTAGCAGGAAAGAAAAATAATAAAGTTATACTATGTCATAGAGTACAAGTATGAGCCAAAAGAAATGCAATGGGAGTGGCTACAAACAGGTTTTACACAGTTATGCCTGAAATGAAAAGGAAGGGTAAGCATTTCTAGTTAACCAGTTGCTCAAGATCTCTGTGTCCTTATCTCAAGATCACTTTCATTATGACTGGGAAGACTAATGGGCTGATAGATTCTAATGTCTTGGTCACAGCCTCTTCTCTTGGAGAAGTGTAGAGTCTGTTCATGTCAAAAGAATCCCCCCTCCCCCTTTTAAACTTGAAAGTAAATGGATGAATAAGTAATAACTTAAATCCATTATCCCTTTCTAGTAACCCAACACTACCTGGTTTATGGAACCTCTGTTTGTTTATAGGCTTGGGAGTATTACTTTCTTGACCTGTCCTTATTCTACAGTTTAGAAAGTAAATCTAAAGTATTTCACTAAATTGGAAGCCCACTCACATCTTTGAGTTGTACTTTTGAACTGAAATTGAACTCTGGAACTTTTGTTCACATGACCTTAGAACAATGTAACTTTTTGTTTTGAAGAAGAATGGCTTTAAAAGTCTCATAAATGAGTCCAGCTTGTTCTCAGATATCAAGCAGCACATATAAAGTACAGTTCCTAAGTTTTGTGTGATTGTGAAGAAGTAAATGTAAAAGGAGAAAAAATACTGTAGCTTATACACTTGAGATCACATGCAGTTTCAAAAACAATGAAAAATACATTTGTTACTTTAAAGTTTAGTTTTGGTAATTGCATTGAGAACGTGAAAAAGGATATTAAACATACAATAAGTTACAAAAGCACATTAATTAAGCTGAAAAAATAGCATAGTCAAATAAAGATGGAACGATTGGAATAATCTGTATGTTTTTTTCTTTATATGGTTCTGTATTCTGAAGTTACAGATTAGTATAGATGAAAATTTTCATGTAGTCTTCTTTTTTGATAAATACTAAAATAACTACCATCAAAATAAAAACTGATTATCCAAAGTATGCAGAACATAGCTCATAAAATAAACTAAAATAAATACATTTATGTAAAAAAGTTTTTCTCAGGCTTGTCAGGAAAATAATACAGCATGACTGTAACTAGCATCTTCTCTAAAATAAGAACAGGCAAAAGCTTCTTAAAGGAACCCAGAAGAAATTTTTAAAAAATAAAGAGTTGACCCAAGTTTTCATTATTTTAGTGGAATCTTTTTCCTAAGCCAATGTTTAGTATAAAGGAAATGATGATTATGATTCTACTAACACAAAGAATTTAATACTAATATTTGAAGTAAGAATGGGACTACACAAATATGGCCCCATTGCTTCACATTCCACAATATACCCTATTAGAATTCTCTAATTAAACACATATGCACACACATACATGTTTTTACTTACTTGTATGGACAAGTTTTAAGTGTAGTAAAAGAATAGACAGTAAGATTAAAAGTTTAATAAAGCATTAAGTTTCAGATACCACAACAGACATAAACATTATACTCACATTTCTAGGCCCATAGGTCTTAACTGCCAGACACTTTCCACTTAACCTTCTGAGTAGTTTAATAACTACTTACTGGGTAGTTTAATACTACTTACCACAAAGTAAGTAACCCAAATGTATAAAACATCTTCTTCAGTGTGTTACCTGTGAGAAGGGAGGGTATCAGTAAATGTATCAATAGTATTTAGAGACTGCTTTGTTAGTCTACTTATCTAGATGAGTTTGACATTCACAATCATGTTGGTTCAATCCATGATATTTAGCTTTTAGTACTTAGGTAGTAAATTCTATGTCTTCTCAGATTCTGAACTAATATGAAGATTATGACTGAAAACTTCTCATTTGATATCCAAAAGAACACTGTCAATCTGGCAATATGTGAACTGTTGGAAAAATATGGATAAATCGATCTCAAATACATCCGATTTGCTTAGTACCATAAGCTTGAAAATTATATGATTTGATCTATGCTTAGTTTCTCATGAATATGAAGCTCTTCCACCCATATTTGGAAGTAATCTTGAAGGAAATAGTCCTTAATCTTGAACCATGCTGTTCATCATAGAAGACATTCCTGAATTTGGTTTTTAAAAATAATTGGTCATCAAAAAGTACCATTGCTTCATTGCAAATCAAGGGCCATTTATTGAATAAGAACTTTGTGTTAGGTAGTGTATTAAGCATTTGGGAAATAAAATGATGAAACTAATCTGGTTCTCACTCATGGCTACATATGCTAACATATTGCTGCAATACAATTACATTGTTTCTGCCACATTCTTTTTGTGATTCTACAGAAATAGGTATTATTCTCCCCATTTTACAGATGATAAAATGGAAATAAAAATGTCATTTGCCTAGGTCCACACTTTTAGTAGGGCCAGGACTATAACCTGGATATTTTCTTTTATTTTTTTAAATAAGTTTTTTATTGTGAAAATACTGTACAGAGGGGTTACAATCACATGAGAAAGGTAATGAATATATTTCTTATCAAACATTGTTGCCTCCTCCTTTGTTTTAACCCTACATTCCTTCCCTCCCATCTCCACAACTACATTCCACCCCCACCCAAATTGTAAAGTTTTTTTTTTTTTGACATAGCATCTTGTACACCTCACTGTTGCAATGGGTCAACATGTATCCCTATTTAAACCATTTGTTTTTGCCCTTCCACTCTGCAAAACAGGTTATACCATGGGGGAGGGACATACAAAGCAACAAAAAAATCACATGGTACCTTATAAATACATCAGAAACAATAGCAAGCAAGAAAAAAAACTTGGGTCCCTATCTTAGGGTTCATTTTGCTTAACATCATTTCATCTGATCTTTTCTGCTTGTCTCAGATATAGACTAGTTATTGCAAATAAGGGAAACCATGGGACCTATGTTTCTTTGCACCTAGCTTACTTCACTTAATATAATTTTTTCCAAGTCTTTCCATTTTCTAACAAATGGGGCAATATCATTCTTTCTGATGAGGCATAGAATTCCATTGTGTATATATACCACATTTTCTTGATCCATTCATCTACTGAGGGGCATCTGGGTTGGTTCCACATCTTAGCTATGGTAAATAATGCTGCAGTAAACATAGTCGTGCTGGTAGCTTTAGTATGGTCTTGTTTGTGAACATTTGGGTAAATGCCCAAAAGTGGGATTGCTGGATCACAAGGGAGCTCTATGTGGAGACTTTTGAGGAACTTCCATACTAATTTCCAAAGTGGATGTACAAGTTTACACTCCCACCAACAATGCAGTAGGGTTTCCTTCTGTCCACATCCCCTCCAGCATCTGTTGTTATTAGAGTTCTTGATTTTAGCCATTCTATCAGGGGTGAGGTGGAATCTCAATGTTGTTTTGATTGGCATTTCATTTATGGCTAGAGAGTTTGAGCATTTCTTCATGTGTCGACTGTCTATTCTTATTTCTTCTTCAGAAAAGTTTCTCTTTATGTATTTAGCCCACTTGTTTATTGGGAAGTTGTTTCTTTGAGGATTTGTTGTTGGGAGATTTAATTTTTTGAGTTTCAGGTATATTTTAAATATGAGAACCTTGTCTGTTGTATGGCTAGTGAAGTTCTTCATCCAATCTGTGGGATTTCTATTGATCTTGCTAGCTATGTCCTTTGCCATGCAGAAGCTCTGCAACTTCATGCAATCCCATTTGCCTAAACTTTCTTTATTGTGTTTCTGGGTCTCTATTAAGAAAATTTCGGCCTGTGCCAAGGAGACCAAGGGTTTCTCCTGTTCCTTCCTGTAATATTTTCAGGGTGTTGCTTTGACTCTGAGGTTTTTGATCCATTTGGAGTTGATTCTGGTGCAGGGTGATATATAGGGATCTAGCTTTAGTTTTCTAGACGTGGTTAACCAATACTGCCAGCACCATTTACTGAAGAGGCTGTCTTTCTTTCATTCTATGTTTTTTAGCTCCCTTATTGAAGATTAGGTGCCTATAGGTCTGTGGGCTCATTTCTGGGTTCTTAATTCTATTCCATTGTCCCTCAGGTCTCTTCTTGTGCCAGTACCAACCTGTTTTGATTACTATGGCTTTGTAGTAGTTTGAAATTTGGTATTGATATTCCTCCAGCACTGTTCTTTCTGTTAAGGATTATTTTTGCTATTCAGGGTCTTTTATTGTTCCATATGAAATTTTGGCTTGCCTCTTCTATTTCCTTGAAGAATGAGCTTGGAATATTGATAGGTATTGCATTGAATTTGTAGATAGTCTTGGGAAGTATTGCCATTTTCACGATATTGATCCTTCCAATCCAGGAGCATGAGAGGTTTTCCCACTTTCTTTTTTTTTATGTTTAATTTTTTTTATTGTGAAAATAGCCTACAATGGGGTTACAATTACATGGGAAAGGTAGTGAGTACATTTCTTATCAAGCATTGTTGCCTCCTCCTTTGTTCCCCTTCCCATCCCTTCCCATCTCCCTCCACACCTCACCCCCTGCTCCCTGCTTCCACTCCACCTTCTCCCCACCCCTCTACCCCCCGCCAAAGTTGCAAAGTTCGTTTTTCCACATAACTTCTTGTACATTTCATTGTTGCAATGGGTTCACCTGTTTCCCTATTTAAACAATTTGTTTCTATTTCAATGCTTGATATGGGCCTGTTAAGTTGGTTTAACTCATCTTCATTTAGTTTTGGTGTGTCGATATTTGCTAGGAAATCGTCCATTTCTTCTAGGTTCTCAAACTTATTAGCATAAAGGTTTGAGAAGTATTCCTTTATAATGTTCTGAATCTTGGTTGTTTCTTTGGTGATGTTTCCATTCTCATCTCTGAGTTTATCTGTGTGTGTTCTCTTCTTTTTCTGATAAGATTTGCTAAGGGTCTGTCAATTTCACGAAGAACCAACTCTTGGATTTGTTGATTCTATGTTTTATTTTTTTATTCAAATTCATTTAATTCTGATTTAATTTTAATTATTTCTTTCCATCTACTGGATTGGGGTTTATGATTAATGGGCTAAGAACATCCAAGAGGGATTCAGCAAACCAGAAATTATTAGGTTTAAGGAGAATTGTGGGGAAAAATAGGATTACAGGATGTGGAGAGGTAAAAGGATAGTGAATTTAACCAAGTCATAATCTCGAGAGGGAAATGGAGAGGACAGAATGATAGAAGAGAGATAAAAAGACAAGAAAAAATGTAAAAAACAAAAATTTAGATTTTAAAAATGAAACAAAAATTATGCAAGCATAAAGAAATATTGAGAGAAGAAAAGGATAGGATGAGAGGAGGGGAAAGATAAAAAGGAAAAATGAAAAAAATAAAAAATAAAAATTCTTAAAATTGGAATACTTGAAAGTTATATAGGTATAAAGAAATAATACTACTACTAAAGAAGTTAAGCCTAAGAGGTTGTGAATTGAGCAATAAGTTTCTGGTTTAAGTATGTATACAATGAGGGATAAGGTCTAATAATCAACGATGGGTATATAACTGGGGATGAGCAGAACAGCAATTAAGTCATGAAAAAAAGAAAGAAAGAAAAAAGATAAAGAAAGAAAAAGAAAAAAAAGACCAAAAGGTCAAAGGAGGTTTAAAAAAAAAAGCACACGCACACACATACACATACATACACTCCTAAAATAAAAATTATGAAAGAAAAAATAAAACTATTTTAAAAATAATAGAAATAGGTAGGAAAAAAGAGTTCTTTAATTTTTTTTTGGGGGGGTGGGGTGGGGAGATGAAGATCTTGTATCTCCCCTGTGTCTGTAACCAGTCTCTTGGTGGAGTCTCTGGTCCGTTTGTGGTGTTTGATTTTCCTGTGACTTGTTGGTTTCTTACGTTGGTTTGTTTGAGCAGGCAGATAGCTTTAGGCCTTCCCAGGACTTTGTGATCCTCCTCCCAGGCTAGTTCAGTGGGAGGGACATCTGCTTTGAGTATCACAAGAGAGGGAGATGGTTGTTTCCTCTAGTTTGGAGATGCTGCGATGAGGCTAGGTGCTGGGTAGGGTTGAGGACTTTCAGCAAACAGTAGCTTTTACCTGAGAGGCTAGCTCCTGAGACACTCACAGAGCCCTGCCTGGAGCCATTCTCAGGGTTTATGTTTTGTAAGATTCAATTGTTTGTCTAGGCTGTTGTAGAGAGGGGCAGCCTCTGGCTCTGTTTTCCCAGTGAAGAAAGTCACTCCTCTGTGGGCAGAGCTTCCTGTGCCTGCTTGGAGTGACTTTCCCCTGGGTGGAGCTGAGCCTGGCAGGTCAAGTCAGGTTCCTGTGACCTGCTAATGGTTCCAGTTGTTTCCTTCCAAGGCCTGGGTTGGAGTTAGCTGCATGGCTTGGCCTTTGTCAGTATCAAAGATGTGGATCTTCTCCGGTAGTGGGAGAGGAGCTGCCTTCCCACCATAACTCTGTGATAAGGAATGAGGATGTCAGCGTTCTACTCATGACAGACTCTTGGTTCCTGGGCCATCCCTGGTCTGTGATCAGCAGGATGATGATTTCAGCTCATTGTCAGTTCTTGCTGATGTTGAGTAGAATCTGCTTGCATGCCTCTTCTGGTGCCTTTGTCCTGGACTTTCTCTGTTGGTATGGTGGCTGCAGCTGCAGCTGCAGCTGCAGCTCCCAGCCAGTGCTCAGATCTGTCTCCTTGACCAAGCTGCCTGGATTTTCCCTCTCTGGTCAAACTCTCTGTACTGTGATCACACTTGGTGTGATTCTGTAGCCTAGGACTGTTCACTGGAGCACTGAAACTTCTTTCTATTCGAGAGCTTGTTTAGCCTCCAGCTTCTCCTCCACCATCTTCCTCCGGTCTCTAACCTGGATATTTTCTGACTCCCAGTTCTTTTCTCTTTCAATTATTCAAAGATGTATGTTTTTCCCTAATAGTTTTACTCAGGACAAGCCATGTGGTCATTGTAGGGCATAAGTTTGAGTCCAAAGTTTGAATTTCAATACCTTGTCTAATTTTCACTGACCAGTTCAGTACTATAGGAACAGGAAATGATTCAATTCATGAGAAAATTCAAGTACCTGTGGATCTCATCTTTTGTGCCAGATGAATAGGTGATGGTGGATTTGATTTGCTCCATGACTACACTCTAAAATTGGGATTTAAAATGGGATATGTAATCTCACTCTGATTCCATTTCTCCTGTGATGCTGCCTAATGGTCATGCGAGTCTCAGAAACATATTTAAAGTAACAACATGTCCTTTTATCCAATAACATCAAACTGAGATTTCTTTTTTGTTCACTTGTGCTAGACCTCTAACCTTTAAAGGTGAGCCAGGCAGCTGCAGAAAGCCTGATCTTATTTTCTGCCCCTGGCAAGACTTTTTCAAGTTCATCTTTTTTCCCTTCTCTCAAAATCTGATGAAAAATGAAATGTCAGGAAAACAAGCTCTCGGGCTAAAAAAACTTGTGTCTGTCTCTGTGACAGATGTCAGTTTGAAAGGTTTCAGGTCACCTGTCAGAAGTGTACTAGTGTGATCTGTACTCACATTGACATGACCTCACACCAACTCTGAGTTCTGCTTTTAAAAATACCCTTGGAAAATTCTTAAGTGGTTTCAAATCATTGCCTTTGCCACTATTTTTTTTAAAAATCTGATTAATAAGACAAAGGGGAGAGAGAGGGGGAAGGAGAGAGAGGGAGAGAGAGAGAGAGAGTTTTAAAAAGGACAGTTTGACCTTTGGGTGCCCCTGGCAGTGAACCAATCAGCATTCTTGTAATACAAACACAGATGCCTGGAGCTAAACAAATCCTTACTTGTGAATAAGAATTCAGTTTGCTGTCAAAATACTGCGAGGATCGCCACAGTGCTACTCTTAACAAAATATCATGAATTAAGGTTTAAATGTTTGTGATTAATTGACAAAAGTAATATTAAACAACATAATGTCTCCAGAGCGGCTTAATTTAGAAACACATATTTCCAACAAAAATCCATGTGTTTTGAGAGGTGCTGTTTTACAACTCCATTCTGGACATAGCTGCCTAATATTTTATGCCAGAAACACCACTGATATGAATGTTCAAGTCAGTAGTTTGTAATGACTAATTAATGGGGTTGAACTCTGTTCTCTTTCTGGATTAGTTATACAACATTTGAATTATTTATCACACTGATTTAAAATGTTTCTTTTTTTAAGTGAAATTTTATTATAATCAAGGCAATTTAAGAACTGAAATAAAATAGTCTCCAAAAGATAGATTTTGTTTAATCAACTTGTGAGTAGTCTCTGGGCTTTGCCATATAATCAGGAAGATCACACATTACTGTTCCAGAGGCAAATTTGCCAAATCTATCACTCAAAATAAATGTTCAGATCAGAAAAGCTGAGGGAACCCATGAAATATAAATCCAACAACTTTAGTCACACAATAGACATAGTACTTGTTTCTTTGTTTTGCTTGATTTGTTAATATTATACTTAGCCATTTTCATATAGGCCCATACTTTATTTAAAATAAAGATGTTTCACTGAATATGACCATTGTTTTCATATCCGGGGCAGTAGTATCTAGGGTGCAGGGAGAAGTGGAAACCTGGAAAGCTGATTGTCAGCCATGATTTGTATAAGATCTGTGAAATTTCTTTACCTTCTACAGCTGTGTTTTTAGACCAGTGTTGTGCAAACTTCAATGTGTACACGAAAGACGGGGTATCTTGTTAATATGCAGATTCAAATCCAGTAGATCTGGGGTGGGGCTTGAGCATCTGCCTTTCTGTTAGATTCCCATGTGTTGCAGAGGCTGAGCCTGGACCACACACAGTGCAATCTTACTTCTCAGCTTTTCACAAGCTTCTGCATCCCATGCCTCAAGTTCAAAAGGTCTAAAAGTTTATCTGGAAAAATCTTGCTTTTGCCCTATGCTTGTAGTCTTGACCTACATTTTTGGCACTTGATTTTTTTTTAAGGAATTTTCAGATTGTGATCTAATAGAGAGACCCGGCTACACTGTAAAAAAAAAAAGATACAGTACAAAGAAGGAAACCATGCCAGGGTGTGTCAACCCTGTTGCTTTCGAGTGATTCATCTCTCACTAGATCATGGTCTTGGTGAGGACATTTCATACCCACCTAGTTTGATTCACGAATACTGGTGTAGTTATTACTATACAGCAACTAGACTGTTTAAAATGTTTATAGGAATGTTCTTGGCCTAAGAAACAGCAGAGAGAAAACAGTTAAAGTAAGAGTTGTCAGAACTATCAGTAGTGTTTAGACCCAGATAACCACAAACATCCTGGAATTTACTTAAGCATGTCTGATTTCCCAGTGAGTCATGTTTACAGCTCTGGATGTTAGTTTAGTTTTCCATGTTTTTTTTTTTTAAATACTTGATCACTTATGCAGTGGAAAGAAGAAAGAAAACCTGCATGGCAATTAAAGTACCAATAATTGTACTACTTATGCATTCTTGTTACTGATAGGTAGAGAACTGGATATGAAGCCAACAAAGTCCAATTTTCTCATGCACATTGTATATTTATAATATAAATACTCTTGTGGCATATCATGAAGCTGCCTTAGCAGCAAACGCATATCTATTGTGAAAGTTCCAAATATGCCACCACAAAGATACAAGTTACCATACTTAAGGTTTAATTTTATTCTATGTGTATCAGATATGTATGTATAAATATGTATATCTGACATCCCCTACACACATATAATTGCTGAGACTTTCATAATAGTTTATTCACTTTATTATTCTTTTTTATTATTATCTTTAAGTAGTTATACAGGGGAAGGTGAGGATTCAACATGTTAGTTTGTGAGTACAGTGCATCTTCATATCACTGCTTTCATTACTTTCCCCCATCAATCCCAATTCCACCCATCCCCTCAATTTTCCTAGTTCTATTGTCACATACATACATTGAATATTATGAATTCATCCACTCATCCACCTTTCCTCACCATTCATCTTATTCCCTTCTCTTGATGGCACCTTACTCTGATTCCTAAAGTTCCAGTTTCCTGATTCTCCTCCATACCAGTGAATTCAAAATTGGGTGTTCCATTACGACATATTTTTCTCCTTGATAAAGATTCTCTCTTTTAATTGTCAAATGCTAATAGTGTTCAAAATACTATTTGCTAATTATCTTAAAAGACTGGAAGTATTGTCTATACTGAGAGTGTGAGTAGAAGAAATTTACTAGAAGGACCAACTTCTATCACCTTGGAAAACCTGTAGGAATGACTATATTCTTTGCTTTGTGAAAGCCTTTATTTCATGTAGCTAACTTCAACTGGTGAGTGAGACAGATCCTCAAGCAAACAATCATAGATTAGAATCAGGAACACGGATTTCATTCCTGCTAGACAATCACATTACTCTGGATAAGCCTTTCCCTCTAAAACTGCTTCAAACTTTTGGATGAATATTGGTGAAAGAGAAAAAAAAATATAGTGTGTGTGTGTCTACATATATAGCAATTGCAAAAAAAAAGGTTTTTTTCAGGCTGAAATTAATAATTCTGAGCAGCACTAAAATTAATTACTCTACGGTTATAAGTAAGCAGTGGATTTATGGTAAATGACAGAGTGTTTGCAAATTTTCCTGACTACTCGATTAGAAAATGCACAAGTGAAGGCGTCAGCCGAGCATGCATTATTTAAGTGGTTGGTGTCTGGCGACAATCTGGAAACTGCAATTGTTGTGGTTGCCATAGGAAAATTCTCACTTTCTGAGAGAAATTCTTTCACCTTTGTGCCCACAACATGGTTCTCTCCTCATGGCAGCTGTAGGAAGCACAAGAGCTCTGTGACCTGGAAAAGGTGGGACAACTGACGCAGGGTGACCCTGGAAGGCTGGGGTAGGCCCAATTAATTTAAAATTTTGCTTGGCCTTGTCTCTTCCAATTTTCTAAATCCTCTGGAAAAATGATTAATGCGTACGCTGCCAATGCGAAAATATTTTTGACCCTATTAAAGTCGACCAAGGGTAAACCAAGTGTAGGCTGGCATTGTATCAAACTAGCTTTATTAAATTTGATTGGAGGTTTGTGTGAGGAAGGGACAGACAAGGACATTATTTTGCACAGCGGCTCTCTTTTAAATGAAAATATCAAGAGGAATACAAAGTAGCAATATGCCCTGGACAGGAATCATTTTAAATATAGGAAAAATACCATGAGGAACTTTATTTAAAGGGTAAACTGTATTTGCTAGAAAAATTTCAACTGTCTTACTGCTGTGCTTGTCATTTACCAATGATGATGTTTTAATTTATGGGAGAGGCTGATGGAAGCCTTATATTTCTTCATTTAAAGAGGAGCTTGTGCAACCTTGCTTTCTTTCTCTTACCTGTCATTGAATCATACAACCTAAAATTATCCCTGTGAATTTTGAACTTTAGTAGAAAAGTCTTAGTCGTACAGTGTTTCCCAAATGCACCTATCTTATACCATCATGCAATTAATAAAGTGATTACTCTTTTGTACTCATTATGCGGTTTTGAATTAAAATGGCAAAATTCCAGCACCATTTAAAATGATATGCATGTCTTCCTCTCACAAGGAAAAGAAAATCCTTTCAACTCTCATGAAATACAGTGAAAAAATATATTTTTTTAGATCAAGTCATACTATATAGGTCAGTACTGGTCTTGAACTCATGATATTCTTGTCTATGCCTCCCAAGTGCTGAGATTAACAGGCATGCACCACTATTTTCACAGTAAATGGAGAACTTGAAGCCAACACCTACATGTCAAACATAGTATTTTCCTATAGCTTTCATGAAGGTACAAGATATTTAGAGCTTTTTAACCATAAGAACGTTATTATGCATAGTATATTTTATTCATTTATAGCATGGGAAGTATAAAATTTTTCTTCACAGCAGGAGTAGATCTTAATCTTTTTATACCTTGCATCTAATATTATTCATTATGTAATATTACTCATTATTATCAAATAAGTTAATGGCAGAAATTCTTATGATTATCTACCCAAGGGAAGTCTAAAGTTTCAGTGGAATGACAGCTCAGGGGATGGCAGTAGCTCAGTGAAGGCTGTGATTATAATGAGGCATTTTAGATTATGTAGTAGTAGGTGGTTATAGTATTTGCAAACAACAGCAACAACAAAAAAACCCACTGGGGATATTAGCTTTGCTTCAGTCTTTCTAACTGAAAGGCACACACGGGGTACTTTTTTGCTCTGGCCTACCCTACCATCTGCAGTCTTCTCAGCAATGTTTCTTCCTACTGGAAGACTTACATCCTTGGTTTACTGCATGCAGGCATAGCATCCTGACACCTGACATAGTTGGCCAATTAAATATGAACAGAAGTAAGATGTATCAGTTCCTGGATGAAATTTTAGAAGCCTAGGAATAGTTTTAAAGCCAGGATGTAATTAGCTTAATTCTCTTTGCCCTATGCATGGGAAGTCAAGTTCTTAAAAAATAAAGTAGAAATTAGCTAATTTGCATTATCTACAAAAGTACAATTAGAAACATTTGTTCTTGTTAGCCATTGAAATGCTGGGATTATTTATTATTGTCCCAAATATAGCTTATTCTTACTAACACAGATATAAACTCTTTTATATTACATGAACTAAAGAATGTAATGTTAATTATGTGTTTGGGAAAATTTGGATGAAATTAACTTTCATCATTTTGTTGCCAATCTACCTTACCTACCTGTATCTTCCTCAGAGCAAATCTCCTTTGAGTAATGGTCAAGCTCTCTGTTTATGCTCTGGATCTAACTCTTCTCAAATAAGGTCTTTTCTCTAAGTTCTTCTTCCTTCTTTCTTGTAGTATTGATCTCCCTCTATAATAGATCATTCAAGAATTGAAAACAATTTTTTGGCTCCATAATCATTTCAGCTAGCCCTTCTAATTCCTCTTCCTTTTTCTAATAGATTTTTTTCAGCTATTTAACTGTGAGCATTCTCTTTACTTCCTCACTTTTCATTCAGACTCTAGCTAACTCTGATCTGGTCCCTCCTCCAATCTGACTGAAGGTCTATGGATGTGCTGTGTAAAAGACACTCTGAGAGGTTGATTGTATTCACTCTCTTAGCAGCATTCAATGAAATGACCCTGGCTTCCTCTTGAAGGATGCTTTATTTGGCTTCCACCACAGTCTTCTGGCTTTTTTTTTTTTTTGACAGTCCTGGAGTTTGAACTCAGGGCCTAGGCACTGTCCTTGAGCTACTTTTGCTCAAAGCTAGCACTCTAGCACTTGAGCCACATCATCACTTTGGCTTTTTCTGTGTATGTGCTACTGAGGAATTGAACCCAGGGCTTCACGCATGCTATGCAAGCACTCTACCACTAAGCCACATTCTCAGCCCAGTTTTCTGGCTTTCTTATAAACTCCTTTGTAGTTGATTATTTTCTTTCATTTATTTTCCAGTAAAACTTGTGAAAAGTAGAACTCCTATAAAGTGCCAGTGTTGAGTTCTCTTTCCTCTGTCTGCATATTGTCTTCCTACGTTGAATTTGGTATTTTTCTAGGGCTGGCCTTTTGAAGGCCCTACTTTGAAATAGAAAAAAAAAAGCCACCCATATGGATATAAGTAAATAATGACTATTTCATATGCATCTATCAAACCTCATGAAACTTTAGGCTGAATGTATAACTTTGTTATTTTAATTTCATTTGATTCTTAAAAAACAAAACATTACTGATCACCTAAAATATATGCCAGCCATTTTAATAACTGCTAGAAATATGAAAGTGAATTAAATATAATTCTTTCTCTCAAAAACTGAGCTTGGTAGGGAAGAACATATCTACACAATTATGGTAAAAGGAGTAAAATGATAGCATTCTAATAATGTACCTTGTATAACACATGGTGGGAACATAAGGAAAGAGACTCTCAACTTTCTGGGACAGTAAGAGGATTTATAGAGGAAGTTATATTTGGGCTAAAACTTGGTCAAACAGGAATTCATCAGAAGGAAAGAAGAGGAAACGTTATCCCCACAGGCAAGGAGATGAGAGAAAGCCTGTCATGTTTAAGAAATTTAAAATCACGCAGTACATTTTTTTTCAAACAGTAAAAGAAGTCTGAAGAGGTAGTTTCTGAGGTTGCCCCTGGGGCCCAGGCATGACTGTTTGTGGAATTACATTCCTCAACATTCTGACTGACTGTGATTCGTCCTAATGTTTCTGTTTAGGCCATCTCAGTCCTATAATCACAGGCTTCACAATACAGGGCAGGAGAAACAATGAAAGCCTTGGATTCTATTGCATTTCTAGTTTTTTCATTTTTTCTATTGTATCTGTTTATATGGGAGTCTGATTATCTAGTTACCTTATTTGATTTTGGATAGCACATTTTGAAACCATTGATGATAAGAGTGAGTGTTTAGTAATTAATGCTAGTTGTAACAAGCTAATTCCAGTCACTTACCATTAATATACTGTAGGGAAACAATAATTTTAAATATCGAATAGCTGTTTGAATATTTAACTTCTTCTATTTCAATGTGGAAAAATCAGTTACAAAATGCTTGAGTTCAATACTGAAGGAAAATCTCCATTGACAGGGGTTAAGTTGTAAAATACAACTTATTTAATTGAACCTGCTGGAAGTATATGTCTCTGGGTAACTCAACATTGTATTAAGAATGAAAAATATGACATTTTTGATAAATTTCGTATAATTGTAGGTTAAATGTAATATTCTTGATATTTATTATTATATTCTTGATAAATAACATCTTTTTAAAAGATTGAAAATAAGAAACCTTGAATGCCTCATATCTGCTAGAGCAATATAACCAACCTCATGAAACGAACTCAAGGAGGGCAGTGATACTTCCATATATCAAATAAAGAGTGTTTAAAATATCTAAGTTTTATAATGTAAAATAAAATTCAGTTCTATGAACATTTTTTGACTTCATTTTACCTTTAAAATTCTCTCCTATCTTCATCTCTTAATGTATAGCAAGAAAGACAAATTGATCGGGACCAGGGCATTCTAGATGAGACCTTTAACTTCATGGGGGAATGTGTTGGGGTGAATCGATAGTTCCAGGGACAAACCTTCACCATGGAATGCTGGCAGGCACCAGCGTCTTACTTGAATTATTTTATGGTTGCAACTGAATGGACTCTGATAACTTCTCCAGTAAATTAGTCATTCCAGTGGACTGCCTACAGCATTTTTGTGAAAGCAGTAGAACCAAGAACAAAGAGACATTAATAGTATGAATCAGATTTTGCCCTGTGACTTCAAATCTAAGTTAAAAAGAAATGGAATGGTAGGAGGGAAAGTGTGAAAGTGTAATAATATTCTGAAGATAGAGGCAGTTTGGAAAATGACTCTAAATACCCAATGATTTCTTATCTGTCAAGCACTAGACTATTCAAATGCTTATTATAATTTTCTATTAGCTTTTGATAGGCTAGAGCTGGGTGGGCGGCCCCACTAAAGTAAAACCTCATTTTTCACTTGAAACTTGAGATACTGGGCATGGAAATACTTCTTAAATACCTATTCTTCCATGGAAGAATAACAGGTAAGCCATGTTAAGGGATAAAGAAATCTAGACTACAAATTATGTCGGGAGAGACTAAATAACTTGTAAGAAGATTTCAATGAAAAGTTAAGCAATTATGGGCTTTATTATTTTATTTTTCTGTTCCCCATAGTGGCTATGTCTCTTCATGGCATTAGCTGAGGTGTTAAGGATATTCATTAAGGATTTCAGGCCACTTGAGTACTACTCAACTCATTAATTGCTACCACAAACCTCAAGTGCATTACCATAGTAAAGTAGGTCCTAGGGAAGTCTGGTTTAATATTTCTGATCATAGAAGAGGTACTTTTATGCACTGTCAGCAATGAGCTTACAGCAGTATGCATGATAAGGAATGACATATTAGGTTGTCCAACTGTCTAGACTCCAGAGTATATTTTACTTGTATACTGTGGTTTTTATGTAGCACCAAGTACACTAAGAAAAGAACTTAGTCTCTTAGAAGATAGAAAGGTTCCAAGTAGAAAAAGAAAGGTTTCCTCATTAAATGAGGGAAAAAAACAAATAAACACAAAACAATGTATCCTCAATTGTGCATTGCATTAAAATAGAGTTAAATATTTAAAGTTAAAATAAGTCTATTATCTGTTTCTTAAAATTATTTTGAAATTTCAGTCCAATGTTAAAGATATACTCAAGCTATTATTATGATAAAGTTATTCCAAAAACTATGAACTCTTTTATGCACTGGATACTGTTTTGAGTGCTAAAGAAGTTACATATGTTTAAAAATAAGGAGATATTCCAGTCGTTCAATAGAGTTTTCTTTTTAGTCATGGGATGGTGCCTGATAACCACAAAGTAAAACACATGTGACTTACCAATGATCCATCTACTAACAAAGGCTTTGTAACTTTCTCTGAGGATTGACTAGAATGTGGTCTTTGTGGTAACCTACATTAAATAAAGTTGAGATAACAAAAGTATCTCAATACTGTACAAAGGAAGGAATAAAAAGAATTGATTGGAAAGAAATGTATAAGAATTATGTACATAAGAAAGAATTATGTACAGTCTGTTCACACTTAATAATACTTGTCAAGAGGGCTTTTGGGGACATCCTTTTCAACAAATAGACCCAGGTTTTTTAGAAAATTAGGTGTTTTTTTTTTCTAAAGGTAAGAGTGATGATGAGCCATATTCCTATAAAAATGAACTAATTATTTTCATTGAATATGACAGGATTTTAGAGTGGTAGAAGTATTAAAGGAACTCTATAGATTTCTCTCCCAAATTACTTGAGCTGATCCAAAATTTTGGCAGATTAGCAGGATGTAAAACTAACCCACAAAAACCAGTAGCTTTTCTGTATATGCATAACGAGAATAGGGAGAATAAAATCAAGAAAACAATTCCATTTGTAATAGGCTAAAAAAATATAACCCTTAGGAATTGACTTAACCAAAGATGCAAAAGACCTCTATAATGAAAACTTTAAAAATCTGTGAAAAGAAATTAAAGCAGATTTAGGGAAATAGAAAAAAAAAAACTTTCCATGTTCTTAGATTGGAAGGATTACATTATGAAAATGGCAATATTGCCCAGAGCTATCTACAAATTCAGTGCAATACCCATCAAAATACCAACAACATTCTTCAATGGTATAGAGAAAGCAATAAAAATTTTATATGGAATAATAGAAGTCTATGAGTAGAAAAACAATCCTTAGTGGAAGAACAGGTTTGGAAGAATATCAATAGCAAACTTCAAACTTTATTACAAATACATAGTAATAGAAACAGTTTGGTACTGGCACAAGAATAGGCCTGAGTACCAATGGAATAGAAGACCCAGAAATGAACTTCAGACCTATGGCGACCTAATCTTTGATACGGGGTGGGGGGTGGGGGGTACACAGGATGGAAGAAAGACAGACTCCTCAACCTGGCAGAATTGGCTAGACATGTGCAGAGAACTGAAGTTAGATCCTTATATATCATCCAGCATCAGAATCAATTCCAAATGGATCAAAGACCTCAATGTAAGTTCAGATACTATGAAAACGTTACAGGGAGTTTTAGAGGAAGCACTAGGGTCCCTTGTCTCAAGTTGAAACTTCCCAAGTAAAGATCCAGAAACACGACAAATCAAAGAAAGGTGGATTAATGGGATTGCATCCAACCAAAGACTTTCTGCATGAAAAAGGACATAGCTAGCAAGATAAATAGAAGGCCCACAGAATGGGAGAAGATCTTTACTAGCTATGCCTCAGACAAGGGCCTCCTAGCTAAAATATACTTATAGCTGAAAACATTAAATTCCCCAAAACAAATCCTCAAAAAGCAATAACCTAATTAATAAATGGGCTAAAGACTTAAAGAGAGACTTCTCAGAAGAAGAAGTAAGAATTGCCAATAGACGCATGAAGAGATTCAACATCTCTGATCATAAAAGAAATGCAAATCAAAACAATATTGAGATTCCACCTCACCCCAGTTAGAATGACCATTATCAAGAAAACTAACAATAACAGATACTGGCAGGGATGGGGCCCAAAGGGAAATCCACTACACTGTTGGTGGGAATGTAAACTTGTTCAACCATTTTGGAAAGCATTATGGAGGCTCCTCAAAAGACTAAACATATAGCTTCCCTGTGACCCAGAAATCCCACTCCTGGGTATTTATCCAACAGACCACAAACCAGGCTATACTACCATACTAATGCTATCAGCACAAACATATTCAAACCATGCAGCATTGTTAAACATAGCCAATATATATAATAAACCCAGATACCCCTTAATGGATGAATAGATCAAGAAAATGTGTTATCTATACACAATGGAATTTTATGCTTCCATCAGAAAGAATAATATTACTTCATTGGTAAGGAAATGGAAGGACCCAGAAAAAATTATATTAAGCAAAGTAAGTCAGATCCAAAGAAACATAGGTTGCATGGTTTACCTCATTTGTAGTAATTGGAATGTACCTGTAAATCTATAAGTAAACCCAATGGGTGGTAAAAGGCAAAAATTTATACTGGAGGACTGATAAATTATGCAGGTCTCTAGACATTCACACAGTGAGACCAAAGGAGGATATTCTTAGGCGAGGATCACAAGGGCTCAACAGCTATGTGCATATGATCATATGAAATGATGCTTATCAAATTGAACTCCAAGAAATACCAACAAGAAGGTTTTTAAAAATTTTTTGTTTTGTTCATTTTGGTTTTTCATTTTTCACCTTTTGTTACTGTTTTTGGTTTCTGTACCTTTTGTCTTATATGTAAGTTCATCTATTTGGGAGAAGGAGAAGAACAGAAATGGTGGGACATAGGGTGACCTAATTCAATAGTGATATTCACTAGACATTATGTTAAAAATGAACTATGCAACTTGTGGGGGAAGAGAGTCAGTAAGGGAAAACTGGAGAAAACAAAGGGAGAGGTAACACTGTTCTAAAAAATATTCTACTCATACATGACTTATATAACTGTAACCCTATCACCTTTACAATAAAAAAAATCTGTACTGAGGGTTCAATTTTTACTTAGTATTTTTAGCATTTTCTGAAGTTATCATGTATTTTTTTCTTTAATCTACTTGTCACAACAAATTCCTGTAATAATCTCCTAATGTTACACCAGCATTTCATATCTATAATAAATCCCACTTGACAAATTTTATTTTGTGACTAGAATGTGAACCTCATTTGTTAACTCTTAAATTTATACAACACACTAAGTTAGACCAAAATTTTATGTGATTTCCTTATCCTTGTTCAATTTTTGGAAGGAAGAGTATGGAGCTTGAAGAATATGTTGGACCTACTTTTACATTGATCTATTTTGTATACTTATGTTCTGGGAAGCATTTGGTAAGAGTTTTCTTCAAAATCACAAGAGTGTGATACCAATTTAAACATAAAATTTCAAATTTCTTTGATAGTAACTTTTTATTGAGATTTTCTACCACTTGTTAAAGAAAATTTGGTCATTTGTGTATTTCATTTTAGAAAGTCTTTCTTTGGTATAAAAGAAAACATTCTCAAGTAATTAATTTTTTTAGAACAGATGAAAGCATTGTAAAATTTGACTCTTAATTGAATATGCCATTATATTTCCCTTAAAATTGATTAAAATGTGGCTGGGACAAGAGCTTCAGGTTAAATAAATGCAGTTCTCATTCTTTGAAAGCTTTGCTTCATTGTATTGTAGAATAAGTTGCTGTTGTGTTCATGTACTCGCTTTCATTCCTTAGGAGATCATGTGCTTATTTCTCTGTGGAAAGTTTGGCACTTTCTCTTTGTTTGAGCTTCTTTCATTCTATGATAATTTGTCTAGTAGTGTGTATACATATTCCATATTATTGAGACCCAAATAGTTAAAAATGTTCTTTTTTTAGGCTCTATTTTTGTATGATTTTCTTATTTCTTCCCTTTTGTACATTTCACTTCCTGTAAATCCAGTTATGAAAGATGTTGGAATTTTTATGACTTAGATTTTTGATATTATTACAATGTTACTGCTACTTTGACTTTTCATTGCATGTTTTAAAAGTATTCCTTATGTAATGCTTCCAGTTTTGAATTTGTTTTCTAACTGCTTTAACTTCTCTAGATTTAAAATTGTTATTTAAAACAAGTCCCATAGGAGTGTTTAAAATTTCTAAAGTCAGTAGTTGTTTCTTTGCTTTATTGTGCCAATCTTGGGTTTGAACTCAGGTCCTGAGCATTATCTCTGTGCTGCAATTGCTCAAGGCTTTTGCTCTGAGCTGTATTTGTTACTCTGCCGCTTGAGACACAGTTCCACTTCAGGTTTTTTGGTGGTTAATTGGAGATAAGAGTCTGACAGAATTTCTTGCCCAGGCTAGCTTTGAATCACAATTCTTAGATCTCAGCCTTTTGAGTAGCTAGGATTACAGGTATAAACCACCTGTGGTCACTTGTTGTTTCTAATTTTGTATATGAAATATCCCCTTGAAGGGGTCTAAATAAATTAAATATATGAAGCTGAAAATTCGGATACTTTGGATAATTTTTCTCAGCTATTGCTTTTATTTAAACAATTTTGTTAATGCATATTAATCATGCAAAATAATTTTTGTTGTATTTATGCATGAATACATTTATTTAGATCATATTTACACTCTCATTGCCTTCATAGGTCCTACATTTCCTTCTCCTTGTAGTTGCCTTTCTCTTTCTGTATAACTTCCTCTTCTATTTTCATATGTTTATCATTTTAGTTTTGATTTTTTAAATCCACCCATGAACTGTATAGTTCACTTCTTTCAGTGTCCAGTTAGCTCCACTGATGCACTTTTCCACTCTTTTTTCCTCAAGTTCTGTACCTGCCCCCCCACTCTCCTGAAGACATACATGTGAATTTACCATACATAAAGAAAGGAAGATAGAGTCTTCCAAAATAATAATTAGAAAAAGAAAAAAATGAGAGAGCTCTTGTTTCCATAACTTGGAGTTCAATTTGATTTATATATATACACATGTGTATACATATATTTTATGTAAATATAAAGAGCACATAGGCATTGTGCCTTTGTGTTTCTCTCCTGAGAGTATTTGCTTTTGGTCTGTGTTCACATCCCAGTGTATTTTAGATCTAATTTCTACATATCAAAGACAGCAGTTTTGATTGTGAATATAAAGGAGACATACAATGTTTGTCTTTCCAAGTCTGACTTATTTCCATTTCCATCCATTTCTTGCAATTGACATGATTTCATTTTTCTATATGATTGAAAAATACTTCATTATATGTATATATATTACATTTTTATTATCCAATCAACTGGACACCAAGGCTTATTCCATAACTAGAAAAGTGCCATAATTTATTTGATGATTTTATTGTGTTTGTTAAAGTGATGGTTTCCTTGCTTATCTAGTGATAATTACTTTTCTGTTCATTTTTATGCTTGAATATCATTATTCACCATCAGTGATTGTCTCTAGTGGTTCTGAGTATATGCTGTTGAGTGGAAAATGTGTGCCACCTCTTTTGGGTTTAAGGTCTCTGCTTTCTTCTTGCACGTTACTCGTAATCAGGCAAAAGCTCTGTCCAGACATAGATTCTATATCAATTACATCTTCTAAGTAACAACATTTGCATTTTACTGTTTACTTTGATGAGTATCAAACAAATGATTTCTTAGGAAACTTTCTTACTGAAGCCTACAGTACTCTTCAGATTATTGCCCCTCTTGCATATGTGGTTGCTTATAGTCTATATTTAAATAGTTCTTAAGAAATTCCAATCTACTAATGTTACTCCTAATTTTCTACTGATTTAATGATTACGAAGTTTAAATTAATATGTTTTATATTATTCTAAAGATATAAGCTGGGGTGGAAAAAAGGTTAGTGTCCTTAGACTGGCATCTTGGACAAATATAAAATGTAAGCTCACTGCATTACATGCTTATTGGCCTGGAATTCTATTTTTCATTTAAAATATACAGTTTCTCTTTTTGTACATTTTTACTGTCAAAATACTGTACAGAGGGGTTACAGTTGCATGAGCAAGGTAATGAGTACATTTCCTTTCAAGTATTGTTGCCTCCTCCTTTGTTTTTCCCTTAGCATCTCTTCCCTCCCATCTCCACAAATATCCCCCCTTCCCCTGCCGAAGTTGTAAAGTGTCTTGTACATCTCATTGTTACAGTGGGTCAACCTATATCCCTACTTAAGTATTTTGTTTTTTCCCCTCTCTTCCCGGAATTAGAGAAATGTATATATGAGATGCAGGGCACCAACATCAAAAGCAGTGAAAATAGGGCTTATAATCGTGGAGGGAGGAACATACAAAGAAACACAAAAGTCACATGGTACATTATAAATACGTTAGAAACAATAGCAAGCAAGAAAAAAAATGTGTCCCTGTCTTGGGGCTCATTTCGCTTAACATCGTCTTTTTTTTTTGGGGGGGGTCCAGTCGTGGGTCCTGAACTCTGGGCCTGGGTGCTGTCCCTCAGCTCTTCAGCTCAACCACTTGAGCCACAGCACCACTTCCGGCTTTTTTCTTTATTTGCTTATGTGGTGCTGAGGAATCGAACCCAGGGCCTCAGTCATGCAAGGCAAGCGCTCTACCACTGAGCCACCTTCTCAGCCCTTAACATCGTCTTATATGGTCATATATACATAGCTTTTGACCTTTTCTATTTGTCTTGGACTTAAACTAGTTATTGCAAATAAAGGAAACCATGGTACCTATGTTTCTTTGGATTTGGCTTACTTCACTTAATATAATTTTTTCCAAGTCTTTCCATTTCCTAACAAACGGTGCAATGTCATTCTTTCTGATGGAGGCATAGAATTCTGTTGTGTATATAGACCACATTTTCTTGATCCATTCATCTACTGAGGGGCATCTGGATTGGTTCCATATCTTAGCTATGGTAAATGCTGCAATAAACATAGTCGTGCTGGTAGTCTTAGTATGGCCTTGTTTGTGATCATTTGGGTAAATATCCAATAGTGGGATTGCTGGGTCATAGGGGAGCTCTATGTGGAGTCTTTTGAGGAATCTCCATACTGCTTTCCAAAGTGGTTGAACAAGTTTACATTCCTACCAACAATGCAGTAGGGTTCCCTTCTGTCCACATCTCCTCCAGCATCTGTTATTAGAGTTCTTGATTATAGCCATTCTAACTGGGGTGAGGTGGTACCTCAATGCTGTTTTGATTTGCATTTCTTTTATGGCTAGAGAGGTTGAGCATTTCTTCATGTGTCTATTGGCCATTCTTATTTCCTCTTCAGAGAAGTTTCTCTGTAAGTCTAGCCCACTTATTAATCTGGCAGTTTTATCTCTTCGGATTTGTTGTTGAGGGATTTAAATTTTTTGAGTTCCAAGTACAAAAAATATATAGTTTCTTTTATATGATGTTCTGTGATTTTTTTGGAGTGAAAGAGTTCTGATATAAATATTCGTCTATGATATGTTTAATAATTTTTGTGTGTGTTCCTATACTAGAACCTGACTGCTGGGGCCTTGGTGCTCTCCCTACTTTTTTCCACTTATAACTAGCACTCCACTACTTGAGTCACAACTCCACTTTGAAATTCTTGTTGGCTGATTGTACATAAGAGTCTCACACATTTCCCTGCCTTGGTGGACTTTGAACTGTGATCCTCAGACCTCTGCCTACGGAGTAGATTTGATTACAGGTGTGAGCCATCAGCAACTAGCTTTTAATTCTTTCTTTTATGCTCTTTTATATGTGGCCTAAAAGAAATAAATAAAGGGGTAAAACTGACTAAGATGGACTAAAAAACTGACATGTTGAATTGAAAACATATATATATATATATATGTATATATGTAATCGATATGTGAGAAAGAAAAATATGTAGAAAAGACCAACATATGCCTAAATTTTGCTCTTTATAATGTATTTTAATAGTATTTTTGCCTGGTATTTGCTGAGATTTTTTTTCTACTCTATGTTATTTACAACAGAAAAACTGGCACACTGAAAATAAGGAAAAAGGAAATGAAAATGAAATATAGACATTTTTAATTTACAAGGCAGCTATGTTGGTAAGTTTAAATATTTTTAATAATTTATAAACCACTCTGTGCTGACAGATTTAAAAATCTCAACAAAACAGAGAAATTCCTGAAAAAGCAAAAATAATCAAAATTGGTCTAAAAAGAAAAGGAAAATGAGGTAGAACTAAACCTTATGATAGAAATACAGAAAGTAAATTAAGTTGTAATTTTGGGTTTTTAAAGTTGCCTTGATTAAATCTCAATAATACATAAGCCAATTTAGAGAACATTCATCAAGACATTTTATGAAGCTAATGAACAAAACATCAAATTTAGCCTGATGGTGAATACTAACCATTATTGTTTTTACCTTAATGCATAGAGACAAATACTAAATAAATATCAGAAAATAAAAGTAAAAATATCAAAAAGTAAATACATTAAAATAATAAAACACAGTCATTGAAACTAGTTTTTAATCACCAAAATAAAATAGCTTACTATTTAGTTTCATAATTTGAACATTATATCACAGACTGCAAAATAAACATAAACAGTGCCACTAATGTATTAGTTTTCTATTACCACAAACTTGGTGACTTCAAATTATATAAATTTATTATCATGTAGTCCTGGAGATCACAGGTCCTAAAATCTAGTTATTGACAAGGCCCTGTCTCTTCTGGAGAAGCTAAGCTTTAATCTGGTTTTATAATTTTCCATCTTCGAGAGGCCACCTGCATTCCTTGGTTTGTGTTTTTTCTTCTCTTCTCTCTAAACTCCATCTGTTATCACATTTTCTATGCTGACTAGCCTTTCCACTTGGCTCCTATGAGGACTCTTGGTGATTTTATTGAGTTCATTAAGATAATCCATGATAATTTTCCCATATCCAAGTTTTTGATCTGTAAAATATCCTTTGCCATGTTGAATAACATGTTCATAGGTTTTGTGGATTAGGACAAGGACATCCAAAGAGAATTTGATTGAACTTAACATTATCTTGATAAGTTTCTTATCAAATAAGGACTAGAAAACATATTCTTAACAATGTGAAACATTTGCATGACAAACTAAGATTCACGATCTCATCTTGTGGAGAAATCCCTATGAAGATGAAAATAAGTGTTCTTATGCTATTACTTCTGATAAGAGGAGACAGGAAAGGGAATAACAAAATGAGACAAAGGACAAAGGGTGAACAAATGCAACAGCAATACTCACAAGACACTATGTTGGAAGTGAACTTTACAACTTGGAAGGGAAGAGAGTTGTGGGGGAAGGAAAGCGGGAAAAAATGAGGGAGGGGGCAACACTGTTCCACAAGAAATATACTCATTACCTTACTTATGTAACTGTAACTCCTCTACACATCAACTTTACAATAAAATTTAAAAAGGCATATTGATAAACAGAAAATAAAATTTTATTTTAAGATAGGCACTCAGCTTTCATTATTTTCCAGTAAGGTAATTCTAAACCTAAAAAGCAAAAAAAAAAAAAAAAATTGAGAAATGACTGAATCAATATTGAGTTTAATAAACTGACTGAACCTTAAAGAAAGAATCAAATAAAAATGAAATAACTGAAATTTTTTTTAAAATACAATTAGGAATAAGTTTAGCTCAGGCTACAACATAAGACCCTTGGTCCTCTTGAACAAGAGGAAGAATGAAAGCAAAGTTGGAATTTAGGCCAGTGATTCTCCAGGTTTATAATGTAAACAGTAATATAAATGAAACCAATGAGGATATATATATATATATATATATATATCTCACATCTATCAATATTTACTGCATTAGTAATTAAGAGAGAAAATTATAAGTTATTTTGAAAATATTTAAAAATAGCACTTAACTAATATGCATTATGAAAACTAATAGATATGAGATATATATTCACAAGATATATATGAAAAGAAAGAATATATATATATATATATATATATATATATGAAAAGAAATAACATTTGTTCCATGAAAGCTAACTATTTTTCAACCTTCCCCCAAAATGTTCTGGGAAACATGGCATTGTTTACATTTTTTTTCAAAAAAAATTCTTTAATGTCAAGCTTAACAGAAGACAGCTGGATTTTTGTCTGCTTCTATATTCCTGTTGGTGTGATAAGCTGTTTTGGATAAAGTGCATGAAGAAAATCTGGTCTCACATAGATATGTAGTTAGAAAAAGGAAGGAGTTCTTCAATGTCTTTTCTGGAAAGCAGTGGATAGTGGGTATTCTTCGCTTTGCTTTCTTTTTGTATTGCTGGGGAATCAAACCAATGGTCTAGTACATGCTGAGAAGCTGCTGTAGCACTAAGCCCTACTCCTACCTTCAGCAGTTCTCTTGTTAACTTGACAAGTGGTAGTGTCTTTAAGTACAGTTTCAATGACTTTCAAATAATGGTAATGGACCTTTTATAAACTTCTTTATTAAAATGTATTGCCTTATTTTGCATTTTGAATAAATCTTCTATTTGCTCATGAATTTAGAACATCAGTTTTTGATCATTTGGAACATATTAGTTTGCTAAATTTTCAGATGTTCCAAATGTTGACACATTTTGTTAGAAAATAAAGATCCTGTTTGTTACTGTTATCCCTGATCTTATCAGAAGGGTTTTAAAGCACTTGAGAGGTCTCACACTCTGAGCAAAAAGAACTCCTCTAGAATTTTAACTTTTTTCTTCAAAGAAGACTGAAAATCTGAAACATTTTGTTATGTACTATGGACTAAAACGGTGGTACTCTGATCAATATGCAAAATTGGGAGCTTTTAAAGCAGTCAGTGGTTCTTGATTCATAAAGACAATAACAACAACAGAACAATGATGCTTAAGTCTGAAACATATGCACATATCTGGCCCATTAATAGTTTACATAAGTTCCAATGAGCATTTAAGAATTCTGGAAAAATTGAAAGATTTATTTGACATATGGAAGGATGAGTGGGAAGTGAGGATGAAAGAAAAGCTGAAATAAGTTGGAAAAATATGTTAATAAATTAACCAAGTAAGTCCTAATTAAGATGGGAAGGGTAGAAAAAAGATACAACATATTAAGTGTTATATGCATGAGCCTTAGTTATCATTATTACTATTATAAATATGAGTTTAAAGAACTTGGCCTAGACAGTGGTAGATAAAAGGGAACAGATTCTTATTGCTAGAAGATTTTAATTTTCAGGAAGCAGTAAATTCTGGAATTAAAAATGAGATGGTTTAGGAAGAAGTTGCATATAGAGAAATCAATTCTACTTCTGATGTGCTAGATTTGTAAAAATAGTGTTCCATGAGCAAAGAAAAGGTGTTTTTAAGTTGTTGTTGTTGGTTTGTTTTTTTTAACTAACTGAAAGCTCCCAGGCTTGTAAATGTTGAAAATGGGATGCTTAATGTGAACATGTGAAAATATTCTCCAAGAAGAAAAAAAGATGCTCAGGTCAAAAAAATAACTGCGCATAGGAAGCATTCAAGTATCAGAAGGAAAGCAAAGAGGAGCAATCTCAACTATAGGAGGAGAGAAAGCCATGCTGTTTGCTTGCAAAAGCTTGGGTTCCCAGGGCCATGTGCAGCTCAGAATCTCAGGATGATAGAGGACTAAAGAAAGGCTAATAAGGGCTGGGAAGGTGGCTCAGTGGTAGAGCGCTTGCCTTGCATGCATGAGGCCCTGGGTTCGATTCCTCAGCACCACAAAAAAAAAAAAAGCCAGAAGTGGCCCTGTGGCTCAAGTGGTTGAGATAAAGAGCTGAGGGACAGCACCCAGGCCAGAGTTCAGACCCATGACTGTACCCCCCCACCCTCCCCCAAAAAAAGGCTAATAAGAGAAGAACCCACATATTCTCTGATGGAGGAATTTTTTAAGAGACATTGTAGTAGGAAAACAGTTTCACAAAAGGTTGTGGAAAAATTATAAAGGGAACAATGTTTACTCAATAAATGGCAAAGAGGAAAGAAAAGTATAATAGCAATTGGAATAAATCCTGAGATCAAGGGCATATTTATTTAAAATGACTTTTCAAGATCTTGTTGATTGGAAGATGAATGAGAAAAAAAACAACAGTGACGAGAAAGTACAATAAAACAATCATGGACATTGGCCTCCAAGGATGTAGGGAAGAGAACATCCAATTTGATTTTGAAAAATAATTAAAATTTGGGATGAGGAGAATGATTGCTATAAGATTCAGTGGCACAGCATTTGCCTACCATGTGTGACTTTCTGAGTTCAATCAGCACCATCACAAAAAGTACTAATAAAAAAATTAAGGAAAATGAAGACAAGACCCATGACAGTGCTGGTTTTATGTTGTGATGATGACAGTTGATAAATCACACATAAGTTGCAAATAAGAGAGATAAGAAAAGACAGTGTAAGACTTTTGTCTTGTAAAACCATTTTTAGAGATGTGGAAAACTGTGGGAAAAGGAGGGTTTTTGTTAGAGGATGGATATGAAAAAAATAAAGAATTCCATCTTGACATATTAAGTTTATGATGCCTTTTACACACTTAAAGACGTCATGCAGTCAGCCAGATATGTGAGTCTGGAATTTAGGGGAGAGGTCAAGACTGGAGACATTACATTTGGGAGCCTTCAAGGCACTGATGGCATTTCAAGCCACAGGAATTAGATGAGGTCATCTCAAATCTGGGTGCACTTAGAGAAGTCACAAGATTGAGGATCACAACTCCTTAAAGATTGGACATTGGGGAGATGAGGACAAATAAACAGAGAGTGGGGATAAAGAAAACTTAAATGAGGAATGATTTTCAAAAACCAACTTAAAAAGAGGTAAAAGCTTTTTGTTAAACACTATGGCTGCTTACATAGATTGTGACAAATGATTGGCTATTTGTGTTCAATAGTGAGGCAGTCATTTATGAGCTGGACAAGTGAAGATTTGATGAAGAGAGGGAAATGAAGATTATCAGAGAGAAGGTTCAAAGAAGAATGAGAAAAGAAGCAGCCCAGGAGAATTTTCTAGGGAAGCAGAGAATTGGTTACCAACAAGTAGGCAATGGTCCTCAACTACCTTGTCCAGGAGCGTGTATTAATTAAGGTCAGAATGTCTCTGGCAGATCCATATACTGTATGCTGATCCAGGAGAGAAGGAAAACAATTACTGAGGAGAAAAAGAAGACACATGCTAGGTGAATGTCTCAGTAAGCAAGAGGTGATGGAGCCTGGGGCTAGATGCTTGTTGAAACAGAGTTCACCCATAGACCTGGAGCTAAGTTGTGAGAAGGTGCAAGCATGTGGCTGTCAGTTGTTCTCTTCTGACTCCTGTTGCCTCACAGTGCCTTGAAAAGAAAGTGAAGGGAATGGGAAATGAAGTGGATGAGCCATCAGGGCAAAGGCCTCTAAAGCAAGTAGCTAGAAAACATGAAGAAAGGGAGAGACCTGAACAGTTAGCATAATCAGTCAGTTGTAGTATTAAATAAACTAAAACTAGCATGTAATAACAAAATCAATTTAGTTATTGAATAGGTGGACAATGCATGAGATTAAATTAGTTTAATTGTCTATATGTATCATATCTCAAGGATAAGTCCTTAGTGAAAATTCTAATTATTGGGAGTAACTCATGAAGGTTGTTCTAATTTTCAATGAATGATTTGATTTTTTTTTCTGGTCTGTTTCAGAGGTGAGGCTCAGTATAAGGTGGGTGTGGAGTTATAATTGATTTTGCTTTATGATTGATCTTTTCCCAGCCTCTGCCAAAGTGGAAGGGTGGATTCTGATTGTGTGAGGGTGAGCTTTGGGAGTTCCCACTTGCTTCTGGGTTTCTACCTTCTGCACACATATTGACTGTCAAATGGGATCACTACATACCTATGTATGTGGTACATCACATCTACACCTGGGAAGCTGGGAAATGTGGAGGGAAAGAGTCAGGTAAGATTTTCACTTATAAAGGTAAGAAGTGGTGGAGAAACTTCTACAATTTATCTCCTTTGACAGCTTGTTTTAAGAAGCTGGTACATAGCTTCTAGGAAGGAGCATTAATTAGTTGTAAGTAGAAAGCTCAACTTCACACAAACTATTGCATCCTTTTCTCCCTCACATATTGTAAAAGAGAGTTCTATTCTGACGTATTCATGCATACATATAACGTATCTTGATCAGACTCATCATCTTTTTCACGCTCTCTCATCCCCACTGCTTCTTTCCAAAACCAATCTCATCAAGCTTAGTTGTTCCATTTTATACAGTTATATAACATATTTTGACCACATTCAGAATCCTTTACCCTCTCTGAGTTACATTCATGTCATTCATTTTTTGTGTATGCTAATTGTTCAGAGGGGTCTTGCTGTGGGTTTTTACACATGAACGTACAGTACTTCAGATTGATCAGATAGATCCTTTCTCTTACTCTCATTTTCTTCATCCTCATTACTTCCCCATTATTCAACAGCTTCTAGAAACTTTGGTTTTGCTGTCTTCATTCACAGATCCAATGTTTTGTTCACCCTTGAACATTCTCTTTTCCTCATTGTAATCTCAAACAACCCCACAATGACCAACATGTACTGTTTTACACACACACACACACACACACACACACACACACACACACACACTCCTGTGTGTTATTCTGTTTTAAGTCTAGCATAATGTTAGGTAGTGTTTTATGTCTAACATCCATGTATGAGAGAAAACATATCACCGAATCCTTGCCTAGGTTCCCTTCCCTTCCCAGGCCACCCTCTTGTCCCTTGTTCCTCCTCTGGAGATTGCTTTCCTTGATAAAGCAGTAGCCTGGGAACCCTCAATGTCAAGCTCTGCTCTCTGGGAACCCAGAAACGGAGACAAGCACCATAACACTTTGATACTCTGCCAACTCTAATGAAGGAATAAAACTTCCTTTCAACAAATCATTTCTTATGTAAATAAGTATAAAAAGAACCTGAAAACTTTTAGATTCAGATTGGAGGCCATAAAGTTTCTTTCCTAGCATAGATTCTCACTGGTATATGATTTTAGTCACTACTTACTGTTTATGGATATTAATTTTTACTCAAAACTGCATTGTATGGCAGCTAAGGCCGGATGTACAAAGTTATTCTGATATAAAAAGAAAAGAAGTAAAACAAATCAATTATTTTTATGACATATTGTAAAATATGTATAAAGAACTATAATTTACTCCTTCCTTAGCTTTGCTTAGAACTTCATGGCTTATTGAAAAAAATATTACTTTATATCTGTTTTTCAGTTTACCCATTAGTGTCCTATATGCAGTTTTCAGTGACTTTCCTAAAATGTAGACTTGGTCAGCTCACACTATTCTACTTGAAAGTCTTCAATTGCTCATTACTCTTCATTAAACCCAAACTCCTTAAACTACCTATAATCTGCTGCTTTCTGCCTCTTAACCACCTTAGACACAGGTTATATCTTAATCCTCCCTAGTTCATGCTATGCTGTGTCTTCTAGCTCAGGAAGTTAAAGGGCCTCCTCTTCTGCGTACTCTTTTCTTCTACACCCAACTAGATCTCTCTTTTCTAGGAGGACTGCTTTGTCCTTCACATTTTGATAGCAGGGACCATACTGTATGACAACGATTCATTCCATGTAACTTTCTTCCACCAGAGAGAAAGGACAAGGCTTTGACTGACCACATAGCACAGTACGTAGCCTAAACACTGCACTAATAAATGTCACTGCAATTGTTGATAACAAAACTCTTCTAGCTTTGTTGGAAATTAAAAAATTATAGTCAGTTTCTGTGAATTTAAATAACTACTTCACCCTCTTCATCCAGGTTCATTGTCAGACTGTAGCTGGGAATTCTGGGTTCATAACATACTTTTGGACAAGCCAGTAGAAGAAATTTATTTTACATCCAGTTTACCATCTCCAGGGTAAATGTTTAAGATTTATCTGTGGCTAACATTATTCTATATCGGCAGCAAACTTACTAGTGACTTGATCATGCTAAAATCATGGGGGTAAAGTAGCCTTCCCAGAGCAGAATTTGCTCCAGAAGATGTATTGCCTTCTTGCTTATGCAGTGCTGCATTTTGAGCATCTGAGTTCCTTTCATCAAACATGAGCACTTGAGACACGAGTCCAAGAGGGTTGCGTGGACCACCCAGCTCTGTGCCCATGCTGTTTTTGTTTTAAATGAGTCATGTATAACAACTATGCATTTGTTGCTCATGCTTAAACAGTAACGTATTTCATTCGCATACACAAATATCTAGACTTCCTTCTTGTGTTGAAAACTGGAATAAGCTGTATATATCTTTTTTTTTCATGAGCAAGAGGTATTACCCTGTACATCACTACTGTAGTCCAGGCTTTGTTCATTTTGTGTTTATTTTGACCATGTGTCCATTGTTAGCATTTTGGTTTGATTATATAGCACATTAAAACACCATTCCTCCTTTATGAGTGTTTTTTTCTCTGTGAAGCCATGAGCTGATAATGGACCATTATAATGAAGTCCATTATAAGCTAGCCTTCTACAAGGTTTTCTGACAGTGTGACTTATTTATAATAGAAAAAAAAATTAAGTGCCATCTGAATAATCTTTAATATTTCCTTGGTCCTGGGGCTTGCCCTCTGGGCCTGGGTGCTGTGCTGTCCTTAAGTTTCTTTTGCTCAAAGTGAGAGCTCTACCACTTGAGTCACAGCACTACTTCCAGATTTTTTTGAGTAGTTTATTGGATGTAAGTGTTTCATGGAGTTTCCTTCCCAGGGCTGTCTTCAAACCATGATCCTCAGATCTCAGTTTCCTGAGTAGCTATGATTATAGGCATGAGCCATAGGCACCCATGTTCCTTTAACATTTGCAACCTAAAAACTTAAGTTAATATCTTCTGGGACCCAGTGTAAACAATCTTATTATCAGTTTTGTAAGAAATGGATTAAATACATTTAACCAAGTTTCTCAAAATAATTCAGATAAATAAAAATGTTTCATGTTATGGTGTCTGCTGAAATTTGGTTTGACTTTTTTCTATCTTTTTTTCATTTGCACAAATTAGTTGTTCAAAGGGGTTTCATTGTAATCATTCAAATGATGTTCTTTAGTTAAATATACTTGCTCTGTATTACTCTTTCTCTTCCTTCCTCACCCATTCTGTGTTTGACTGCTATTTTCCTATCTATCTGTCTATCTATCTATCTATCTATCTATCTACCTATCTATCTATCTATCTATCTATCTATCTTCTACTATCTATTTAAACATATATCTATATAAACACACATATATATGTATGTATATGATGTACTTCTGTAATATTCACCCCATCTTCTTTCTATTTCCTTTCCTAGCATTTACTTTTTGGCATCTTGTAACTGCATCAATGTACTTGTTGTGCTTTGCAATGCAGGTTATGGTGAGAAGAAATATAGCAGGAGATAACATAAGTTGTGCAGTGACATGTATAATTTAAAGACTACACTTCTATTGGGAGCAGATACATGCAATTCATTCATATTCTGGGAATTTAAAATGAAATTAATGTACAAAGTAGAACTGTCCACAAACTGATTGATGAATGCTTGACCTCCCAGCTCTCAATAGCTCAGTGATAGATTACAGCACATAGGAATATTGTCATCACTGAATTATCTCAGAATCTAATATTACTCATGCATAAAATAATGTTTTTTATTTTCTAAATTTGGTTTGATTCATTCGGAGACAGCCTAATCTTTTCATTTCAAAAATTTTAGTGACTTAGTCATTTAAATTATTTAAATCTCTAAGCACATAATTTAATTTAAATCTCTTTTTACTATATCTCTCTGCATATATTAAGTTCAAAATATATTTTGTTTTCCCAAAGAAATATCTACATTCTTAATTTTTATAACTTTATTCATAATAATAAAGAAATGGAATCAATGAAGGTGTCCATTAATAGGTGAATGGATAAGGGAAAGGAAGGTATATGTATACAATGGAATATAATTCATTCAAAAAGGCAATGATGCTTTAAGCTGGGAGCTGGTGGCTCATGCCTGTAATCCTAGCTACTCAGGAGGCTGAGATCTGAGGATCACAGTTGGAAGCCACCTGTGCAGAAAAGTCTGTGAGACTCTTTATCTCCAATTGATCACACACATACACACACACACACACACACACACACACACACACACACACACACAAATGAAAGTAGAGTTGGGGCTCAAGTAGTAGAGCACTAGACTTGAGCAAAAAGAAGCTAGATCAGGGACAGTGCCCAGGCCCTGAGTTCAAGGCTGAGGACCAGCATACAAAAAGTAAACGACGACAACAACAACAACAATGAAGCTTTGTCATTTGTAGCAATAGGTTCTCACTCATTAGTGGAAATGAGAAAGCCAATCCTATAGAAGAACAGTGCTGAATAATGATCACCAGAGACTGAGACGTATGCAGGAAGAGGGATAGAAAAAAAATTAGATAAGGAACACTAAAGGGAGTTATAACAAAGCAATTCATTCTAGTTTTCTATAACTCAACATTGTGTCATTGGTTTGGACCTTGTGTGATATATTTCAAAATAACTAAAAGAGTGAAAAATTCTCAGCACATACAAATTTGAGGAGATAGAAATGTTTATAGCCTTGATTTGATTCTCATACATTGTACACATGTATTTAATTACTATAATAAGAACATATAAATAATGTGTCTCAATAAAAATGACATCTTACTGAGAGTGAACAAATTGCATTTTGTCTTAAAGATAACATTCTTAAATGTTCTTATCTGTTTACCATTGAAAATTTGGCAAGCACCAAATCGTATTACTGAAATTACTATTATTGTTTGGGATCCTTCACTGACTGGAGTATCCAAAGAGCAAGTGTTTCAGATATAAATCTGGAGTTAGAATCCAATGATAAACTTAGTCTGAGTCTTGCTGCAATTTAAGATCATGTTATAATTTCTTATTCCACAGAAAATATCTTGGCGGTTTGCTCTGATACATAATGCTGCATATTATATAATATAATTTACTTTGTCCTTAATCTACTGTCACACAAGTAATACCATTTGTGATTACATTAATATGCAATAAATTTTTAGTATATATATAGTTTTGCTAGTCCTGGTGTTTGAACTCAGGGCATGGTCACTGTCCTTGAGCCTTCTTTTTGTTCCAGGCTAGCACTCTAGTACTTAAGCCACAGCACCACTTCTGGCCTTTTCTATTTATGTGGTACTGAGGAATTGAAACCATTATACCACTATGCCACATTTCCAGCCGTTAGTACATTTTTGACTGAACTTTGTAGTAGTTCTTTGATATTTACCCCAAGAAGTGAAATTAGCTATGGATATGAACCATGGTAACTCTTGTGTTATAGATGATCAAATTGTTCTTCAGAAATGTACATTGATTCACTCTGTCACCACCACTCTTGGCTACTTCTCTCTCTCTCTACATCTATCAACAATTGCATTCTATTAAGTCTTTGAACATTTGACTGAGTAATAAATACCTTACTGATGTCCTCTGTTCTTATGAGATCATTAGGCTGAATAGTCTTCATGCTTATTACTACTTTCTGTAATTTTTTTACATATTATTCATTTATTACTGAGATACTACTTTAAATCAGGTTCTCTGACTCTATATATTAGGTAAGTAGCTACTTTTTAGAACTAACTGTGACAAAATATATCTAAGTACTTTGAGAATAAATTTAAACTGACACGATTCATCTAGGTATAGATTTCCTTATATGTCCTAAATTTCAGCTAGACTTTCAAATACTTCTATTTTTTAAAATTATTTCTGCTGATTTTTATTACTGGTACAATCTTACTATTTCCATTTAATCTGTGTTACACAAAACGACAGCAAAAATTAGGGTGATTATGTACTTTTAACCATCTCTCAAATATGTTACAAAATATGCTCTGGAATCAGCATTAAGATTTGATTACGATTGACTCTTAAAAAGCAAGCAATTTAAAAGATGTTTTTCAAATTCCAGAAGTTATTTTGCTGTGCAGTGCCCATTTATTGTAGGGAGAATAGGCATCATATTTGAGCTGTACTTTTCTAAAATAATACAGCTTGAATATTATTTCACATTATTTGCTGTACTCATAGTTTTTCAAGAGAAAAGAATGACAACACATTTTTGCCTAAAAATATTGTTATTGCCTAAGTTAAATAGCGGTATAGTTATTTAAAGGACATGCTTTCTCTCCTTTTCTCTTTGGTGTTCATTTCAGGACACTGTAATGCAAGTTATAAAAACAGTGAAAAGTAAAATGGCTGATATAGGTGAACGTAATTACATAGTAGATGTGTACTCTGAATGTAAAGGACCATAAACTTATTGTGGATATTCACTGCACAATTTCAGAAGCACTATCACAAATTGCCTTGGGACACACACACACACATACACACATTCTTGTGTGCGTGTGTGTGCACACACATGCAAGAATGCAGAAAATCCCAACAAAGATATTTTTTGCTGTAAAATGAAAGTTTTTCATCATAATGTCTTGCCAAGATTTGTCCTCAATAAATTCAAAGTCCTTCTCTTTACTTTTCAAAATTCTATAAAGTGCTTTTCTATTGATTTTGAAACATATTTTCTTTTATGATTCTTGCTTTGAGGCAGTTTAGTTGATGTCTGCTAACTTGCCTATTATTCATTTTCCCATATACACCCTTTCAGTTATTGCTATGGTATGCAAGTGTTCTTTTATTGTAGCTTGACCACTTTCACTGGAGTTTGGTGGTGTTTAGGATTACAATGTAGCCAACACATGAATATAGACCCCTATATTTCTTTCCTTTCTTCCCTGTCTCTCTTCCTCTCTTCCTTTCTCTCTTTTCCTTTCTCTGTCCTTCTTTCTCTCTGTACTTTATTTTCCTCTTTCTTCTGCTTGCTATATTTGGTGATCCTAAAAGAAATGCTTATAATAAAGCTATCTTTTAGTTACATAATGAGGTGTCATATTGAATTGTAATTACCTTTCTACCAAACTAACAAAGGCGACATGCTAATTTTGGTATGAAGACACATTTCAGTATCACACAACTGCGTGATTCTATTTCATCCCCTTTCATCTTGAGATCTGCATAACAACCTCCTTTATTACAGATGGGTTTCTAATAATGGTGTCCATGTGGCTTTGGAACAACAGTAGAATGTTAATTTATTCCCCAGTGTTACCTAGAGGCCCTGACGTGGGTCCAGGACTGGTGACACCCTAATTTAAATACTGGGTAGGACCAGACTGATCAGGTGGCTCAGAGCTAGCACAATAGGCTGCAAGGGGAAGCCCCGTCCCTGATCAGGGCAGATCAGGAAGATTGGAAGAGTAATTGGTCTCTGGGGAGAGTGTAAGTCACTCTTATACACCCCCTTCAGACCTCCTTAATGCCTTGCCAGCTGGAAGGAATAATGTCTTCTTATATTGCCCACAAAGGAAGTGGGGACTGATGAGAGAAGAATTGGAGAAATATACAAAGAGGAAAGAGACAGCTACACAGATGAAGAGATGGGTAATAATATTGTGTCTCTTAAATCCCGGAGTGTGTCATAAACAAATGGGTTGCAATGGTCAGTGGACAATTATATCCTGTTACCTCATTTAAAATGCTGACTAATTACATAGAACAAGAGGAAATTAGCACAGGAACCTCATTCTTTGCCAAGTCCACATCAAAATACTCTAAAAGGAAAACATGAAATCAATCTTCCATGGCTTTAAAGAACTCATAGTTCCTGAAGTTTAAGCATCTGCACAGTCCCTCAAAGTATAATAAGAGTTGGGTATTTAAACCTTAGAAATTAGAATTGTAAATGATGCCACCCCCCAAAATACTCCAAGACAAGATGTCCTCCTAAGACTCTTAACTCTTTGTAAACTGAACAATGAGCTTAACGTTTTTCTTTTTGGTTCAATCTCTAAATCCCACACTACTTTTTTATGTCAAATGATGAATTGCTCAAGTGGGAAAGTTTCTACTTAAGCAAAAAAATTTTCCCAAGATACATTTGGCTAGTTTCAACATTTAACTGAACACTTGAAATTCTCATTGAAAGATGTGAGGGTAAATACTTATGCTTTATTTTTTTCATGGCTCTTCCTTAACAGTAGTTTTGAAAAATGAATGACTTGTATTGATGTTCACTTTAAAAATGTGCTCTGTAGTTTTAACAACCCAAGAGGGAGAGATATCAGATCACAGTTTGAAGCCAGCATAAGCAGAAAAGTCTATGAGACTCATATCTTCAGTTAACTAGCAAAAAGCTAAAAGTAGTGGTGTGGTTCAAGTGGTAGAGTACCAGTCTTTAGTAGAATAAACTAATGGGACTGTAAGGCTTTAAATTTAAGCCCCAGTACTGGCATGAAGGATAAAACAAAATAAAAACATGTGTCAATTTAACAGAAAACCAGCTGCAAAAACACTTGAAGACATGGATATATAGGAGAAGAAGGGGAAACACAGACAATCCAATCCAATGCATATCTTTTTTTTTAAATTTAATTTTATTTTATTTGTGAACATACTGTACAGAGGGGTTACAATTGCATGGGCAGGATATCCAATGCATATCTTACAAAATTAAGAATAGTTAGTTAGGAAAGGGGCAAATAGGGGAGGGATAGGTGAGAATGTGGAAAGGGGTGACATTGACCAAGACGAAATGCATCCAAAAACTGCCTTGTTAAAAGGCAAGTCTGTTGTACAACATAATAAATAAATAACAAAGTAAATAATAGAAATATGTCTAAGAAAGTAAAATCTTTAATAAATACCTCAAACCTTTATTAAAATAAAATACGTGGGTTTGGAGGTATATCTCAGTGGCTGAGTACTATCTAGTACATGCAAAGTTCCAGGTGTAATCACAGAAAGAAAATACTCCCATCCTCTCCATCACCACAGCTAGCAACAAAATAATCAGGTAACATGAGATAATTCAAACCTGCAATTCCAAAAGCAATTCAAATGGGTGGCCTTGGGAAGTAGTGGCTTTCTGAACCTAGTTTGGTTGGCTTTCATGGTAGCTACCAGTGCTTTGTGAAAGGAGTCTGTGCGAAGGTGCTGAAGGGGAGGTCCAAGGGCCCCATCCCGCTCTCCACCACAGAGGAAGTACCAGATGCTTTTTCAATATGGTGCTTTGAACTAAATTCCTTTTTGAAGAAAGAAAACATTTCATCATTCTGCTGATTTTATAATATTTTAGTAGAATCCACTGCCTGGATTACCCACAATTTAGTCTTTTATAAGCTGGAGAGTATCTTAGTTGTTTTCAAGAACTGGCAATTAAGAATAAACCTGTCTGTGCAGGCAGGTTTTTGTGTGAAGAATAAACATATGAAAGAGTTTTTGTATGTCTAGACAACGGAGTATTTTTACAATTGAAAAAAAAAAAGAAATGACCTAGAGTTCAACCGAGGAGCCCATTAACAAATCAATGCATTAAAAAATGTTGTATTATTTGGGTGCCAGTGGCTCACGCCTATAATCTTGGCTACTTAGGAGGCCAAGAATTGTGGTTTGTAACCTGCCCATGCAGAAAGGTCTGTGAGACTCTTCTCTCCAATAAATGAATCAAAAATGCTGGAAGTGGTGCTATGGCTAAAGTGGTGGAGTACCAGCCTTGAGCACAAAGAAGCTCAAGGACAGTGCCCAGGCCCTGATTTCAAGCCCTAAGACAGGCAAAACAAAAAGCATATATACACAATGAAATACTAGCCATAAAGAGGAATGAACTTTGCCATTGACAGAATGTGGATGGAACTGGCAATCATCATGTTAAGTGAAATAAACAAGTCAGAAATACAACATGGTATGCATTTTGTGTGTTGAGTCATGCTATGAAGAAAGCACATGCAACAATTGGATGGACAGGAAAAGGCTTGTTAGTAGGGTTGTTAGGATTGTTAGTGGAATCCCTAGTAGGGTTGTTGGCAGCTGGCAGAGAAGAGGAAAGATGATATTTGAAATATCATCATTTCTCAGGTATAAGCATCTTCCTGCCCTACATGGGAGAAGTCAATATTAGTATAAATTCACTTGCTATCAAAATACTATTAAAGAAAAAAAATCCAAGAAAGCCAGCACTAAGTTAAGAAAACTAAAAAACATAATGAAGTTAATATTTTTCCTACTTACTGTTAATAGGCTTAGCAAGTTGCTCAGCAATTCCTCAACCACCAAAAAATGGAATTTAGTTTCAGGCATATCTCCTTAGCTGGGGAGGCCTTTGCTCAGCTGAGGGTAGCAAACATAAATATTTAGTTTCAGGTGTCTAATTTCCTCCACATGAGCCAGCTCTACTGAAGGGACATTCAGAAAATGATGGAAATAAAGCTGTCCTTGAGGGGTGTAAAGCCAAGCCAAGTTGGGGATGTTGTCAAGAGGAAAGAGAAGCAGTAACATGGGAATTGAGACATTTATGCCCAGGCCTAACTGTCTGACTTCAAATACCTGATAGCAGTGTATGTGTGTGTGTGTGTGTGAGAGAGAGAGAGAGAGAGAGAGAGACAGAGACAGAGAGAGACAGAGAGAGACAGAGACAGAGAGACAGAGAGAGAGAAAGAGAAAGAGAAAGAGAGAATCTGGGGGGACACAGAGCAAAGCAAGGGGGACACAATGAGGATTTGTTTAGAATTCTATAGAAAATATTATTGCACAAAATCTAAACACCAGAAAGTATCTAAAACACGGTTGAAATGGCAGAAAGATTTGGGCAAATATAAGGCTAAGACATGATCTCAGATCTATATAGTCTAGAATAGAGCTAAGACCTGTGTCTGGTCAACTCCTAGCACAGTCACTGGTATTAGGGCAAGGGCCTGCAGCAGTGCCCTGTAGCACAGCAGATGCCCAGGTTGAATATTTAATGAGAACCACAACCATGGTTCAAAGGCAGCTACGATGCTGCTCTGTTAATAGGGAGACATCACTTTGCCATAAAGAGGATCCCCAAACTTTATTAGTTTAGCTTAGTGATGGGCCTCATGAAAGCAGAGATAGATGGCCAGAGATGGGTCTGGCTTGGCTTTTCTCATTCACATAAGCTACATAAGTTCCCTCAGGCACTCAGAGGCTGTACAGTACATGAACAGAAAGATACGGTTTCTAGGACTTGCCCTGGTTTTATGCTTGTCTGGGACTTGTCTGGTTTCCTCAGGTCTGCTTCCTGGGGAAACCCTCACTACTGGGCAATCAGAAGACAGTTGGTCAGAAAGGCAAGATTCATAGAAAAATACTTGCTGTTAGTGACAAGAAGCAAGATCTATAAGACTACATAGTGATTAGAGGATAATCCACACCATCATGGTGGCTTGCCCATTAATGAGGTAGCATGAACTACTTTTAGTGTCCCGTAAAAGTTGACTGAGGGATGTTTTATTTTGATTTTATAAATAAAATATTTAGATTTGAGACATTGTTCCACACTTTGATAATTGAGTAAATGAGTAGAAGTATTCATTTCTCTTATTTCAAATAGATTTCATACTTTCTTTTAGCCCAAATTGAAGGAACTTAATGGCTTGGGATTAATAGTTTTAAGACACAATGGAGTTTTTCAAAAGGCTAAAGGAAATGCTGAGGGCTTCTCCACTAACCTCTGTGCATTTCCTGTCATGTCATCTGTCTTATAGTTCACTGTGACAGTGTGTGCGTGTATGGATGAGGTGTCTGGCTTCAGACTTCCTGGTTCCAATCCTACCTCTCAGCTTTCATTGGTTGCACATAGTGAATTGTCAGTCTTCCTTAACTGTGAGCATTGTGCGAATATTTTAGAAGAGATTATAACCAGCAGTTTCTGTAATATTATAATAACCAGTAAATGCTAATCTTTACACTTTTTTCTTTTTTCCCTTTTTTGTATATATTTTTATTGTAAAAATACTGAATAGAGGGGTTACAGTTACATGGGTAAGGGGATGAGTACATTTCCTATTGAAATGTTGTTACCACCTCCTTTGTTTTACTCCTACCATCCCCTCCCCATCCCACCTCCCCAACTTCTCCCTCCCCACCCCACCCCTGAAGTTGTCAAGTTCATTTTCAACCTAGTGTCTTGTACTTGTTTTTCAGCTTTTAAAATGAAAGAACCACATTACAAGGTTAATGTTTGGAGAGAGTTTCTGCTTTGCTTTTGAGACAGAGTCTCTGCATGTAGCCCATGGCCTCGACTTCACTATGTACCCAAGGCTAAATTTGAACTCATAATTTTCCTGCCTCAGCTTTCTGAGTGGTGGGATTACAGGTATGCACAAACATGCTTGGCTCTAAAATTTTCATTTTTAAGTAAATCTTTAACAAGAGAGTAAATAATTAATTACTAATATTAGGCATATTTTCTTTAAGTTGTAAAGGTGAAATATAAAAGAATGCTCTCCTGCCCCCCCCAAAAAAAATCTTACTATGTTCTATATGAATCTATTGGGATTTATAAACTAGTGTCTGCCTATTTGAACAGAATCTGACTATTTTATGCATTTTTAGAGTAGAAAGACTTAATAAATTCAGCAATCATATGATACTGGTGCTACATTCTTTTTCTTATATCTCCATTACTTTTGAAAAAATATTTTAATGATGAGGTCAGATAATTTTTACAAGAAATGAAGGAAACTGTGTTTTTTAAAGCTAAATATGTTTCCATTCATGGTTATATTATACAGCTTGAATGTTTTTTTACAGTGGGAGGAGATTGGGATTAAGTGAAATAATGGATATAGAACTCTTTCAGTGTGCATGTCACATAAAAGATTCTCAATAAATATTAGTTTCTATTTTTTGCAACGTACGACTCATCAACTTGGTTTGATAATAGGTAAATTTCTTTTACCCATCTGTTGTTTTCTTTTGTCTGGCATTGAGCAAGCATTTAATTTTTAGCTAATATTAGGATTAATTTCTGGACAAAAAAGGATATGCAACTTTCATACCATTCTTTCTGTCTGGGTTTCTATTTCTTATACTTTTTCCTTCTTAGGCAGAAATATAATAAACCAGTCAAACCTAGTAATTGATTGGGAATAAGGACCTAAGGATTATTATGAACTTGTGTGTAAATTTAATTCCAAATTTACTGTCTTTGGGACATTTGACACAGGAATCTGAAAATCTAACTCTTGATTCTTTCCATGAAAGAACATTTTCTTTTTTGGTAGTGTTCTCTTTAAAAAAATCTTTAAAATTAGAGGGTTGGACTAGATGTGGTCTGAGGTTGAGTTTAAGTCTGGACTTTAGCAATTCCAGTAGAGAACAAAACAAGACAGCCTACAATTAAATGCTGCAATTGTGCACTGAACAACATGATAGTACCTTTTAAAAGCTTCACCCCTTTCTCCAACAAGAATCCTTCAAGTGTTACTGTTCTCATTTTCCCTTAGAAAATCTGCTTCCCTTGTGCAGGACAGTTCTGACTCCAATGAAAAAAGAAAACACCGCTGTGTAGAAGATTCTCTAACAGCTGAGAACATCTCACAGCAGAGGCACAGCTAACATTACTGTGTTCCATGTGTCAATGAACGAATAAGCATGGCTCCTACCTGGAAGGTTCACGAGCTGAAGGAGACTGGCAAATCATCCCATAATTATAGCCATCCTTGCAGCAGGGCAGAAAAACAAGCAAGCGTTGTCTCTACACCTTGAAGTAACTGAACATGATATACCTTGCAAATTGTCCTCTTTCCTTGTCCCTCCATTTTTCCTATGTAAGACAAATTGCTCCACTCCACTTGCTGAGAAGGCATGTAGTGAGCTGCACAGCTTTAGTTCTGATGGCCTAGGATATGTTCCAACCCTAATTTGCTATATGTAGGCAGGAGATCATTTTGTTTCCTCTGAGTTCTTCTGTTAAGAGACTCACAAAAACCCTTGATAGGCTAAATTACATCTTAGAATGTACTAGCCTTGCTTTGACAGTACCAGAACAACTGACTTTTCCAGGTATCATTGCTAAGCTCAGTGAAGTCTGAACAGGAAGACAAATATCCCAGGCCTGCAATCTCACTCTATTAGAAGAGACAGGGCTTCATTTGCTCTCTTCCCTCATAGTTTGTTCTGGCAGCACACTCTCTTGCATAAACTAATTGCTTTGGGTAGAGATATGTATGCATAAGTTACAGAATTTTGTTCTAGTGATAATTTCCCTTGTTACTTGAATTCTTGAAAGATTTCTTTGGAGGGTGATTTTTAGTCCATAGCTGTTTTAGATAAGGAGGCTGAGCTAGAACCTTAGTGTATAGCTCTGGTAAGACTAGGTTGCTATCTAGTCATAGTGCTACGTATCTATTCTTCTGACAAATGGAGGGGAGGAGCAAAGCTTGCCCTGGGTCGGAGAAATCCTGTGAACAATTTTGTCTGAACAATTCTGACAAAAAGGATCTGATGTAGGCCATATGGTAAGACTCCCATATTCTTTTAAGTGGCCTCCTCCTGTTTCTTGATCTCATTTCCTGGCCTTCAGGAGTATCTGGGTAAAAGCAAGGCTCAAATCACTGACTTTGTGGAGGTATAGATTTGTCAAAACTGTCTGAGATGGTGAGTTTTCATGAGATTGGTCTTCTGTCTTCCTTCCCCTTTCCCCTTGCCTACTTCAAATTTCTTATTGAGTACTTTTATGCTCTTTTGCATTTTATATCCCTTGAAGATTTTATATATATATATATATATATATATATATACCCAGAGCTCTTTCTCACTGGCATTATCTCTCATATCATTATCTAACTCTGAGTATTAATTATGGAGTTGTCTGCCTCATGGTAGGGTGGGTGAGGGGCACGCAGAGGTTAAAAATTCAGCTTTTTAGGAAAGAAGCAAATATAATTTGGTTGTATGGCAGATGAGGAAGTTAGTAAAACTTTTTTTAATTCTTGAGAGCATATTGTATTCTGCATTTGCTTATTTATTCATTAAATGTCTGACTCTCAAGAGCTTATGCCTCATGAAAATAAAGACTAGGGTTTCACTTACACTGTATAACACACTCAACTCATTGCCTAGAACATGTCTGATGCTCAACAAATATTGAATGAATAGAAAATAGGTAAAAGGCTCTCTTAACTTGTATGTCAAGGTGTGTCTGTATGAGGTGTGTCTGTGTAAGTACATCTGTAAATAACTTACCAGACTTGGCAATCTGATCAATTCCTGTTCCATGCCCTATACTGATATCCATGTGGCATTTGCTCCTAGCAACTATGAGAACTGCAGTTTTACAAAGATGTGTCATGCAAAGGAATCTTGTACAATCTAATGTGGAAACTATGAACAGTGTCACACTGTAGTTGCTAGGTAATTTAACAGATATGCAACACCTCTGTTTCCTTCTAAAATTTAAACATGACATTTGGTAAAATCTTTATGGGCATCCTGGGTATATATTTGTGCAAACTTTGGAAACTTCATGGTTATATTCATTTTAATTTCAAATCTTGGACAAATCATAGGAAAAAGCAGGTTGCAGTCCTCAATAGTAATAAAATTTTTAATTGTATTGCGAATTCCTTTCCAATTATGACAAATTACCATGCACTAGAAACCATCATTACATGTATCTGGGATTAACTTTATCTCATTGAGTTAAAACTCAACTTTTAAAAGTCAATTCCTGACTTTGGCTGAGTGCTGGTAGCACATGCTTGTAATCTTAGCTACTCAAGAGGCTGAGAGCTGAAGGATCGCAGTTACAGGCCAATGAAGGCACAAAAGTATGTGAGAAGTCATAACCAAAATGTCCAGCAAAATGTAGGACTGGAGTTGTGGCTCAAGTGTTAGAGCTCCAGCTGAGGCAGTAAGTCAAGCTAGTGCAAGGTTTTGAGTTCAACTATGGTACCAGGGTTGAGAGGAAGGTCAACTTCTTACTTTCAAAGGCTACTCGGAAATAATGAAACCAATTTCTCATGTCTCCTTTATTAACATTGAATGGGTTTAATCTTCACATTTTGACCTGGGCTTCATGGTATACAACTATAATCCCAGCTTCTCAGGTGGTAGAGTTAGGGAGTTCATGTTCTCGAGGCCAACCTGTGCAAAGTTAGCAAGACTCTATACCAAAACTGAAATAAAAGCCAAAGGAGGCAGAGTCTAAATGCCAGAGCTGCTGCCTAGCAAGCATGAAGCCATTGAGTTCAATCCCCAAGTATCACAAAACAAGACAAAACAAACAAAACACCTTCATATTCTGCAGCCCACAGAGCATAGTTATCTGCTTTCAACTTAAAAAAAAGCAGTGTGTGTTGTTTGGGGGATAGTGGTATTTCTGGTCATGCTCACACTCTCAGTGTTAGAGGCCTTCTACCATCTGCAACGTATCAGCATTCATGTCAAACTACAAATTATCCATTGGAACTGGAGGAATTTACTTAAAAGGCTTTCAGTGAAATCTATGACAAATAGGTACACTCTAACACCAGCCTTCTTACTTAATGCTTTATTGTTGGCATTTACAAATGTTTATTACCCTCGTGCATTCTTGAGTAAGTTTGAGTTTTCAAAGATAATTTATAATCCTTATCATTCTTTCTTCTGAATCCAGCTACCCAGTTCTCTTTCTTAGCTGAAATGTGAGATCTTGGAGGGTTAAGTGGAGTTTCACCCACACAAAAAGTCAACACCAAGTATTTCTTTAAATGTGGACCCTTGACAAACACATCGCTCTATTTGCAAGGCCCATGAATTTAAAGCATTCAGTAATAACAGGCCTGCTCTCCTCTGAATGAGAAGCTCCTTGTGAAATGGTATCCTGCCAAAGTGCCACTGCAATAAAGCGTGCGTGCTAACATTTTTGGTGTCAAAGTGCCAGAGAACTAAGACTGGCAGCAGGCTAATTTGGGAGGACTGTCTGCCTCAGCCTCCTCCACTCACTCCTACTGATCAACTCACCCACGAGCTATTCGACTTGTCAACTGTTCCGTGGGTATGGGGAGAAGAGGTGAAAAGAAATTAGGATATGCCTCTCCTTTTCACTGAATATCCAGTTTTCCTCTTGTCATTGACCCATCATTGAGAGCACTTGCGAATCTTAGTTCCCCCATTAGATTAGGCTTCAAAAGCAGACCCTTTCTTACGTTAGTAAGAAATACACCCCTAGTGAAGGATGAGATTACTAATAATATATAATGGATTTTTAAAAATAATATGCAGCACCTTTATAGACATCTTTAAATATATTGAGTCCTAAGTTCCATGCATATCTATACTAATTGATGTATTCCCTGGTAATTTAATTATTTGTGTCTCTCTATTCAAATGGCCAATGAAGTAAAAAGATGTAAGCAGATGCATTCCTAGAGACAGCCATAGGGAAGAGAGCCATTCTGAGTTGCTGGTTTAGGGGAAGAGTGTGCTACCACAATAGTAATATGTGAGTTGTGAATGCTTACTTTTTTTTTTGTAAACTAAGCTCTGGCTCTCCATAGCTGTGCTCACAGTCACGAACCACGCAGATTGTGCTCTTTCAGCAAATCACACACATAAAAATGAAGAAAAAAAATGATCTAGCTTCAGTGACCTGAGGCTCCAATGTGGTAATAGATAGAAAGCTCTTTGCCTTCTTCTCTTCTTCCTCTTTCTCCCCATTCTTATTATAGATTTAAATAGTTACTTCAAATCAGTATGCCATGATAGAAATTTGTCTTGGTACAAAAATTGTCCCAAATATATACACTTTAGTATAATATAGCCCAAGACAAATAATTAAATAAAAACCCCAACATAACGTAAGGAATTATGACAAAATGAAAACTGCCCTCTGAGGTCCTGACTTCTTATTTGTAAGAACACTTCACCTAAGGCAATGATTTTCAGCATGCAGCTTGTGAACTGCTCACAATGCTTAACAAGTGCGGGGTGGCTCATTATAGACTGATTTACTACCTGTATCCCGTGTGTTTGCATCTGTCACCCTCAAAGAGGGGCTTTCAAGGAAATACATAGGTTCTAATCTGTATCTTAATTGAGAACTGTGGATGTTCTCTTCCTAAATATAAGATACCCGATGTTCCATCCCCACTAGTGATCATGAAGGATGCGGTGTAGGGGCACATTATCAAGGAGCATGGTTATTGCAAGTTATAAATATTCCCATGTGTCACAATGAGAGAGGAGCTCTCAATAATTGGGGGAGTGGGTGGGGATGGTCAGCAGGCTCATGTTGTTTAGAGGAGTCCCATCAGAGTGGCAAGGAAGAGTCAGATATTCCCAACAATCTAAGAATTTTAAAGATGGCAAGAGTAAAGTATGGGAATAGATGGAGGAGAAAGAGAGAAAGGGAGGAGAGATTTATATTGTCAAATGAACTCATTTTTCCCCTCTTTATATTTCTGGTACACTGAGGATTTTCTCCTTAGTATGTCATTCAGAAAGCTATTTTCTGTACAGTATGCATATGGTAGGTATGAGCTTTCCTCTCTTTAGTGCAGTTGCTTTGTAGTAAGGAGTTACTGTAATCTCACAGAGGCCAGCTTCAGCTGATTATATTTTTTAACCTGAATTTTTCCGCTTCATCTTGTCAGGCTGAAGGGCCATTTTCTTCAAAAGATAACTCATTTTCATTTTTCAATCAATCTCTCTTCATGATTTTTCACATAGCTTCCTTCACACTACTAATTTCACTTTAGAGCTGGCATCCTCTGCCACATCCCTGGACTTGCTGTGGTAACATGTTTAAACATGATTAGTCTTTATTAATGTCAAAGAGACAAAGCTCCAAGAATCACACACCTCTTAATTTGCCATAGTTCCAAAGGGGACTTCAGTCCTAGAAACTGAAATGAATGGCTTCCTTGGAATGTGGATGCACTGGCTATTCCACTGTGGAATAGAAAGCTTTCCTATACTCACAGACAGAATTTTCTTTAACTTGCATTCCCTGCTAGGTAAAATATCCAAAGACTCAAAATACATTTCATTGTCACAGATGTTGATTAATTTACTTTCAGCAATGTTTGTTACACCTTCAGTCCAGAAAATGAAGGGATTTTGAGTTTACTATGGCTGTGTTTTAATCTTCATTATAATCTTATGACTAATTCTCTCTCAATGTGCTATCTATTTATTCTGATACTCAACAAATACTGTGGGAAACCCTGGAGAAAAACAGAAAAACAGACATGAGATGATTCACAAAAGAATTAGAATTTAGGTGTAAACTTTATCTCTGCAGCACTTTCATAAAAGTTCTAAGATTTCAAAAGACATTATACTTGACTTGTTGTATGCATAAATATATGCAATTATTGGTATAAGATGCCTCTTTTAGAAAGGGCTGATATGTTACACATATGCAATAAGACATTAACATAAGGCTAAAATATTAAGGACCATAATATTAAAAGAGAGGGAAGGGATCATTGGGTCTGAAGCCCAAGCCATGGATATTTTATACAATTTCACATTAAATTTAGTTCCTGTGCAGGTCACAAAGGCCAAAAAAGAAATTCCATGAGTCATGTAGTATTCATTTTCTAATAAAAGGATATATAACCAATTGGTAAAAAAAGAAAATGTTCCCGGAAATAAACTCAGACAAGGATATAACCATAGATGATTGTAATAAAATACTTTTAATGATGGTATTTAGAGAGGATGCAAACATTTTATTTATATGGTTATTTCTGGTATTGGCAGTTAGTGTAAATCTGGAGAATAATGCTATATTACAACCTTTCTGTGTTTTTACAAGGACTGAAATGATGGAATTATCATGTCTCATGGAGCCTGGAGTTTATTGCAGCTGGAGGGAGCCGGGTTTTGGAGCTAGGTGTACATTTAAGTACCAGCATTTCTCAGATGACCCAATCTAGACTCTCATGGCCCATTCCTTCCTGACAGAAACACAGTGCCATCACTGTTCAGGCTCATTGAAACTGAGCAGTTCCTGAGCAGAGGACATACCTCTTTCCAGTCTCCATCCATAGTGGTGGAAATAGGTCAGATGACTTATGATTTTCAACCTATCAAAATCAGATAGAAGGATAAAAGTACTTAGTCTACTTATTCTTCTATGATAAATTCTGTAGCTAATTAAAAAGATACATCAAAGGTGAAAACTTGCAAACAGATTAGAATAACCATACTCTAAGCCTTGAAATACTTTCTTTTAGAGGTTGAGTACCAAAAGAAGCCTCATTTTTGATTCAGAAAATCACTCTAAGAAGTTTGAAGAATTTTCTCTTCTAATTTGGTTATAAATAGGATCACCATATAATATATTGTCTAAGCTGAAATGTTCTTCAGGGTGAAAAGTTGGCACTTTTAATAATTATGCTAGGATTGCAGGAGTTAGCCAAAACTGTCCTTGGACAGATGGAGTGTATGGCCATCTAGTTATAAGTAGACTTTTATTTTCTGAATGATTGGCTGCTAGTGTGACAATCTGCCTTCCACCTCCTTCAGTAGCCATTAAAGAGGCAAGAAGCAACATATTTAGGGCATTTCACATTTCTGCAAATTTCTTTTATAAAGTATATGACAAATAAGAGGAATCTTTCCTGTACCTTTCATTCCACCACGAAGTACAATCTCAATTCCTAAGCATAAATGAAAGTTGAAGAAAAATGGCATTCTTTATTACTGTAGAAAATGGGGGATAAAAGCATACATAAAAACATGTAAAGTCAGTAGCAGGTGCAATTCTTACAGAAGAAAATTGTTTTTAAGGCTAGGTATAGTATCAAAAACCTGTAATCCCAGCCAAGATGGAGGCTTAAGTAAGAGGACCACTGTCTAAGGCTAGCCCTAGGCAAACTCAAGACATTACCAGAAAAATAAAGCAAAAGGGGCTGAGAGCCTGGCATAAATGGTAGAACACCTGCCTACCCAGTGCAAGGCTCTTGGTTCAAATCACCATATTACTCTTCCCAGAAAAATGAAAGGAAGGAAGAAAGGAAGGAAATTGATTCCTAGGAAATATTCAGAATTTATCTTCTAAACTTCAAGATTTGGTAAGATTATAACATAGAGGATTTCTAAAGAATAAGTACTTTTTGCTTCATTAGCAGAGATATTTGATTTCAGCTCAGAGGGACATAAGAGTAGATGGAATGTTGCTGTAAAATGAAACAGAAGCCTGAACACAGAGAGAGATGGGGCCATGTAATTCTGGTTTCTAAGCGATCATTCACTTTCTTACAGTATGAAGCACCTGGATTTATCACAGTAATATTCTTGTTTGCTATCACACAGGTCTCATTATATCTATGCTGATGGTCTTGTCATCACTGCTCATGATCTTTGTTGGGCTTATGTGACTCAGTAACCTTCAATAAATGGAGCAGGGCATTAGGGTTGCGGGGAAGCTCAGTAAGAGTCTGTAGTGAGATCTTCTCTCCCTTAATAAAGAGGCTGACATTTTTCATAAATGAAAATCAGGTTTACTTGGAACATTAAAAAGAAATGGAAATGAAGGGGCCCTCTCTGGCTTCTTGAATTACACAAGAGTCTCCAAACTTCTCATCTTCACCCTGCAATTTGGAATGGAAAAACACTTCAGTACATAAGCTACCTTTCTTGAATCTCACAGTCAATTCAGAAGAGGAGTGGGAATGGTAGCAATTTTTTTCTTTTCAAATTTTGTTGTTAATTAAAAAAACAATCATCAAGGATCTATAATTACTTTATAAGTGCTCTATGGCCTGTACCTGCTTCTCAGCATATTAGAGAATAATGCTGGCAATACCTTATTATACAGAGTTTCTCTTTCTTCTCCTCCAGATTCACGTATCTATTTTATAGGCTTCTTCTTATGTACTATAGATATCTTTGTAAAGCATTTTTATCTATTAAGTTATCTCAGTTTACTGGCATTGTACATTGGTTTTAGTTCTTTAACCCAACAACTTATAAACTGACAGGATACTATAAAGGGGAGCAGATACAGAAACAAACAGTCCTGAAGATGTTTACAAAGATACTCTTCCAGCCTTGGCATAGTGCTCAGCTACTTGGGAGGCAGAGATTTGATTGATCAAAGCTTAAGGCTAATCTGGGCAAAAAGTCAGCATCTTGACCAATATATAGCTTTGGTGGTGCACACATGTTATTTCAGCTACCCAGGAGGCCAGAGGTAGGATGATCATAATCTGAAGCCAACCCTGAATAAAATCATAAGATGCTATCAGAAACAAACAGAACTAAAGCAAAAAAGGACTGACGGTATATCTCAAGTGGTGGATATTGCCTAGCAAACATAGGTTCTGAATTTAAATCCTAGTACAACAACAACAACAACAACTACTACTACTACCATTACTACTACTACTACCACTACTACTACTAGTACTACTACTACTACTACTGTTCTGGAAATTATAAAACATTACTGGTTTAGAGGATAGAGACTCATTAAAGAGATGGTACCCAAAGGAAAATAGAGCCCAGAAATTCACAGAAAGGTCTGGGACAGAATGGAGATTCCTGTTAGCAGGAGTTGACAAATGAAGAGCTAGGATAAAAGTGTGTCACACTGGAGAATGTTAAGAAAGGCAGCTTATGAATGGTAGGGATGACTACATACCGGACACCAGACCCAAGTGTGCTATATAGCTCAAAGACTGCCACAGACAGGGAGGGATTCATCTATTTCAGAGTTTCAGAGTTTCACATGCTGAGATCTGTGGTTCATCCCTTTTAAGGAAAACCAAATCAAGCTGAGAATGAGGAAAGCAGGCTGCTGAAATAGAGTAGCATGAGCTCATAGTTTTACACAATCCTTGAGAAGATCATTGCTATGATTTGAATGCTTTTCATTCCCCTCAAACCTCATGGAATTTGGTTCCCAATGAAATGATGTTGAAAGGTGATGAGGGTCTCTTAAGAGGTGTTCAGAGTCATGCAGAATCCACTTTCATAAAGAGAATTAATGCTTTTTAAAATGTTAGCCTTCAGCCATTGTGAGTCTAGACCCCCTTTTCTCTCTTCTTCAGATGCTCTAATTACGTTCCACTTTTCTGCCATTCACGGAGCAGCATGTGGTCTTTACCCAAACTGAGCATGTGAACTTCCAGCATATAGAACTTTGACTTACATAAACACTGTTCAAAAGGAAATGTATTCATTACCTGACTTATGCGACTGTAACCCCTCTGTAATCACCTTACAATAAAATTTTAAAAAATCAAAAACCCTATTATCTTCTTTATAAATTATGCAGACTGAGATACTTGATTGTAGCAACATAAAATGACTGAGCAACGATAGTACATCATATAGCACATCCTAAAATTGTATGATATTGGGGACTGAATATGTTGCTAAAAGAGTTTTGAGTCTGCGTTTATTTCTGCTAAATCACACAGCAGCTGCGGAAAGTTATTTCATGGTGATGGCACACATTGCATACATCTATCTCATCTCTCTCCCTATCTATCTACATAGATAAATGTATCTCATTCATTATTCTTATAGGAGCTCTGTCTAGATCAGAATTTTGTTATATTTAATTGTCACATGAGAGTTGCTAGCTTGTCCAGCAGCACAGAACGTGTGCCATGATTAAGCTTAAAATTCCCTGATCCCTCTCTTCCACAGCTGCAGTAATCAGTCTACCATGCCCTGGGTGCCTAACAGATATTATCAGTTTGCAAATGCCTTGATGGCATGCATGCCAAACCACTGTTTACCAAAGTGAATCTCATATTGGCATGCATTGCTCATGAAATATTTGTCGAGTGTTGGAGAAGCTATGGAAATCCTTTCATTTGTAGGAATAGAAATAAAACATTTTATCACAAATGAATGATATGGTTACAAGTTTTAAGGGAATACTAGGTTCAGGTTTGGCTTTCCAGTTAGATTTAGAAAAATCTCATGGAAATATAGGGATAAACAAATAGAACTCAAAAGTTGTAGCCCAGTAACCACTGTAAATTTTGGGATCATCTGTCAGAAAGTGAGTATTGAAAGGCAATGTCATAGTTTGAGTAAGTGGATCTTCCCTATGAAGGCTATTTAATTGAGAGAGTGATTGGATGAATTCAAGCGCCCTGCAAGGGATTTCTTTGGACATGACCAGAGTTGGGAGAGGGTTTTTCTTCTAATGTTGCTTGGGTTCTTGGCTAGGAATAAGAGGGCAGTGGCTGAGCAAAGTGAATTGCTAGAAAGGCCCCCCCAAAACACCAGGGCTGTGGTAGGAGCCTGGCTCCTGGCCAGACAGAAGGGCCTGTAGAAGGGAATTGTCCTGAACATCCAGAAGTACTTCTGGCCAGCAATCTCAACAGGAAACTCATGTCACACTAACTTTGCTTTATATCTCTGCAAGTTCCTAAATCTCCTGGAGATAGTAACAAAAGAAGTGGAATGATCACTATGGAATAAGTTTACTTTCTGCATTGTCTTCAGCCAATAATAGAATATGGATAGCATGGCCTTAGATATTACTGACATTGCCTAAAAGGGATGAGAGATGGAAAATGAAGAGAACGGAAGACATATTGGATCCCCATACATAGTTTATCTAAGGCTAACATTTATTTAGATCACCCGTAGAATACCTTGCTTCAAATCTCTAATTCAATTCCCTTGAGAATTTCCCTGGGAAGACTTTACCCTTTATAGTTTCATATGCTTTTGCTTTCTCTTTCTTCTTTATCTTGCATGCTTATACCTATTAGGCCATCGTTCACTATGGAGTTGGACTCTTTTTTATTTGTGTTGTTCTTTATCATTCGAAGTTATTCTGGACACGATAGAATCTTAATAAATACTTATATAATAAATTATTAAGATTTTATTTTTCCTTGTTCATAGTTCTCATCTTTAAAAGAGTGGCTTCGTTATTATTAATGTAATATTGTTTAAAAATTGAGATTTTAAATAATGGATGATGTGCTTAAAGCAGGCATAGCTTGTTGGAGATTTTTCACTACATCAGAAAAAAATATTTTTAGATATAACCTTTCTGGCCAAGAAATACATTATATGCAAATGAAAAATCATGGTTAAAAATTAATATCTTGTCCATAATGGAAATATATTTGGTAGATTTTTTCCTTTAGATCCTTCAAATACATGCATACAAGTAATATAGGGTAGAATAAGTATGAATCAGTTCTTGTCCCAATGATGGGCTTTTCTTCAGAATGTATTTCTGAATTACAATATTCTTATTTACCTGGATAGAAAATGCTTTCTCCACTGACCTTGTAGGTTTACTGTGATGCTCAAATAGCACTTTGTAAAGTGTGAAGCCCCATACAAATAATAGAATACAAGAATTTTTTATTCATTCATTTATTCAAACAATGCATTTTAAACTCTGACTATGAATGCTTTAGAAGACAAGAATGTCTTTTGTCTTCCTTTCTAACAAAGGTCTTTTTGTATTGTGAAAATACCGTACAGAGGGATTACAATTACATGAGCAAGGTAATGAGTACATTTCTTATCAAGCATTGTTGCCTCCTCCTTTGTTTCCCCTTCCCTTCCCAGCCCTTCTTCCCCTCTGCCCCTGCCAAAGTTGTAAAGTTTGTTTTTTGACATAAAGTCTTATACATCTCATTGTTGCAATGGGTCCACCTGTATCCCTATTTAAATAATTAGCTTTTTCCCTTCCCCTCCACAAATTATACCAACATCGAATACAGCAAAAACAGGGGTTATACCGTGGGGGTGTCTTTTTATTTTATGATATCTAAAACTGTTAGCTGAGTCAGACAAACTTACACTTAAACCATCCAAATAAGAGAGCCAATTTCAAAACTTTAGTGCAAAGGAAGTCTGATTTTATGTCTCTGGAAGCTGGAAAGCTTTCAGAAGCTGGGAAAACTTGCAGCAATGGTTTCATAGTTCTGATGTTGCTAATTGTTAAGGCAATGAGAAAGAAAAGTGGGCAACGTCCAGAAAACAATCTTCTTGTATTTGAAGGCCCACACTGTACAAAGCACATTTGATTCATTCTGTATGGTTGGCTCCAAGAGGCAGAATAGGAGAAATAAGGGGAAATTACAGGGCACAGATTTTTAGAATATTACAAGGAAAAAATTGCTAGCATGTTAAACTATTAAAATCTAGAATGAGCAGCAGGAGGGAGGGGTGATTAGTTTCCCGTCATTTGAAGAGTTAAAGTTCATAATGCACTACCTTTTGTTTGAATTTGGAGGTCTGGGAGTTCATTTTTTTAGGCTGGGATTTTGATACAATCATTCTGCTCCTGAAGCTGTTCTCACTAAGTTATGAGGCTCCTCTCCCCTTTTGCCATTTTTGGACCACCAGTTACTTCCTTTCCAGGAGGCACTGAAGTAAAGTGAAGAATAAGGCTCTTTTAATATTAAGCCTCTATTAAGCATGAAGAACCTACTCCTCAAGATGGGCTTTCTATTTGGGGATAAACTGAGGATCATGGATTCATGTTTATGCTTATCTTTCTTTTCATTTTAAGTAGATGCACAAGACTTTAATATGACACTCCTATTATTCCACTTTATTTTTCCGATGTAAACACAGGAGGCTGGGATGAATGCTTTTCTTTGAAACACCGATTGGTTTTCTTTCTCTTCTCAATCAGACAGTTTTAGATTTTGGTAAGTCCTATAAACACACGGTGATGGACGGCATTAATAAATAAGTATTACACTGGCTCTGCTTGAACAGCCCCTCTTCATCTTTATCTTTTTGTTTAAATCCTGTGGGGTCTTAGAATGCTCTTTATGGAGATCAAGAAGATTAAGCAAAATTAGCTCTCAACTACATAATGGGCTTTGCTCTCCTGGCATGTCTCCCCTCTCTGCACGTGGTGACTCCTCCTGATATCAACAGGAGATCCACAGATGGAGGGAAAAATTATGTTCTGGGAGATCAGGACACACAATGGGATTTCAGCTTTCTCTTTCATTTCTAGCAGCGTATGTAACGTGAATTGGAATCCAAAATGAGCATGATAAGCAAATCAGCTGGGGTCTTAAAGGCACCTTCAAATTCATCTGCCTCTCAGGGCATGCTGACCCATTCAATCTCAGAGTGAGGGATAGTATCTTAGTCTTGAGAAAGTCAAAACCACAGCTGCATAAATAGACAATACCTTTAAAAGAGATTATTTGTAAGGAGAACTCTGCTTCACCCATGTCAAACAGTGAAATTCATGCTGTTTAGAAAGTTCTCCAGAGAAACTGGCTTACTCACAGGCAGAGTCAGCAGCTGCCTATATGGACTAATTTGAAGCTCAGTGAGAAGCCCCCATGCTTAAAAATCCATCTCCCTCATCCTTCTGCAGTGGTGCCTGAAATTTCCACCATTACTGTCATTTCTTAAAAGCCTTTAAGAGGACATATGCCCTATTATCTTGAGGGAGGTAACATTAATTAACTACATAACATATTAGAGTGGATGAATTTTCTTGTTAATAACCCATTACAACCATTGACACCCAGAAAAGATCAAGGCTTTGAAGATATAGAAGCCAGGGCAGGTAAGTTTTAATGAAGGAGGAAATGATGATTCATTGTGTGTGTGTGTGTGTGTGTGTGTGTGTATCTGCATCTGTGCATGCATGAGTGCATGTGTTGTGGGGTGTGGCAGGTGTTACTCAGGCCCAATTGGAAATGAGAAAAATCAACAAGAAGATAAAAGGCAGTGGAATTTTTTTCCTAGCTCATAAGTTGTATGTGGCCCCAAAATATGTGAGAATGGTGCTAATAATCATTTATGAAACAATTTTTATACTATTAATCTTCTTATACCATAGTGGAACACGTTTCTTTAATTCTGTATCAGTGAAAACGAAGAATCACTTGTTATAATTTAATGACAAGCATTCACTAATTTAAAGTTAAAAAGTTAAAAAGTATCCTATATTAGCTCCTCATCAAATAGCCATATTTCTTTAGTAGTTTTCTCAGAAGTGTTACTTAAAAGTAGTTACCTTAACCTATTACACAGCATTTATAGAGAGTAATAAGAGAATTTTAGAGCTGGAATTGATGGCTTGAGCTCTCTTAGTACAATTCTGTTATTTTAGAGATAAGAAAATGAGATTATTTGCCCTGAAATGCCTTTAGGCCTTGATTTATGGAAAACCACTTATTGGACACACTCTGTGTATTTGGTATAGGGATACAGTGGTAAACAAAACTAGATATACTCCTTGTGGAACTCATACTTCGGGTAGTAGAGAAAAATATTAGTCAGCTAATCCTGCAAATAAGTATAAAATAAAAATTGTGATAACTGCTACTAAATATACTATGGGAAAATAACATAGAGAAACTTGACCACAGTAGGAATGGTGTTAGAAAAACTTTTTTGTGGAAATGTTTGAATTATTGTCTGAAGGTAGAGTAAAGGTTTACCCAATAAAGGGGAGAAGGATGAATTAGGGAGCTAGGAGGAAATGCACAGGGTATGTGAAAAGGCCCTGATCCAAGGTTGTGGTATCATTAAAAAAAAATTAAAGACCTAACTAATGAGCTCAGCAAAAGCTGGGAGAGAGTTCAGAGCCGAGTCTGGAGAGGTCATCAGAGGCCCATCGCATGTAGCACTGTTCTGGATTTTGAAATTTTACCCTTGAAGCCACGCAGAGAAGGGACTGGAGGAGGACCTACAATGGGGAAGGCTCAGACAGTGAATGATATAGAATGGCTCTGGCATTACTTCTAAGTTTCTCAATTAGCCAGTCCCTGTGTTTACACCCATAGCAGGCATCAGCAATTTTTTAAAAAAAACTTCCTAATCATCTGTTCCCCATTTTATTTGTGACACTATCTCCTCCCAACTAGTACCTGTAATCTTGGTAATGTTGACTTGATCCTTCAGTTCAAGGATAAGATGTAGCACAAACCTGTCCTATGAGACATTTGAGTTCTCTGGGGATGAGGGAAGCAGGTGGCTCAGGAGTGGAGTTACGATGACATAGGACTGTAGTTAGGACTACTAAGAAAAGTAGAGAAGGGCTGGGAAGGTGGCTCAGTGGTAGAGCGCTTGCCTTGCATGCATGAAGCCCCCCCCCCCAAAAAAAAAGAAAAGTAGAGAAGTGGGATCTGCTGAAGCCACCTTAGCAGTGGGTAGACAATGAAACCGAAGTCATATAAAACTGGTGGAGCGAAAATCTACCCAGCTGAAGATGTTTAGGCCTTCAATCCAATATTCTAGCAGTAGGACTTATCTGGACTTTTTACTCACAGGAACCAATGAGGCACCTTTGTTATTAGCTGATTTTCATGGATAAATCTTCCATATATAACTGAGATAGTTCTGATATGACACTATATTAATTGTTCCTTTCTTTGATGGTATATAAATATATATATATACACACACATATATATATACACATGTATATATCAAAAAGGAAAATATGTATTTATATGTATACTCACATACACACACGTATATATTTATACCAAAGAAAGAGTTGTACAACATTTAACAAAGCAATTTATGAATACACTATATCAATATATCTTGATCAATACCACCCTTTTCAACATTCTTACCCATCCATCTCCTTCTCCCTGCTTCCCTCACTCTTCTTCATTTTGTGTAGCCTATACATTGGATTCTTGTCTGTATTTTTCCTGTCTTCTCTTCATTCATCTACTCCTTTCTCCTGGACCTCATCCCACCCATTTTGATTTCTGGTGCTTTAGTCTGCTGAACTTTGATTTTGGCTTTCTAAGAGTTCTCTTTTGAAGTGATCATATTCCAGTTAATACATTTTATAAACACTTGTATACCACCCAACATAATTACTTATGAGTTATTCAGCTAAATCTAGCTTCTACAGATAAGGGAAAACATGGATCCTTTGTCTGAGTCTCACTAACTTCACTTAAGGTTACTTTTTCCAGGTCTTTCCATTTCTTTACAAAAGGTACAATATCATTCTTTCTAATGGATGAATAAAATTCCATTGTGTATAGATACCACATTTTCTTGATCCTCTGAAGGGAATCCTCTGAGGGGCATCTAGGCTGATCCCATACCTGGCTATGGTGAATAGTGCAGTAATGAACATGGTTGTGATCGTGGCTTTATTGTATCCTAGTTTTTAATACTTTGTGTAAATGCTCAGGAATGGAATTGTTGGACTATAGGATGGTTCCAGGTTTAATTTTTTGGTGTTTCCACACTACCTCAAAATGAGAAAGCTATAATAGTTTCACGATACAATCAGATACTATGGATTTTTTGGAATCATACACTAGGAACTTTAGTAGAAATCACTTTGAATCTGAGTAAGGTCTAATTGTCGCCCGATACTTCATTCTACATTGAAGTACTTCTGTATGAAAGAGTTATGTAATGGAAATGTCTTATCTTGATAAAAGTTATTCATTCAATATTAAGCTTTGGAAAATAGTCAATTGAAAACTATACTTTAAATAATAACATGGCACAAGATACATAAGTATCTTTGATGGTTGTTTTAAAAAGTCAGGCTCCAGCCAGTTATTAGTTGAATTACAAGTCTCACACTTGTAATTCCAGCTACTTAGGACGTTATTATCTGGAGGATTATGATTCAAATCAGCCCAGGCAGAAATGTGTCTGTGACTATATCTCTAAAATAACAGCATAAAGTAGGGCTGGGGGCTTGGTGGTAGAGCATCTGGTGTGAACAAGCAAGTAGAGTGAGCATGAGTGAGCTTAAGTCCTGGAATCTGCAAAAAATGTCCACTTTTCTAATTTTTTATACTCAATAACTCTCTGTAATGTCTCTATGACAATAATGTAATGATTATTTTTATGTTGACTCCTCACATCCAACCATAAAAATATCTCTGCTTTTGTTCTCTCACCTTAATCAACCCAAATAAGTGTTTCACACTTTAGAAAGACCTTTCAAATCAATAAACACAAGATTAACAATTTTCAAATTATAATATTTGTTATAGAACAGTACTAACAAACAAAATGACTAAAGGAGGATATATGTAGGGGAGGAATCCAAAGGCATAAATCCTGTGAATGACTAATGTACAGTTTATCAAAATGAATACCAGGAGACAGAAACATGTTTTTATTTGGGGGAGGGGTAACGGGGAGGACAGGAAGTGTGAACAAATGCAGTCATTATATTCAATGTACACTATGTAAAAAATAAACAATGCAACTTACAGCTAGGAACTGGAGGGGGAAAATGGAAAAAAAGGAATGAAGGAGTGAAATGGCCCAAGAAGCATTGCACTTATAACCTGACTTGTAGTTTCTCTGTACAAATTCCCAATAATAGTAGTAGCATAACCTGACTTGTAGTTTCTCTGTACAAATTCTCAATAATAGTAGTAGTAGTAATAATAATAATAGTAAAATCTTTAGTAAAATAAAACTTTTTTGTGTAATTTTTGAAACTAGAAAGTTCTTTATTTCCTTTTTAAAAACTTAATAATCTCTTCCTCTTTCTCCTCCCTCTAACTCAAACAATTCTACCCAGAACAAAAGTATGCCTTCAAAAACTTTACCATTAAAGGAATTTCAAGAAATTGGTTTTTTTTGTCAGTCCTCTTGTCTTAAGGAATAACTTGCTGTAAAGTAGCTTTGTCTGTTTTCTTTCCCATAGTTTTGTTGTAAATATTGCCTCTAAATGTGTGATGTATTATAAACAATTTATAAGGATTTTAAAAGGTGTTTTGCTTATTTAAAACTGTGGTAACAGAGTTGGATAACGCTGTCCCCACAATTCCACATGGCTTCCTTCACTGTGTTTTTAGTTATCTCAAGGCAACAACTAAGGGTTTTTGCTTCTGAAAACTGTCTTCAAAGTATAGTTTATTTCTTGGAAATTAGTCTTCTTTGAGAAAGAAAGGAAATATCATTGTTGATGGTTGGCTCTCAGTTTTTCTTTTAAAAAGGTACTGGTAGATTTTACTTATAGGGAGCTAATTCAGTCTGGTGTCAGCATACTAGACTTATAGGACCAGTGATAAAAGTTTTTCTTTTTAAATTAAATGAGCGAATAGAGGATCAAGTAGTCTTAGTATAGATGACACCTAAATGTTTTTGTTTGTGTATTTATTTTCCTGAAGGTAATCTGGGCTTTGTGGCACTTGTGAAATAGCTGCTTATGCCTGAAAACATGAAGAAGGGAGTGGAAAGGGTAATAAATGAGAGGCCAGCATGGTGGCACTTGTCTAGTTGAGTCATGGAAGGCCCCTGAATGATGGACAACATTGTGAGTTTGAAATCCTTACATTTCTAAAAATCTAGTGAGCAAAAGACACAAACTTTCAGTGTTTGTGGAAAGTGCTGAAGATGAAGTGGTGGATTTTCCTTCCTTATATTATTTTTACGGAAATAGAAAAATCTGTGTGGGACCTCTGGAGATGCTTAATAATTGAATATGTATGCAGCTCAATAAATGTATAATGTGTCACACATAAGTAATTGTTATATAGTAAAACCAAAGGTAAATTGGATTTATAAAAACATTCAAGTGATTTCTTATTACAATTCATCCATGTTACTCATTATCTTTTTTTTTTTTTTTGGTATCCCTTAAGTTTTCCAGGTGGGAAACCTACCAAATCAGAGTTTGCTTCTCATTTACATGTGTTCACTAGGCACATAATATCTGAGAATAAGTAATTGTACTATCTATTTTATAAATATTAAAAGAAATTTGGAGGGCTTCTGGATGGTATGATTTAAAAATATGTATAAGAAGTGATCATTTATCTACAATTTGATTATTGTTACAGGACTTTTAAGGACATTTCAATGAAGAGAAATTATTTAAAATTAAGTTATATGGGCAGAAAAATGAGAGATAGCAATAGTGAATTCCTTGCGATTTACAAACAGGAAGACAATGGTAAATTTAGAAAAGTAAGATAATGTAATGCAGATGAGATCATATGAGTTCTTGGAGATTATTTAAAGGGCATTGAGCCATAGCTGTTGTGGTGCACAAGTTGGCAGGAAGATTTAAGGAAAATGAACACAAAGAATTTAGGCTTCTGTATTTGTCCAAGTGAAAGTCAATAAGTTCATTTTAAGAAGCGGTAAGAAGGGATGGCTGGGAGGGACGTTGAAGCAATAGAAAACATTAACCTGGGTAATGGCAAGGTAGGAAGACAAGAATAAGAAAGAAGCAAAAGATGACTTTGAAATAGTCAAAAGTGATTGCCATGAAAAGGAAACACCGGAAGAAGAACAGGTGCAGTATCAGACAGAGATTCAAGGGATGTGTTCATCTTAAGAATTTTAATTCTTTATAGAAATAGGATCTGTAAACAAAGCTACTATTCTGTTTTATCTATTTCCTTCTTAGGAGTGCTGTACTTAGTATTCAACTGTAGAATATCTGTAATGTTGTTACAAACATATTTGCAAAGTTCTAATTCAAGTAAATTGATTTTTCTCCCACTCTGCTTGTGCCAGCTGCCAGCACCAAGTGAAGAAATGACCCCTTTCTTTCAAAAACTATTTATTACAGATTCCAGCCCTGCATATTTAATTTCTCTATGTGCTCTGTTGGTCCATGGAAAATTTTAGCTGTAGGATTTCTTTTAGTAGAGATAAAAGCCAATAATGTATGAAATAGGCATTATTACTGAATGGATATCAAAAAGTCTGAGGCAAACAGTACATTCAACATCCTAGAAACTACATACACACATTTTAATGCTGTTATTTCTCCTAGTTTTAATAATGTTCCTGAACTCTCACCAGATGTGTGGTTAACACCAAAAAGAGAATTTTAAACTATGGAATTAAAGCCCTCTTGTAAGACCAGTGAGTGTCTAACAAAAATGATGATTTTATATGCCTTTTATAAGGCTCTCAAGAGTTCAAGGGCTCACAACCTGTCTTAAATGTCTCCCAAGTTTTATTACTCCCCTAATTTAGAAATTGCTGCGCAAGTCCTTTGAAATTATTCTTACTCCATTTTCTATTTGTTCTCAAAGGAGTACCCATATCTTTCTTCCTGATTTTGTTGAGGCCTAGGAGGTTGTCAGTCATCTTGAAATGTTCTGTTTCATGAAATGAGTTGGGAAACACATTCTCTTTCCAATTGCACAATATTGTGGTGATGAAGCCCCTAGCCTGGGTATACTCTGGCACATGTATGTTTGGGCCTGGCCTAATAGCAGAAGAAAACATGAATACAGCCTGAGAAGTTACTTAGGAAGTCTCTAACATCTTCAAATGAAGCCTTCAGTGCCTCCAGAGCCTAAGACCCCCCCAACTGCTTTGTCCGCTTTAGAATAGAAGTGTCTGGGAGAGATTTGGTCCTGTGTGATTCCAGCCTATGAAAGAAACATGGGTCTGTAAATGAAGCCCTCAAAACAAAACAAGGCTGGAGTGAGGCAAAGAGGTACTCATGTGCTAAGTTTCAGGAAGTACTAAGGAGTGAGTGTGTCTTCATACATTTACCATTCCTAGTGCCTCTTTGTTTTATTATAGTCATGGACCCTGGTTGAAAATAAGCCTTGTGGGGAGAGCTTTGTACTTCTCAGGTTTCAAATGACAACTTTATTAACATTTCTCCCCTGTAAACCATAAAAATGATAGTAGGTTTTTAGAGTAAGGAGGGAAGTTTCTATTTTCCATAACTTGGCTTGTGTCAGTAAGGATGGTATGACTATAGATTACAGAAGTGAGTTTTCCTGGGGGCCAGGAAAGAAAATTTAGTTTCTATGGTAAAATATAAATTTCAAGAAGTAGAGGGAGGAAAGACAGGGAAGAGTTCTCAGGTGAAAGAAAAGGAATATTGACTTTAGAGACACGTGTTACCAGGAGCTAAATTGTGCCCATTCCTCCTGCTTCTTTATAAAAAGTTCTGAGTGTCTGACCTGGGCCTTGTCCTTCTCTATGGGTAGGGGAGATCTGAGTATTATGATTGCTCAAAATAAATTCTGGATTCATTGTTCAAAATGAACAGAAAGTAGCCAAAGTTATTTGTAGTGGGAGCATTTCGGATTGTGAATTTGGAAAGGGTCATTTCCAAATGTTTTGACATACAATATGTTAGATTTGCTGACAGAAGCATATATTCACTTACTTGTAATGACCTTGAGCTTCAAAGATGTACAAATTTCACTGACCTCCTCTAGGATAATTAAATGAGATGTTGGGGATAGATCTTCTAGGACAATGACAGCATAAATAAATGTCCACTAAATTATCTGTTTGATCATTTTTAAGGATTAGGTGGGTAATTTTGAATGATAATTTGATTCTAAATTATTTATTTACTCATTTTTAAAACATGAGCACATAAAATACAATCAATTATTAGACTCTATGTTAGGCAGTTGATGTTGAAGAATAAAAGACGATGCATCTCCCTTCATGGCCCTTACAATCAGAAGGGAATGGCATCTGATGGACAAGACTGATAATAATGATGTAGCTACGTGTGGTGTTGAAGGTGTTCTCAAAGTGGTTGAGCATAGTAGGACAATTTAGAGGAGAAGAGAGTGAGCAACAACAATTAGGCAAGTCATTCTGGGAAATTCCAAGACTAGGACTCCATGGAAGTATGTTCTAGCAAGAGTTCATCAATGCAGAATGCCTACCTGCTAAGCTGCTTAGCAGGTGAAAATGCTTCATGAATCATAGCCACAGTAATCAACATTTTACTCCAATTCTTGCATTTCAACTGAGCAAGTTAGTACTTCTCACAAGTGATGTTTAGAAGATCAATTATGTGCCTAATGTCTTCAGCTTCTTCCATACTATCAAGTCTATTCTGATTTGTTTTCGAGAGAATTTTTTTTTTTGAATCAGGTCGTGGGGCCTGAACTCTGGGCCTGGGCACTGTCCCTCAGCTCTTTAGCTCAAGGCTAGCGCCCTACCACTTGAGCCACAGTGCCACTTCCGGCTTTTTTTTCTTTTTGCTTATATGGTGCTAAGGAATCGAACCCAGGGCCTCAGACATGCAAGGCAAGTGCTCTACTACTGAGCCACCTTCCCAGCCCTCAAGAGAATTTTTTAAAGCAAGTGATATTTTCCTCTTCAAAGTGAGGCTCCTATACCATCTGAATTACAAGGAAGGCTACTAACATTTAGCCAAATATCTCTTTTAAAAAATAGCTGAAGTTTAGGGATTTGTTGATGGTCACTTGTATTTGAGATCAAAATGAGATAATGTCCTCAGACCACACATGAGTTATATAAGCTAAGGCATCCAGTTATTGAGCAAGTGAGAATGACCCATGCAGGGTGGTTGAATCCTAACCTTGGGCTTTTTCTTCTTAAAGCAAATGACCCATTGTAACAATGAGACACACAAGACACTTTGTTGAAAACCAACCTTATAACTTTGGGTGGGAGAAGAGTTGGGGAGGTGGGAAGGGAAGGGATAGCAGGGGAAAAACAAAGGAGGGGGTAACAATGCTCGATAGGAAATGTACTCATTACCTTACTCATGTAACTGTAACCCCTCTGTACAATATCTTTACAAAAAAAGCAAATAACAAAAATTGTCCAGGATAAAAATCTGCCTCCTGCCAAATGTGTACTATAACCATGTTTTATGTGATCTTGGGCACAGTTTGAAGGGTACTGGAGTGCAGTTCATCCTTGAGGTGGGGCATTCTACCTCATGCTTTTGCTGCTTACTGTCTCTGTTGGTGCAGACAATTTAGCCAATTTTTAAAAGCAGCTATTCTTTTCCTGTCAAATGAAAACTGACATAATATCCTGTAGTATCATGCATTCTGAAGCTTAGACTATGTGGCACATTAAAATATTCGAAGTTTTTAATATTAATCAACAGAAAAAGAAAAATAGATTGTTATTTCATCTCAGAACTAGGGTTTTCCAGAGAAACAGAACCTAAAGAAAGGGATTTATTTGGAAGAATTGGCTCAAGCAACTAGGAAACTAGGCAAAAACCTACAAGGTGAAAGAGCAAACTGGAGACTTCATGGAAGATCCCAAACTATAAATGCAGTGCCCTGACAGTATATAAGAGAACCCCTCCCTTTCTGGAAGGAGGGGGTCAGTTTTTTTGTACTATGTTAGCAACCCATTGGAGAAGGCTTACCAACAGGAAGGATAATCTGCTGTCTTCAAAGTGTAGTATTTAAACGGGTCATTTTGTCCATAAATAGCCTCATAGAACAACCCAGAGTAGTACATGATTCCCTGTCTAGATGAGCTTCTTGGCTCAGCCAGGTTGACATGAAATTCACCATTATGGTTCCAAAGCACTTCTAAGCATTTTTTTTAAAAAGAGGTTTTAATATCTTGTATAGTACACTGGGAATACTAGTTCAGATACAGAACTCCCGCCAGCTATTGTTTTGACAGGATTAGATGAAAACACACACACACCACACACACACACACACACCTTCCCCTGGCTAATAATGAAACAGGCATACTGATGATAAGCTGTTTGTCAGGTTTTCTTCAGGAAGTAGTTCCAGCCATGGACATTCTCGGCACTCCCACATACAACCAAAGTAATATCTGCTACATTGTTCCCCAAACTAATTAAAGAGGCACCTATTTAGCCACTGACACTCACAATTAGCTTACTCATTTCTCTGAGGCAATACCATTCCCCTCAGTAGCAACAGCTGACCTTTAGTGGTGTTAATGTTATTCAGATCCTGGCCCTAAAATCTAGATTTGTTTTGGAATGAGCCCCAGGGGAAAGCAATCGGCTGGTGTGCAGCTATTTCAATTGGAGCTTTGGTGTTAGGACAGGTCTGAAGAAACTGTGTATTTTTAGGCCACCACACTCTGTCAGAGGCAGTAGCGAAAGCTGAGGAGCATTATCAATCTCCTAGTTGACAGGCTGTAGCACAGGGGATATTCTAGCCAGAATAGGTTGGCTGTTGAAAGTGGCATAATTTGCCTTGTGCTAGGGTACATGTTATTAAAGCTGCTGTTTAATGTTCTTTTCCAAGGAGGTTGTCTCTGGTGTTTTTATCGTCCAGGGAAATGTGTTACCAGAAATGATCACATTCCTGGCAATTTTCTTTGAAAATGGCAAACTTTTGCCGAGTTTATTCTCTCTTCTATTAGGGTTGATAATGAGAAATTGTGAGGATTATTAAACACTCCTAGCTTTCAGTAGGAACTTATTTAGCACAGATGTTTCTATAATTGCAGTACACTGAGAAAATTCACAGTGTTCAATGGCCCAAAACTCATTATTACTTATTACTTCTACCTGTGTGTTGTGGTACTAGTAAGCAGGGCTGAAATGTTTAATTTAGCAAGGGCTATAAGTGAGGATCTCAGATACTTCACAGATACTACCAAGAAGAAATTATTGGGTGCTCTGCACAAATCTTTATGTTTATCAATCTTTCATCCATGACATGATACCATGACACATTCTTTTATGTGGGTCATGATCACATTAGGGTCCTCCAGACAATTTTCCAGTTTATAGTGTTGAGGAAAAAAATGGAATCTTAAGAGAGTTATGAAGCAAGCCACATAGCTAGCCATTGTATTTTATTGAGATTAAAAATATAGAGTGTGTACAATTGTATCTAGCCAGCTACTACTTCTTAATATAACATAACTCATCTCAACAATATTGCTTATTTTTTATGAAAACTTGACAAGTTTTAAAAACAGAAGGCTGGGAGATGTATTAGAAATACAAAAGACCACAAGAGAAAGAGATACTTTCTTAAATTCTTAATTTTTATATTCTTTTAAATAACACTACCAAAAATATCCCATTGCCTATTTACTTCCTTATACTGTGCAGAAGCTGTTTTGGCTAGGCTACAAGTTTGCTGAAAGAAAGCTAGATGAACATTTGTTGTTGTTGTTGTTGTTGGTCATGGGGCCTGAACTCTGGGCCGGGGTGCTGTCCCTCAGCTCTTCAGCTCAAGGCTAATGCTCTACCACTTGAACCACAACTCCATTTCTGGCTTTTTTTCTGCTTATGTGGTGCTGAGGAATCGAACCGAGGGCCTCATGCATGCAAGGCAAGCACTCTACCACTGAGCCACCTTTCCAGCCCCTGAACGTATTTATACAAAGATAGTTAAGGTACTTTCTCCTCAAAGGTTTTTCTAGACTATTCTGCTTTTATAGTAAGCCTCAAAGTCTTATGACCCAGGAATCTTTCTTGGTCTTGAGCAAATAAGGGTTTTTTTGTTAACTATTTCCTTATCTACTGAGGATTTCTGGTTTGTAACATTTAGCTACCACATGAGGAGTTGAGCATTCCTTAGACATGTTAAAGCTGCTTCTATTATTTTTCTTTTGATATTTGTTCTACTTGGAAGAGCTTACACTTTATACTATTAATGCAAAAAGCAGTAAGAATATAAACATACAGCTAGTAAAAATTCTCATACACGAGAGCTAAGCACAGAAGCCATAGAAAGATAATTAATACATCATATGAATTTTGGAATCAGACCTCAAGTATGTAACATCTATAGACAGAAGTCAGGTTAGAAACCTTTGCTTATAATGAAATTAATACGCCTTTGCTCATAATAAAATTAATCTGTCATATTGTTTGAAAACAAGGGTTTCAAAATAGTCCAGCAAATTTAGATAATTTATACTTACACATTTTTCTGTTTCTTATATTTTAATAAGAAAATAAATGTACTTTCATATCCTATTCTTATCAATCATTTTGACTGGTCGTGTGGAGACAGAAAAATACAACTTCAAAGGTAGTGGTGATGGTTCCATTCCTGATTGCTTTTTCAGACACAAGTGATTTTTAAAACATTGTAGTTTTACTCGCTCTTTAAAACTTTACCTAGATCAGTAAGTTTTACATAATAAAATAAATCCCATTTTCCTTAGAAAGCACATAGGAGAATTTTCGAAGACTTAACACTTCCAGCCTTGAATTGGATATTTCTAAGAAGCAACATTAAGCCTACATGTTTTGTTGATGTTAAATGTTAGACTTCTGAAAGTAGTCCATGGATTTTTGTAACAGGGAGGACATGAGTGTTGAGCTATTTGCCGCTGGAGACTAGTTACAAAGAAATGTTCTAAATCTCAGGAATGAGTTTAAGGTATCCATTTTTCAGTACATCAAAAGACTAATATAATTATGCTTTCGTTGTAGAAAACCAAATAAATTTGGAGCAGCAGTTAAAAATATTCTACAGAATTTGAATATTTCATATAGAAATAGCCAAAGAGACATTCCATTCTTCAACTGCTGAGCAAATGTCTGCATGCTGATTTATTTTTAATTACAGCCAGCCCGCTCAAGGTTAAGGTATTTATGAAAATAGTCTCATTAGTATTCAAACCTTTTAGTTTTCCTAACTTTCTAGTGAGATCTAAAATGTTTAATCCACTTGATCATGAAAACAAACTATTAGGAATCAAGAAAATAGTCTCCATATTATTTGTAATTCCCAGATTCAGACCTTACTTGGGAGCATAGAGTTCTGGAAAATGCAAAAAGAAAAAAAAACTAATTAAAAGTTTTACCAAGTTATTTGGACATTAACTTAATGGCAATTTGACCCTCTATGGAGGGATCAGACTTTAAAAATAGGAGGCAGAAGGGATCCAGAACTCCTTATTAAAATTTGTTTGCCTGTGTTCACTTCTCACTTAATTGCACTTGATTCTGGGAAACTCTACGTCAAATTCATCTTTGAGATGGAAAATAAGTGACAGAGATAAATCCAAAGCTAGTGACACTTGCACACAATGTGCCAGACTCAGATGGAGTTATCAGCATTTCTTCCGTACTGCCTTGTGCTGAAATTCTTCCCACCCATCCCTTCCCTGGGATAAGCCTGTTGAAGAACTGCAATAATAACTACTCTGCCAATTAAGGTGCTCTACCTGGGGCCAGCCAGTGCTTAGTTTGGGGACAAGGTCACTTGCTGGGATAGAGTTGTAGTTCCCCAATTACTAGTAGTTCCACTACCTCTTTTACTTGTCAAATAATGAGGAGACTTTGAAGGCTAAATCCAGCAGTAGCTCCTAGCGGGGTTAATGCTGAGTGAATGACAATGATACCTCAGGAGTGAGAGTCTGACAATGTCTGTCAAGCCCTGTTCACAGGATGACGAAGTTCATTGCTACTCAGTACTACTTGGAAAAAGTTGGTCTTGATCTTATCAGTAAGGAAGGACCATCTGGGCACAAGTTCATTAACTCTTTCATGCTGCTCATACAAACTGGACATGAACTTAATGTCCCCATGATAGTATTGAATACAAGAGGGAAGGTCATCCATAAAACTCCATCACCTACAGACTATGGGTCTTGGCTTACTACTCAATGGCTTTTTTTTAGAAAGTTCTGAAATTGAGTTTTCCAATGAATAACAGTGGTTATACAACAATTATTTTTAGTACACATTAGTAACACAACTGAGAGAAAATGAATAACAACATTATGCTCCCAAATGAAAACAGAAAGGTTTTATACCAATGTTAACAAATTTTACTGCTGACTCCACTGGTAAATCATTTAACTGAACACTGAAAACAACAATAACTTGCAAAAATTCCTATAAAATCATTCTGTCATTAGCCATTCCACATTTTAGGAAATTGACTAGCTGGCCTTGAAAACTAATGTCTCCCAAGCTTAAATTGAATTTTTTTTTTAATTTGAGCTTTAAGCTGAATATGTAATGTAGCAAAGGCATGTAGTGATTAAATTCCTTTGTATGTGTTTTTCTTTCACTTGTATTTATTTATTGAAACAGTGAAAGATGCTGCTGTCCTTTGATTATGCCTGAATGCTCTATGTCAAATATGGAGAGAGCAAATTGCCTTTTTGGCTTTCAGCACGCTTCTGACTCACTCTTCAGTTTTGATGAGGTTTGCTTTGGATTAATGGACAAAGTCTCTCTGGGTACTGACAAATATATAACCAAATATTTAAAGAGATGTAAATACTACTTCTTACTCACCTCATAAATAGTCAGCTGATATAGGTATGAATATCAATATTTTTTTCCTGCTTTGGAAATAGATCTGCTGACCCAAGATAAGTTTACAAAAATAAAACAAAAATATTTGAATTAAAAAGTGAGTAAATGAGCAAATATATTTAATACTTTAGATTTCTTTTCTCAAAGTTAGACTCTTCATCCACAAAATATTAATTTTTCATTTGCTTTTAATACATCACCAAAACATGAGGAGAATTTTCTCAGACTTTTAATATTTATATGTCCGAGCATGAGGGCCTATAAAGACCTCCAAAGTTGCAAGTTTTGTGTCAGAAATTAGATGATTCAGACTAGCCGGTGGCCACAAAAAATTTAAATTTGATCAATGAACAAAATTTCAGTTGGATAACATATTTAAGCATTGTAAAGTGAATTTTTAAATTTTACTTGGGGTTTTATCAGCTACATGGCATATACTTTGGCCTGTCAGGGGATGCTTACCATCTTGCTCTGCTACCTGCTAATGCTTATCAGCAGTAACCAAATATATAATCAGACAGGCAAACGAGCATGTATCCATTTCACAATATTTTCCTTTGTTGATTAATCTCATTTTTCTCTTAAAATCAGATCCAGTTCATATTGCTGAAAAGTTTTGGGGATATTATAAATAAAATTTCTCTGAAGAAAGTCTCAAAGACAAAGATGATACTTTTTTGTTCGTAGTGGGAGAATTATTTTCCTTTCTGAGTTCCTAGGATTTTTGTTGGGGACCAGTGTATCTCCTTTACTTCTAAAGCATTGCTTTCCTTGCAGAGTCAAGTAAGGTCTGTGTGGAAGTTTGTATGTATTGCCCTGTCATCTTAACAGAGGTCCTTTAGTCACATTTTGCTTTCCTTGCTTGCACATCTTCTTTTGCCCTTTTTGATTCTTTCACTGAAAGTTTCTTTCTCTTCTCAGGGCATCAGCTAGCTAATCTGACAAACTAATGGATGTGGATCTGCTCTTGGGAGCCTTTTCAGGTAACATAGATATGTAATTTAAATTATTGAATCTATTCTGAATATCCTACCCACCTTTGTTATTCATAAGAGTTGGTGTTACTACGGGAAGTGATAGAGATGAGAACTTGGACAGCCTTTCAATTTTTTTTCTGTCACACAGTGGCATGGCCAATCAGCTCATTGCAAGATCGCCTGCGTCAGAGGCTCTGAGACATACCAAGAAGGAGATGACTCTTCAGATTCTCACCCGTTGGCATTTTCTGGGTGTTCTAGATCTGTAGAATCAATTCTGCTAAAGTAGGTGGAGTAATGGGAGATGTATAGCAGTCTCAGTCTCCCCTGTTTGTCATAGGTATGTCTTTCTTAAAAAAATGTCCATGTATAGAGTTAAGTCTCAAATAATTTAAAAATATACATGTATTTCTGGAAATTTCTGTACAAGAAGGCATTAATTGGATAGTAGTTTTTCTGTCTTTGTACTTTAATAAATGTTAACGTTCATGCTTATTATTCTAGGCATGGTGTTAACATTACAAACATCTCATTTAATTGTAAAGGCAACTCTAAGAAATAGTATTATTATCATTTGCACTTTAAAGATGGCCAAATACAGCATCTTTGTTATTTTTCTCTAGAAAGTCTGTGGTTTGCTCATCATTCTGAATTGTAAAGTTTTTTTTTATCTTTTTTTGTGACATAGGGATTTGTACTCAGGCTTCATAATTGCTAGGCAGGCTCTCTAGTACTTGAATTATGCCATTTTTGCTCTGCTTATTTCTTTTATTTTTTGAGATATAGTTAGTTTTGGTACTTTTTTATTATGAGTACTGTACAGAGGGGTTACAGTTACATGAGCAAGATAATGAGTACATTTCTTATCAAGCATTGTTGCCTCCTCCTTTGGCTTGTTTTTCCCCTACCATCCCGTTCCCCCCCCCCACTCCCGCCACTACTGCCAAAGTTGTAAAGTTCCTTTTCAACATAGTGTCTTGTACATCTCATTTTTACAATGGCTTAACCTGTATCCCTATTTAAACATTTTGTTTTTTCCCTTCTCCTCCCCAAATTAGAGAAGTGTATATACAAGATGCAGGGCCCGGACATCAAATACAGTGAAAACAGGTGTTATACCATAAGGGAGGAACATACAAATAAACACAAAAATCACATGGTACATTGTAAATACATTCAAAACAATAGCAAGAAAGAAAAAAAATGTGTCCCTATTTTGGAATTCATTTCTTTTAACATCATCTTATATGGTCATATGTATATAGCTTTTGACCTTTTCTGCTTGTCCTACCCATGTGTTAGTTATTGCAAATAAGGGAAACCATGGAACCTATTTTTCTTTGGGCCTGGCTTACTTCATTTAATCTAATTTTTTTTTCATGTCTTTCCATTTCTTAACAAATGGGGCAATGCCATTCTTTCTGATGGAGGCATAGAATTCTACTGTGTATATATATATACCACATTTTCTTGATCTATTCATCTACTGAGGGGCAACTGGGTTGGTTCCATATCTTAGCTATAGTAAATAATGCTGCAATAAACATAGTTGTGCTGGTAGCCTTAGTATGGCCTTGTTTGTGATCATTTGGGTAAATGCCCAAAAGTGGGATTGCTGGGTCATAGGGGAGCTCTATATGGAGTCTTATGAGGAAACTCCATACTACCTTCCAAAGTGGTTGAACAAGTTTACACTCCCACCAACAATGCAGTAGGGTTCCCTTCTGTCCACATCCCTTCCAGCATCTGTTATTATTAGAGTTCTTGATTTTTGCCATTCTAACTGGGGTGAGGTGGAATCTCAATGTTGTTTTGATGGGCATTTCTTTTATGGCTAGAGAGGTTGAGCATTTCTTCATGTGTCTATTAGCCATCCTTCTTTCCTCTTCAGAGAAGTTTCTCTTTAAGTCTTTAGCCCACTTATTTATTGGGCACTTGTTTCTTTGAGGATTTGTTGTTGGGAGATATAATTTTTTAAGTTCCAAGTATATTTTAGATATGAGACCCTTGTCTGTTGTATGGCTAGTGAAGATCTCCCAATCCGTGGGCTTTCTATTGATCTTGTTAGCTATGTCCTTTGTCATGCAGAAGCTCTGCAGCTTCATGCAATCCCATTTGTCCAACCTTTTTTTGATTTTTTGCGTTTCTGGATTCTGCTTATTTCTTGAGATGGTGTTTCAATTTTTGTCCTGGTTGGTCTTGAACTGTGATTTTCTCAGTCTTAGCTAGTAGCTAGGATTGCAGGCCTTACAGACTGTGCCCAGCCTATGGTAGGTTTTCTTATTTGCTGGGACTTCTATTGGGCCTTGAATTTCCTCAGATGTTAACTTTAGATATGAAACAATCTCTCTTTAAGAAATTAGAATAACAGGTATATCTGATGTGTTAGATAATTTAATCAAATTATTTTACACAAATAAAACAAAACCAGAAAGAAATATATGGGTTGCTGTTTTATAGAGTTTGAATGAAAGACCAGGGCTGTAGCTCAGTAGCACCTGCCTAGCGTCCATGAGGGTCTTGGAATGGATCCCCAACACTGCTTAAAAATAATGAATGAGGGCTGGGAAGTTGGCTCAGTGGTAGAGCGCTTGCCTTGCATGCTTGAGGCCTTGGGTTCGATTCCTCAGCATCAGCACCACATAAGCAAAAAGAAAAAAAACCGGAAGTGGCGCTGTGGCTCAAGTGGTAGGGCACTAGCCTTGAGCTGAAGAGCTGAGGGACAGCGCCCAGGCCCAGAGTTCAGGCCTGACAACCGGACCAAAAAAAAATAATAATAATGAATGAGTAACTGAATGAATAAGAAGAAAGAACAAGAGAGAAAATCAGAGCAAAAAAGTTTTCAATTAATTTTCTCTAGCATCATTTTAATGTTATTTTTTGCATAGTGTTACAGCTTCCTTTATCTATGTCATCATCAGTTTTTGAGAACACAGAGAAAAGAAAGTTTTAGATTAAGCTAAGTCTATGATGAAGGACACAAGTATAGGAGTTCTAGACCTAGAAGCTACTTTACTTAGTCATCCATTACATAGTATTTTACTTGTATATTTCTGGGTATACACCCCACAGTTTCTAATCTCTAGCTACAAAATATAATTTTTGATAAAGTCTCCATGAAAAGGACAGAAAGTAGCAAGTCACTTATTTTAAATAAACCTAAAAGAAACTAGATCCCTATGGGAAGGGGCATACAAAGCAACAAAAAAAATCACATGGTACCTTATAAATACGTTAGAAACAATAGCAAGGAAGAAAAAAACCACTTGAGTCCCTATCTTGGGGTTCATTTTGCTTAAATCATCTTATCTGAGCTTTCCTGCTTGTCCCAGACATACACTAGTTATTGCAAATAAGGGAAACCATGGGACCTATGTTTCTTTGGGCCTGGCTTACTTCACTTAATATAATTTTCTCCAAATCTTTCCATTTCCTAACAAATGGAATGATGCCCTTTCACTGTATTTGATGTTGGTATAATTTGGGGAGGGGAAGGGAAAAATATAATGTTTAAATAGGGATACCTATTGGCCCATTGCAACAATGAGATGTACAAGACTCTATGTTGAAAAACGAACTTTACAATTTAGGCAGGGATAGAGAGGTAGGGATGGGAGGTGTAGTTGAGGAGGTGGAAGGGACAGGATGGTAGGGGAAAAACAAAGGAGGAGGCAACAATGCTGGATAAGAATTGTACTCATTACTTTGCTCATATAAATGTAACCCCTCTGTACAGTATTTTCACAATAAAAAACTTATTTTTTAAAAAAAGAAACTAAACCATAAACCCCAATTACTTCTATTTAATTTATCATTCATTTTTATAGTTTCTAGTCAACAGAGATACACAGAAGAGGTAGAGAACAAAAATCCATTGTCCTCCTGGATGCAGCTTCTGTTTTATCTACTCAATTCTCTGTAGATTAATTCTGATGGGAAAAAATGTCTGCCTAGAGTTAAATATAGCAAGAATGTGACATGAACAGAGAGAGGGGAAAGGATAGAGAAAAGAAAGGAGAGAGGATAAAGGAGATAGCAAGGAGAGAGATCCTATGTTTCCCCTCTGGCTTTTTTCAGAGGTTTGGTAATTGGGTCTGTTATAATTGTTATTGGACTCTGTTCAAGATCAGGCCTTTCTCTTGATATCTGAGACATTCGTTTTTATAAACAAAACACTGGATTTTTTTCATTCAAAACAAAAATGTGTTGCAATCAAAAGACACTTCTTTTTTTATTATTTCTATTTAAAGATTCTCACCAAGTCTCTGGCCCACAAGGGGGCTGCCTCTAGCATGAATAATTTCATAAATTGAAAGGACTGGACTCTTAAAGGAATGGGTAACAATGCTCGATAGGAAATGTACTCATTACCTTACTCATGTAACTGTAATCCTTCTGTACAGTATCTTTACAATAAAAATATTTAAAGAGTTCTTGAATTTAATAAGCATAACACATTTTAATTAAGAATCATAACAACCAACTCCATGTAAGTGGTCCAACAATGTCATGGTCAGACAAAAAGGAAAAGAAATCATTTCATACTTGTGTATAAAAGATGGATAATCCAGGCATGGGTGGCTCATGCCTGTAATCCTGGAGACTCAGGAGTCTGACATCTGTGGATGGAGGTTTGAAACCAGCTGGGACAGGAAAGTCCATGAAACTCTAATCTCTAATCAATCACCAGAAAACTGAAAATGGTGTTATAGCCCAGGCCTTGAGTTCAAGCCTCATAACTGACATTACCACCACAACCACCACCACCACCAACAACAAAAGCTGGATAAATTTTGAGTCATGCTTCTTTATATTTTTGGTGTATTTTTTCTCTACAAAATATATGTCTCTACAGGCAGGATTGTATTATCTCTTGTATCTTTAGGAATTATGAGAAATAAGAAATACATTGTCCTCCATGCCTAAATGAACAATATCCAGTAACAGCATAAAACAGCATACTATTTTTCCTCACAAAGCTTACCTACTAGCACAACTATCAAAAGTATAACAAAATCTTTGAATATTCATGTTGAAAATTAACAGCCTTCTCCTTTCAAGTACAGTCCCAATATTTACACAATAATCCTTCAGCTGGGCAAAGTAATGATGTACTATTTAAGAAATGAAGTGGGTTGAAATCCAAAGGAACCTCAATCATGCATATAAAAATTAAAATATATTAACATAGCTGTGCTTAAGTGCCTTTTAAACTGTCTTTATAGAATTTATGGATTGCTGTTGTTTTGTGTCATTAAAAAAGCACACTCTGCATTTTTACTTGATTGTGATTATTGGCTGAACTATGATTCTCCACTGTATATTGTATAAAACTTGAACTATTCTAGTTTCCTATCTGAGAAAGTCAAGGGAGCTCCCCCCACCCTATTACTGATAGCAAATGACCCCATTGCTGAAGAAGTGCATTCTTTATAAAAATATAGTGTGAAGCTTCTGACAGCAAGTAAGACAAATTTAAATTTCTTTGGTTTGGGATTCAAGATTAGACTTAAAAGGTCAATGTTAATCCAAAGCTACTTTAACAAGTCCCTCATGAAAGTTCAGCACTTTTTCTTAATGACTTGGCCATTTCAGAAGACAAATCATAACTAAAGAAATACAAAAATGTCCTGTAACTGTAACCCCTCCTCTGTACAGTATTCTCACAATAAAAAGCTTATTAACCCCTGTTTTCACTGTATTTCATGCTGGTATAATTCTGGGAGCAGAAGGGAAAAAAACAAAGTGTTTAAATATGGATACAGGTTGACCCATTACAACAATGAGATGCACAAGACACTATGTAGAAAAACGCACTTTACAATTTAGGTGGGGGAGGGGATGTAGTCGTGGAGATGGGAGAGAAGGGATGGTAAGGGAAAAACAAAGGAGGAGGCAACAATGCTTGATAAGAAATGTACTCATTACCTTGCTCATGTGATTGTAACCCCTCTGTACAGTATTTTCACAATAAAAGACATTAAAAAAAAGGAATACAAAAATGGGCCAATCCCCAGGAGAATGCAAAGACAACTATATAACATAAGATATATACATATATGTACATATTTTAATAGATATGTTATCAACAATGATTGAAGATGTATTACAATGTATTCAATATATGGCTGATAACTCAAGTCACTAGGTAGGCAAAGATTTTCTGAAAAAAAAGAATTAAATGTTGTTGACAGAGGTATTAACATGTGTACCTTTTATCTATAAAAAAATAAATTTAGCCAAATAAATTTACTCTGAGTGGAATTCATGCAAAATAATCCTTTCACTAATGCTGTCATAAGTACTATTTTTAATAACACAAGCTTGGCACCTGCCTAAATTTTAAGCAGTTTACCAAGTAAGTCAAATTTCATGGTATAAAAAAAATCTATTATATACTTCTATAAATCTATTATATACTTTTACACATGTACAAGTATATTTACTAATGCAGAAAGATTTTCATTAGGGGCTGGGAAGGTGGCTCAGTGGTAGAGTGCTTGCCTTGAATGCATGAGGCCCTGGGATTGATTCCTCAGCACCCCATAAGAAAAAAGAAAAAAGCTGGAAGTGGCGCTGTGGCTCAAGTGGTAGAGTGCTAACCTTGAGCTGAAGAGCTGAGGGACAGCACCCAGGCCCAGAGTTCAGGTCCCACGACTGGACCCCCCTCCCCCCCCAAAAAAAAAGATTTTCATTATAAATGGATAAAACACAGAGAGCTAACAAAACAAAGTGCTAATGATAGACATCTCTGGGCAGATGGGACTGAGGAATTTTGAAAGTGATTTATTTTGGGGAATATGTGTGGAAATATTTATAATAAAATATATTTATAATGAAAAATGCTTTCTAAATTGAACCACAAGCCTAAAATTTAGGATAGTTTGACTTTGAATTCTATTTTCTGCAGTTTAAACTATATTTTGGTATTTATACACTAACCATTTCCCAATAAAAAGTCAGTGAAAATAAAGGTCGTTCATGATATTTTTCAAATTTACAAGCTTTACTCTGACTCACCTAAACTTGTGTAAATGTATGCTTAAAAAAACATGTCTCTTCAGTTTCTATAGGTAATATTGATGTTTCATTTGTCTAAAAGGGTAGTGGAACTATTAGCAGTAAATGTTTAGCTAGTCCTGTGTTGGTTGATATTAACAAGAGGCTCTGGGGGGAGGAGGGAAAGGTTTTAATTACAGCATTTGCTCGATAGTGTAAATATTTTAAACAAGGTAAATTTCAAGCCCCCAGCATGGCGTCACTGAATGTGGAAAATATATGTACACCTGGCCCTTGCATGCTGGTACTGGCCATCTCCAGCCCATCTCTGGGACAGCCAGATCTCTGCACTGGAGGGTCTGTGTTGGAGTGGAATGAAGCAAATTAGGTGCAAAAGCATATCATATTTAAAATTAAGGACAGTTTAGGAAGTAGAAATCTTCCTAAAGCAATGTCAAAAGAGGAATGTAGAGAGCATGATGTGATTAAATATAGTATATGGGAGAAGATTCAGGAGTTCTTTTTTTCATCTATATTTTTATTGTAAAATACTGTACAGAGGGGTTACAGTTACATGAGTAAGGCAATGAGTACATTTCCTATCAAGCATTGTTACCTCCTCCTTTGTTTTTCCCCTACCATTCCTTCGCTCTCCATCTCCCAAACTCCTCCCTCCCCCACCCCCAAAATTGTAAAGTTCATTTTCAACATAGTGTCCTGTATGTCTCATTGTTACAATGGGTCAACTTGTATCCTTATTTAAGCATTTTGTTATATCCCTTCCCCTCCCCAAATTATTAAAATGTATACTCAAGATGCAGGACACTGGAATCAAATACAATGAAGACGGGGGTTATACTGTGGGGGAAAAACATACAAAAACAAAAAACAAAAAACAAAAAAAGTTAAGAAATGGAGAGACTTGGAAAAAATTGTATTAAGTGAAGAAAGCCAGGGCTATGGAAACATAGGTACCATGGTTTGCCTTATTTTCAATAACCAGTACACATCTAGAACAAGCAGAAAAGGTCAAAAGCTATGACCATACAAGATGATGTTAAGCAAAATGAACCTAAGACAGAGACACAAGTGGTTTTTAATGTACTGTGTGATTTTTTTGTTTCTTTTGTATGTTCTTCCCCCATGGTATAACCTCTGTGTTCACTGTATTAGATTCAGGAATTCTTTAGAGTAGCAAGATCAGATTCTACCATTCAGAAGAATCTGCTGCAGCAACTTTAAAGCAAAGGTACCACAAAATCTCTGCAAAGGACTAGAGCACAGAAAGATACATTTTAGAGAGACTCTCAGGAAATTCTTATCATTAACCAGAAAATCTGGATTAGTATATAAGCATCTGGATTAGTATGTAAGCATCTTGATTCTATATGCTGTTCTAAAGTGCTCAACACTCAGAGGTATCTTATGATTAGAGTGAATATAAACTTTATCCGCTAAACTAGCATAAAAGGAAATATTCAAGGCAATAGGTACACCATGGGAAAATTAAGTAAATGGAAATCTTGCTTATCAAGTCTTCTCAGGAGATCACAGTTATGTTGGAGAATAATACTCCGAAAACCATTGGAATGATACTTTTCCCGCCTTTAGTATGTTTCATACATGAGCTAAGCCATCAGCATTCAAATTATAGAATTACTTTATATAATGTCTCTTAGTTTTTTTTTCCATTAGGAAGAAAAAAGAAGTGGTATTCACAGCAGACAATTTCTGATCTGAGAAGATGTTTCAGGGTAAGTACAGAGAGAAATGGAGCATCATCACAGAAGGTGGACATGCCTATCGAAATGTCATGTAGCCAGTCCTCTTAGGAAAGGAGAACTTAGACTAAACCATTAATGCCAATGTCTTGGTACTTTGTGAAAGCACCACAGTGGGCATTTTTATTAGGTGGATTAAATTTTTTAATGAATTGATCAAGTGCAGATAGTTCCCTATTGCCAAGTAAGCACAGAAATTCTCTACTTGGATACCGTGTGTTCATAGTGATGCTGGTGGAAGTTTTTCCTAGGGACTCAAAATCTTGCTTATATATGGCATAATAATAAGTGATCTATTATTTTCAAGTTATATATAAATGGAATTATGATCAATTATTAGTTTAAAATAGAAAGCCAAGTTATTTATTTATTTATTTTACTGTATGGTACTATGGCTTGATCTCAGGACCTGTCCATTCTCCCTTAGCTTTTTCACTCAAGGTTAACACTATATCTCTTTGAGCCACAGCTCCACTTCTGCCTTTTTAGTAGTTAATCAGAAATAAGTATCTCATTAGCTTTCATCACTGGGTTGGCTTTGAACTGGGATTCTCAAATCTCAGCCTCCTGAGTAGCTAGGTTTACAGGTATGAGCTGCCAGCACCTGCCTGAAAACCAAGTTTTACTGACTTCAGATACATATATACATATATAAAAACACATGCAGTATTTTTTTTCCTTTTCAAGAAAAGTAATGTGAAATCTATCACTAAAGCAAAGATGCGTTATGTTTAATAACTATGGCATAAAACAATGTGAGGCCAATCTAAATTATTTTTTCCAGCCTCTGGATGGACCACTAGTCTAGTAAGCATTGGTTTCAGGATTTTGAGAAAAGGAAGAGAGGGGCTAAAGTGTAAAACATGAATAAGACATGAGAATGACAGGTAATGGAAGAGGTAATGGAGGCAATGATTTTATGAGCTCAATGAAATGGAAATGATGAATGAGTCCTGGGAGAGGCCTACAGAGATAATGTCTTGGGCCAGAGAAATTCAAGAGAGAATTGGTTGGGCAGACATCAAAAGGTTGACCTTTGGGAATAATTTATGTTTCATAATCTTTTGGACTACAGAATTATGCATTTTCTTTGGTGTGTATTTTTCTATAAATATTGTAGTGTCTTTACAATAAATCTCAGTATTCAGTGTAATTTGTAAAATAAGAATGACTATTTCCTTTTGACCTTATTGTACAAAATGCCTGCAGTGACTCTAAAAATATATTAGGCCCAGTTCATGTGCTCTGTCTTCTTTAGGTAAGTTGTTTAGTCAAAACACCTTGTCCACTGATGATTTGGGACATCTGTACATTTATACACTGTAATTTGCTACTTCTTTACACTTTCCAGTGTGCCCTTAATTTTTTGCACATTTTTTTCTAAGAAAGTTATACTTCTGCCCTTGCAAAAAGGGACACAATTTTCTCATTTCTTCTCTTCTGGGTTTATGTAAGTTGACATTTGCTGTGCCTCTTCTCTCACTCTTAGCTATATGAAAGTGCTTGCCCAGGGTCTCCTTGGGGACCTGGTTTCCAGAATGAGGGCTGGTGTTGCTTTCAGGGTGAAACCTCCCAACCTCTTCAAAGAACAGACAGATTTGACCCCGGAGCCCTTATTTATAACAACTAGTCACAAGGTGTCCGTGTTACATGACCTACAGAATATGCTTGGCACTATTCTCAGACTCCATAGACTGTGCTCAAGGGCAAATGACACATTTCCCGATTAGGAATGAATTCCTACAGCAACATTATTAAATATTAAGAGCCACAAATAGATCCATTGAATGGTTATGTGACCTAAAAAGCATCTTTTACCACATTTTTTGCATTCTTAAAATAGACATCAATTTAAAGTATTGACATTGTTCTTTAAAATGCATCTTTTGTTTATCTTTAACTATTAAGATACCTGGAAAAGATACACACACACACACACACACACACACACACACATAGAGAGAGAGAGAGTCTTAAAATGACAAATAAGTTTATTTTCGAGGTGAACAGCTAGATGTTTTTAACCTTCCAAGTCTGAGAGTTCAGTATATCTATCTGTTAATAAACACAGCATTGAGTCACACAGTAACATGGGAAAAAGGCACGTGAACACAAATGATAACCCTTCTCCTCAGGAAATTTAGATCATGGAGTGATAGTTGTCATTATTTTAAAAACACATAAGCTCAGCAGTATGTTTAACCGAGTCTATTTGCTAAGGATATTTGTAGCCCTGAAATATAACAATAAAGGGTAGAAAAATAAAACAAAAAAATCAACCAAAATTAAACCCTAAATTGGTCCAAAATTAAACCCTAAATTGGTCCATGTGTTACCTTATTTAAACAGTGTGAGATAAAAGATGTCTTGAATTAATTTTCTATTAATTGGGAAAAAGTTAATATTGGAAACCTTAATGTATTTGTTTATATATGTGAAATTTATATGTGCAGGATTGGTTGAGTTTGTAAATGAGTAGCATCATAGATTTTTCCAATCTTGAATATGTTCTCAATGATTAGTATCATATCAATATCTGAAGAACTTGATGGATAACTTTACCTGTTGACCTGAAAAAGCATGTTACAAAATCAGTCTGAATAGTTACCACGAATCACTTAATTGGAACCTCTACTTTTTTATTTTGCAAGAATCCACAAATTTAATTTTTCTGAATTGAATTGGAGGGTTCAAGTAGCAAAATGTATCCTATGGCTCTACCAGTTTGACTAACTTCTAATCTAATTGACAGCTACAAGGTAAGAGCCATCTCTTTGGGGTTAGATCCTCACAATATGAGCAGTAGCTTGATGGCTTTTCATGTTATAAAGTTGATTTACCTGCAGTAATGTGCACATATAAAGACAGATGGAGTTTTCTCTCCATCCTTTTCCTTTGCCACTTTCCCTCCTCATTCTGCATCTTTGTATGAGCATATAAGAAAAGCAAATTACTTAATCATTTGATTATTTATGCTTCAATTACTGAATTCTAGCTACACCACCATACCCTACACTAAGTTCACTGAGTAATTATGTTCTTAGATATTGTCATAGATTTGTGTAATTGTGAACCATGTTATTTTATTTTCTTCCCAGAAAATAAGCATGCAAATAAAGAACAGTGCCTAATAACAATCCATGAAAAGAACAGATAGATAAGTTGTATCAGAAGCAACAGATATTTGGAAGCAAGGATATATCACAAAATGTAGCCTGATTCTCAAAAGATACAATATAAACTAAAACAAACTTATGGAAGAACTGCTACTTTTCAGCATATGGAAATTTATATCCAAAGAAATAGACATAGAAAATATACCAGGTTTCCATATCTTCCAGTTTCATTTCAGCCACTGTAAATAAGAAATTATTTTTCTTCTTTTCTTCTTTTGTGCATATATGAACATGATGAGCTCTGAATCAAATTTTTTTCTATAAGGGCACTATATGTTAAATAGCATTGTATGATTTAAGAGTGATAAAATTCATTGCCATATAATGATTTCAGTGATTATTTGTTGCTGTCAGTTTTAGTTAGTTCAGTTGGTCATAAGAAACTGCCATGACATGTTAAGAATAAAATCCAAATGACACGTCAACCTTTCTTTCCTCTGCTTACCTGACACTGCCCCTGCCCCCATCACCATAATTTTTTTTTTCCAAAGGGCGATTAAATCTCTGGTAGTATACTACCTGAGCACTTTCAGCCTTCTTTACCAGAAGTGTAAACTTTAGTATTATAGCTACCCATATGGCTTTTCTAGATGAATGATGCCAGTACTATTTGTGCCACTATAGTGAGGGGTCTTTTAACATTTCCATTCTAAACACCTATTTTCAAAGGTTTATAACTCAGCTATAAAAATGTGCTCTAGGCTGAAACTTAGCATATGGGATCCTAGCCCAGAAGCAATCTTTTACTCTTTCATATATTAATCTTGAAAAAGAAATGGTGTGGCTGTATTTTAAAGAACTGGAGTGTTTGCAGTAATGGAAGTTAAGGACATAAGTGTATGAGGAAAGATCACAGTGCCAACAAGTCTCTCTCATCTATAATAGGTTTATCTGAAATTCAGTTTCACAACATCTCCTTTCTGCTTTTCATTCTCACTGCTCAGATATAAATCTAGTTTTATTGCTTTTATTATTTGTTTCAATAGACTCATTTGTGGAACTTATTTAGTACTTATGCCATCTTGATCTATGGTCCTATCCACAGGTGGCATACAGGTATGACTTGGGCACTCCGGGGAAATATCAGATTTGGGAAACAGGGTCCAGTGATTCTTTCTGAGTTTATTGTTGCTGTGATTGTTACACAAAAGTAAATGAGAAGGTATTCATTCATATTGACAGTAACAAATGATGAATTAAGATCACGACAATTTAAATAATTATGCCTCACTTTTCCCAATAGATTTTGAAAATGTTTATGGGAATATTCATATTTATTTGAGTACTTGATATATTGTAAATGTTAGATTTTTTGGACATAAAACATTGAATGAGCTTTTCCCCTATGGATATAGAATATTCATAAGTGGATTACAGTACTTATACATTTGATCAAGTACTTTCATAAACTTACAACAAGTTGATTAGTTTTAGATTCTTTTTGTCTTCTATAATAAACATAGACCTTTGAAGTCTAGATTATCTTAGATTTTTTTGGATATCTCAATCACAGATTTAAGTCTACTGATAACAATTTTTCCCCCTCCAGAGCATGTGTTTTCCTTTGGATAGTTCTGACTATAATGGCTACTATAAATAAAATTAAGTAGCTATTTTAGTTCAGAAATTTGGTGTGATATTGAAATATTATCAAAGCATATGGCTTAATGTACATTTTAAGAATTAACAGCTAATTAGGAATTAATCAAATGTTACTGATCGAAAAGCAAACAAAAGATAGTACTTTGTAAAGACACTACTTGGAATAATAAACATACACATTGACATCCTTAAAAGGCACAAATAAGGTGGAATATATGGTGGATTTTTTTTCCTTGCTTGCTACAGATCTGGATCTGAGATCTGATATGATGGATGATCATCAGAAACTCATTAACCATTAGGATTGGCTGATAAGTGTGCTTTATATAAAAATTGCTTTCTTTCTTATATAGAATGGATCCTTTCCACTCCTCCAAGAGTACATGGCCCTTCTGCACTCATTACCCTCTCCAATGGCATCCCTCGCAGTTTGCCTTCACTGATCATGGGAATTGGCAGAGTGGGGTGATGAGAAATGACAGGCTTGGTGGGGCCAGGAAGGCATAAATGAAGCAGGGAGAATGAAGGAGAATGTGTGAGCACATATGTATCCTTCAGGATTCTCAGTTATTCTTTACCATCTGTCCATAGTGTGAGTTCTTTAATAACTATTTAGAATGTGTAAGATTTCCTTGGAAATTCAGAGATGTATTAAATTACAAATATACTTTAAGTCAAATATAATCAAATTTTCTTTCATATTCAATGTATTATATATATGTATATATGTAAATAAATACATGTATGTATATACACATATACTCATTCATTCATCAAACATTCATTGAGTGTCTTGCCTATATCCAGAACTGCAATAAAGCCAAGAAGGCTTGTACAAGATGAGCTAGCTCTCAGAGGGGTGGGAAGAAAGGCTTAGAAACAAATACTTTTAATGGGATCAGTCCAAAGTGATAATTACAATACATTTGGATGTAGCTGTCTGAATGAACAATAAGGGAGGAACTCTTTCTGAAAAGGATGCTGGATGCCTTAAAGATGTGAGAGTCTTTGTGTTGGGCTGTGAAAAATTTATAAGAACATATGTAGACAAAAGAACATGAAAGAAATCTGTATGTAGGTTTAAGAGAGATGGAAGAGAATGATGAAAGGGTGACATTAATCAAGAGGCAAAGGACATGAAAGAAATATGTAGGTAGGTTTGGGAGAGATGGGGGAGAATGGAGAAAGGATGACATTAATCAAGATGCATTGTACTCATGAACTTACATGAGGCTCTTTGGACAATCACTTGAAGATTGAAAACAATCCTTAAAATTTCTCAAAACCCCTACAAACACCCAAATACTAATCGTTTGAGTTTGAGGGTGAGGTCTTTTGATTGGAATCAATGTGAATTTTAGTGAAACTCAATTTGAAAGTATGTCTTGTATTTTATGAAGATTTCTGTATTTCCTGCTATAGTTGACAGGGAGGCAAAAAATAGACAGTGACAGAAAATGATCCACAGAGAGAAAGAACTCCAGTGAAGTGAAGAAGCTGGGTTGTAGCGGATTATAGAGATAATGATTTGGGGAAAGAAGACAAATTACAATAGGTTTTGCTATTACAAGCAAGGTATGATGGATGAGAATCAAAATTAGTATATATGAATTGAAAATTATTGAAAAGAATGACTTGGAAAAGACTTAAAACAATAGGACATTGAATACCAGGACCAAAGAAGATACTCTCAAGATGCTCCATTTGTTAGGAAATGGAAAGACTTGGAAAAAATTAAGTGAAGTAAGCCAGGCCCAAAGAAACATAGGTCCCATGGTTTCCCTTATTTGCAACAACTAGTATATGTCTGAGACAAGCAGAAACGGTCAGATAAGTTGATGTTAGGTGAAATGAACCCCAAGATAAGGACTCAAATCGTTTTTCTTTCTTGCTATTGTTTCTAACATATTTATAGATGATTTCTTTGTTGCTTTGTATGTCCTTCCCCCATGGTATAATTCCTTTTTTCACTGTATTTGATGCTGGTATAATTTGTGGAGGGGAAGGAAAGAAACAAATTGTTTAAATAGGGATACAGGTGGACCCATTGCAACGAGAGGTACAAGACGTTATGTCGAAAAACGAACTTTACAACTTTAGGGGAGGGTGAGGGGTGGGAGAGAGATAGGAGGGCAGGGATGGTAAGGGGAAACAAAGGAGGAGGCAACAATGCTTGATAAGAAATATACTCATTATCTTGCTCATGTAATTGTAACCCCTCTGTATGGTATTCTCACAATAAAAAAACTCATTAATAAAAAAGATTATTTTCAAATCTTTTTCCAACCTGGTGAATAGTTGTTATTGTGATAGAAATATAGGAACTGTGATAATTAATTGTCAGTTTTGTAATATTTGTAAAGGACATTCTCTAAGAGAAGGAAAATAGTTACTTGTAAGTATTAGATAAGGTTATTTGCTAAATATGAAATTCCCATACAAAATGCTGAAATAAGGACACAGGATGACCTATTGTAACAATGAGACTCACAAGATACTATGTTGGAAATGGAATTTAGAACTTCGGGGGTGAGGGAGGAGTGAGGGAAGGAAAGGATATTACGAGAAAAACAAAGGAGGAGTAACAATGCTTGACAAAAAAATGTACTCATTATCTTACTCATATAACTGCAATCCCTCTGTACAGCATTGTAGAGCACATGGGGAGCAAAGATGGCGCTGAGAGGGAGTTGAGTGGGCAGAGCCCAATTTGCTTTATGTTCAGTGAGTAACCAGCCCATGGAAGCTTAGGTGCATGACAGGGTGTGACCTTGACAGTGATTGGTTCCTCTTCCTCCCCTGCCATGCCACCAACTCTTTTTTTGTTTCAAAACCGGCTTGCTCTGTTAATAAACGAGTTTCTTCCTGCTTGACTTGACTCCCCGCTATGTCTGATTGTCTCCTGGGCTGAGGGAGGCTGGGGAAAAGGCAAGCAGCTGCACTTATCTTTCCTCAGACCCTGTCCGTCTTTCGTGGGATGGACGAAGACCCGACATCTGGTGCCCAACATGGGGCATGAAAGGAAAAGATACCCGCTGAGGCTAAGTGGTCTCTCAGGGTAAGTGAAACCCTTAGTATGGGTAATGCTATCTCACAGAAGAAGGAGGAGGAGGCAACATTAGGCCTAGAAGGAGTACAGGAGGACTTGGGAAGTGAGAAGTAAAAGGAATGGGTCAAACTCGACTGAGAATGCACTGAAACATGCACAGTGGAAGTCAAAATGAGGGTGAAAGTTACCCCCTCTGACTCAGGTGCCCCTGACAGTCTAGGCCCCCTCCCTATTCCCCCGATTGGGGGGGAGGTATGGCGCCTTACGTGAGAGGGACCTACAAGACCTGGACCCCTACCAACTTTCCATGGAGGGGCCAAGGGCTGGGGAAGTAACCTACTCGCAGGCCTACCCTGGAAGGGAAGGGCCACCCGAGAGCCTAGACCCTAGGCCACAGGCTTTGCTTCCCCAATGTATCCAGTCAATCTGGCACCACGAGCTAACAGGCCCTTGGAATGGTATCCATGGGAAGCTAAGGATCTTAAAGAGCTCCACAAGGTGGTGGCGGAGGATGGCCGGAACTCTCCTTGGGCCCAGACCCTATTACAGGACATTGCTTATTACCCATGTGTCCCTAAGGACTGGCTGGATGTGGCCAAAGCCATCCTCACCAGTTCTTAGTTTATTGAATGGTGTGCTTTCTTTAAGGAGTGCTAGCAGCTACACTTACCTTTCCTTGGACCCCGTCCGTCTTTCGTGGGATGGACAAAGAACCATCGATCCAAGTGTGATTTAGATGGGAAGCCCTATCTGGGTGGAGCAGTGGCCATTGACCAAACCTAAACTTATAGCCCTCCACCTTCTGGTGGGGGAACAGATAAACCTTAGGCACTTAACAGCCTTCTATGAGTCTTTGGAACACACCTGTATTTGTTGTTCAAAAAGCCTCTGGGGCTTGGCGTATGTTCCAAGAGCTATATAAGGTAAATGAGAGGATGGAGCTAGTAGGAACGCTCCTAAGAGGCATGTCCTGGACTCCAGCTGTACCTTCAGAATATACCTTAGTTGTGATTGATATTAAAGGTTGTTTTTTTTTATATCCCCCTGCATTCAGATGACTGTGAGAAGTTTGCTTTCTCCATCCCTTCTCTTAATTTTTCCCAGCCTGATTGGAGGTTTGAGTGGAAGGTGCTGCCACAGGGAATGGCCAACAGCCCAGCCTTTTGCTAACAATTCTTAACCACACTTTTAGGGCCTGTGCTGGGTTCAGATACCTCCCTTGCCTATGCCTACATGAATGATATAATTCTGGGGCACCAAGACCTGAGCAGCCTGGAGGGCCTTCTGGCCCAGGTTCTTGCCATATTAAAAAGGGTTTTTTTTACCATAGCCCTCAATAAAATTCAAAAGGGGAGTTCCAGGAAGATGGCGGAGAAGCTGGAGGCTAAACAAGCTCTTGCATAGAAAGCAGTTTTAGAGTTCCAGTGAACAGTCCTAAGCCAGAGAATCACACCAAGTGTGCCATCACAGGACAGAGAGTTAGGCCAGAGAGGGAAAATCCAGGCAAGGAGACAGATCTGAGCTCTTGCCAGCAGCCACTGCCGCCATGGCGGCAGCGGTGGTGACAGTGGCCGAACCTGCCATACCTGAATCACAGAGTCCGGGACGAAGGAGCCAGACGCAGCGGGCAAGTGGATTCTACTCAACACCACCAAGAACCGACAAGGAGCAGATATCTTCATCCTGCAGTTTGCAGACCAGAGATGACCCAGGAACCAAGACTGGGCATGAGTAGAAGCCAGACGTCCTCACTCCTTCTCAGAGAGCAGAGGAGGGAAGGCCACCCTCCCCCAAGACTGGAGATCTCCATCTTGGGTGCTGACAAAGCTCGGTGGAGCTGCTAGGTACAACTCAGGCCTTGGAAGAAAACTAGAGTCATTTAGCAGGTCACAAGAACCTAACTGACCTGCCAAACTCAGCTACACCCAGGGAAAGTCACCCTGCTGGGGCGCCAGCCCCAGGAGTGGCTTTCTTCACTGGGTAATCAGAGCCAGAGGCTGCTCCTCCCTTTAGCAGCCTCGACAATCAATTGAAATTCAGTAAACTGAAACCCTTGAGAGTGGCTCCAGGCTGGGCTCTGTGAGTTTCTCAGAAGCTAGCCCCCGGGAAAAGCTACTGTTTGCTGAAAGGCCTCAACTCTACCCAGAACTTAGCCTCATCACAGCATCTCCAAACTTGAGGAAAAAGCCATTTCCCTGTTTTGTGATACTAAAAGCAGATATCCCTCCCATTGAAGTAACCTGGGAGGAGGATCACAAAATCCTGGGTAAAGCAGAGCATTTTTCTGTCTGTTCAAAGAAACTGACTTAAGAAACCAACGAAGCCACAGGAAAATCAAACACCACAAGCAGACCAGAGACTCCAACGAGAGGCTGGTTATGGACACAAGGGAGATACAGGATTTTTCCCACCCCTCCCAAAAAAATCAAAGAACTTTTTTTCTTTTTTTTTTGTAGCTTTTATAAAATTTTTTTCTAAAACTTTTTTCTAATTTTTAATTTGTACCTTTTTTGAAAAAAATTGTTTTCTAGTAACTTTTTTCCCCTCATAATTTGATATTTTAGGGTTATATGTGTGTGCGTTTTTCTTTCTTTTTTTTTCTTTAAATTTTTTTTGTTTTTTTGTTTAGCTCTACTGAACTTCCGATCTTTTTTTCTTTCTTTCTTATTCTTTTCACCTTTTATTCTCTTTCGTTCTTCTTTATGTGACTTAATTGTTGTTCTGCACATCCTCAGATATACCCGTAGTCAATTATTGGACCTTATCCCCCATTGTGTACACACTTAATCCACAAATTTATTATGCAATTCAAAACCTCGTAGACTTAAATTCCTTAATAGCAATACTACGTCTTTATACCTATATAATATTTTAAGTATTTTTATTTTTAAGTTTTTCACATTTCCTTTATAACCCTCCCCTTCTCTCATATCCACGTTCTTCTCTGAATATTTCATTTTCAAATCTACATAATATTTTTAATTTTTACTTTTCTATTTTTTCTGGTCTCTTTTTTTCCCTTTCTCTTTCTTCTTTTTTTCCCTCTCTCTACTTTCATTCTATTCAACTATTTCCTGCTTTGAGATTAGGACTTATTTAAGTTAACTCTCCTTGTGCCTTCTTATATCTCTCTATTCCTATTTTTACCCACATCTCTCCCTAAACCTAATAATTTCTGGTGTGCCAAATTCTTCTTTGCTGTTTGTAGCCCATTAATACATAGTTGTTTGATGTTGAATAGATGTATCTGTTGAACTAGATTGTATCTGCAGACTATTGACTGTGCAAATACAGACTTTGGTTGACGCTTGCCTTAAGATAGTGTTCTAGCACAAAACTGGTGTTATTTTCATTCCAAATGGGCAGAGTAAGCTGGAAAAATACAAGAAAAATGGCAAGTCCGGGTATCTCAACTCCCACTCATGATAATCAGGGGACAGAACAGATAATGAATAATCCAGAGGAGAGTTCCCATATAGCTCTACAAACACTGCTGGCAAACATGATAAATGAAAAGATTGAAAACACACAAAAGACTCTGTATGAGCGTGATAGGGAGAGAGAGGAGGCAAACCAAAGGTTTATACAGGAATATCATGAGCTCCAGGAAGCTACTCAAAAACTGATACAGGATTTGTGTGAGCAGCTTGAGAATACTCAAAGAGAAAGGCAGGAATGGCGTGAGCAGGCTGAGAACACTCAAAGAGAAATACAGGAATGGCGAGAACGTGAGGAAGCTAAGCAAAGAGTAATACAGGAA